>NC_044310.1:107740497-108042356 GCF_007474595.2 Lynx canadensis
AAAACAAGCAAAGGGAAAAGAATAAGAAGGAGAGAGAGACAAATCAAGAAATAAACACTTAATTATAGAGAACAGTTATTGGTTACCAGAGGGGAGGGTGGTGGGGGAATGGGTTAAATAGGTGATGGGGATTAAGGAGTGCACTTGTTGTAATGACCACAGGGTGATGTATGGAAGTGTTGAATTGTACACCTGAAACTAATATAACATTATGTTAACTAACTGGAATTAAAATAAGAACTTTTAAAAAATAAAAAAGTAAAAGTATCATAATTCAAAAATGCATTTAATACACCTAACCTTCTGAATATCATATTTAAGCCACAATAGTCTAGCCTACTTTAACCATGCTCAGAAAACTTACATTAGTGTACATTTAGGCAAAATCGTCTGACACAAAGCCCTTTTTATAATAAAGTGTCAAATATCTCATATAATTTATTGACTAATGTACTAAAAATGAAAAACAGAATGGTTGTAAATGTATTTCCATTACCCTCATGATCACATGGCTGCCACTCCCCAGCATCACAAGAGTATTAATAGTATCACATATCACTAGCTCAGGAAAAGATCAAAATTCAAATTTAAAGTAGGATTTCTACGGAATGCATATCACTTTTGCACCAATGTACATCTGAAATATCGTAAGTTGAACCATCATAAGTAAGGACTATCTGTATCTTCTAATTTCCCTTTTGATTTCTTCTTCCATCCTTTGGTTGTTTAAGAATGTGTGGTTTAATTCCCTGTATTTGTATTTTTTTTTTCTGTTATTGATTTTTATCCACTGTGATAGCTAAAAATATTTTTTTATGATTGCAGTCTTTTAAAATTTATTGAGACTCATTTTGTGTCCTAACATATGGTTTGTCTTGGAGAATGTTCTATGTGAATTTGAGATAATGTGTATTATGCTGTTCTTGGGTGTTCAGTATATTTCTGTTAGGTCTAATTGGCTTATGGTTTTGTTCAAGTCCTATATTTCCTTATTGATCTTCCATTGTCTGTTCTACCATATTAAAAGTGATGTTTGGAAGTCTTAATTATTAATGTAGAGATGTCTGTTTCTCCCTTCAATTCTGTAATGTTTGCTTTATATATTTTGGGCTCTGATGTTTGATGCTTATATATTAAAATTGTTATATCTTCTTCGTGGGTTGATCCTTTTATCAATCTGTAATGTTTTTGTAATAGTTTTTGACTTAAAGTCTATTTTACCTGAATTAGTAGAGCCACCTTAGCTCTCTTTTGGTTAGTATTTGCGTGGAGTATATTTTTTCATCCTTTCAATTTCACCCTATTTGTGGCTTTCAATCTAAAGTGAGTCTCTTGTACATGAATAGACACTTTTCCAAAGAACACATCCAGATGGCCAACAGACACATGAAAAGATGCTCAATGTTACTCATCATCAGGGAAATACATATCAAAACCACACTGAGATACCACCTCACACTGGACAGAGTGGTTAAAATTAACAACAGATGCTGGTGAGGATGTGGAGAAATGGGAACACTCTTGCCCTGTTGGTGGGAATGCAAACTGGTGCAGCCACTGTGGAAAACAGTGTGGAGGTTCCTCAAAAAATTAAAAATAGAACTACCATACACCCCAGCAATAGAACTACTAGGAATTTATCAAAAGGATATAGGAATGCTGATTCATAGGGGCACATGTACCCCAATGTTTATAGCAGCACTTTCAACAATAGCCAAATTATGGAAAGAGCCTAAATGTCCATCAACTGACGAATGGATAAAGAAGATGTGGTTATATATACAATAGAATACTAGTTGGCAATAAGAAAGAATTAAATCATGATATTTGCAGCAATGTCGATGGAACTAGAAGGTATTATGCTGAGTGAAATAAGTCCAAAACGTACCAAGGAAAGGTACATGTTCTACCAGTAGGAGACAACACAGTATAGCAGTCAAGAACACAGGCTTTATGATATGAACAGCTCAGCGTCACTACATAGCTGTGCAGAATTAGACAAATTGCTTACTTGCTCCAACTCTCACTTTCCTCCTTTGAGAAATGAGTTCTGAAGGTGAAATAAGATAGTATTTGTAAAGCACTATACACCGAGCTTGACACACAAAGAACTATCCAGAAGAATATTGAAATTGCCAAGAATTAGGACAAGATTTTCGTCGGAGACAGTTGACAGTGAATTAGAAACCGAAATCTTGAAGGGATGAGGGTGTGTGATCCAGCGGTCAGTATATGGTTGTAGTCAGAGTAGTCATGGACAGCACAGTCCAGACATATGATATTCAAGGTTAGGTGACTTAAGACATTGAGCTACTGCCTTTTCAGGTTTGGAGTTCATCAACTAAGAGACTACAGTTGTGCGCAAGCTATCTTTGGAAGGCCTCCTCTTCCCCAGGGTTTTTGCTGTAGTGAATGCTACAGAGGCAAGTGTGGGCCAAAGTCGATATATTTGGAAGGTGGCCCTTGAGTGTGGGGAAGCTGGAGATAAGGAGGAAACAGTGATGCAGAGTGCATGTAGTGAAGGTTTGCATGGGAAGCATCTGCTTGGAGCAGGTGTGCTGTCAGAGCAACTTGGGCCTGGGCCGAGATGCCTGGCTGGCTCAGTCAGTTAAGCATCTGACTCTTGATTTCAGCTCGGGTCATGATCTTGTGTTTCATGAGTTCAAGCCCCATATCAGGCTCTGCTGTCTCTCTCTCTCTCTCTCTCTCTCTCTCTCTCTCTCTCTCTCTCTCTCCCCCCCCCCCCCCCCCTCATGTGCACTTGCTCTCGCGCTCTCTCTTTCTCTCTCAAAATAAATAAATAAACTTAAAAAAAAAGAGAGAGAGAGCTACCTGGGTCAAAAGGGGTGGGTTGAGGCCAAGGCTGAGATGGCTGGTCAAAGAAAGTATGCCCTTCTCTGGTCTGTCTGGGTGGCTGGTACATAGGCAGGATTCATGGGAGTCACCAGTGACTGGGGTGCAGACTCGAAGATAGCTTTGTATAGAGAATGGCCAGAGAGAAGGAGAGTTCACTGCCCAGAACAGAGAGGAGATCATTTGTGATAGAATGGACTGAGGTAGCAAGTGGTCAAGCCAGACCTCAGGAGGAGAGGGTCTTCCCCTCATCCTCAGTCCTCTTCCTGCTTCTTGCCCTCAGGCCTGCAATCCAAAACCTGCCCCAACTCTCAGAGGCTTCCAACTCTTAAGGCAAAATGCCACTGTTCCAAATCAAGACGATGGTGACTTCACATGCATCATCTCCCACAGGTATTCACATTTTAAAAGAAGACAAACAAAATTAAATTTCTGATGGTGCAACAAAGAAGGTCATGTCCCTCCGGAGCATGAGGGAGCAATTGTCCTGACTTCTCAGGTTGCTCTGCATGGAGCAGCTCCTCCTCCATCCATGTTATTTGCCATGGCCCCCAGGTAGGGGGTCTTACATAAAGCTGCCCGTCCTACCTAAGATTTTTGCTTTTCTGCATTTTAGCTTCTGTTTTATTTTAATTTCTTTTTGGCTTCCCTTTTCAACACAACATTTCATTAGCTAACTGCTCCTTACCCCAAGTAAGTGGTGATGCATCTTTTATTCCCTCTCTACCTCCCACTCTAAGAGTCATTTTCCAGGATACCGTTGAGAAATTGAGATCTTTCAGGAGCAAGATGCTAGAGCCTTTGTGCTCTCCTGATGGCAGCCTGTTCCCCCTCAGTTAGAATTGCCTATTACATATCTGTCTTTCCTATAAGATTTGAGTGAGATTTCAGGATTGAACTGACTCAATGAGATTTCAGAAATCTCATTCATCTTTGTATTATCAATGCCTAGAACATAGTAGACAGCTGGTATTTGTTGAAGTGAAATGAGGTAGAAAGAGGCTTATGGGACTTGGAGATGGGGGATCCCTGTGTTTTCCAAAGAGTCTTCTTTCCTTCTGATCCTAAGCGTATTCAGGTGAGTGAGTACCGCCTGAATACTAAAAGTGCCCTGACGTCTTCAGGGATGCTGCACTCCCTCTTCTTATCTTTGGGATGTTGGTAGGCAGCTGAAATGGTAGGCAGCTATGGTATAATGAAACAAATCTTTTTTCTTATGGAAAAAAAAGTCCAACTCAAGGATATATGGATTTCTCAAATACCTCTTTCTTCCTCTCTCCCTCTGAAAATACTGTATTCTCTTATTTATAACACTTTTCTAAATTTCCTGCATGAGTGTTGACTTAGTTGTTCAGGCCTGGGGAAACCAGAAGCAAGTGCTACTCTCCTGGCTGTGACCCAGTCATAGAGCTGGTGGCAGCACCCATGTGTAACTATGGGTAACAGGGAGTGGGAGAGGCAGAGGCTGCTGTGAAAAGACTGTACATATCTGGAGCTCCCTCTCTGAGGTGTCTGACAGCAGTGGGCAGGTTGGTTTTCTGAAGAGCCTCAAGAAATCGATCTCCTAGGCCAGGGCTAGCAATGGTTCTGCCATTAACCATGTGTCCTTAGGTGAATTGCTTAACATTCTGAGCCTTGGTCTCCTCATCTGTAAAATATGTAATAATAGTATATGTTTCCAGGGTACTCGTGAGAATTAATTTATTTAAAGTCCATACAATAATGGATAGCACATAATAAGTGTTCAAAAAATGTTAAGTATCATCACCATCGCCATCATCAGCATCATTATGTCCTCTCATACTGACATATTACAATGTTATTTTATGTTGTGAAAGCAAAAAATGGTATAGGAATTCTGAAAAGGATGAAATGTTTTCACCAAATAGTTTGGAAAGGCTTTTTGAAGGAGACAGTAAATGAGCTGAGCCTGAAGAAATATAAGTAATGGCATATGAATAGACAGAAGAGCATTTAGAGAACTCAGTTTTATTTAGTTTAATGATTAAAAAGCACAGACTCTATAACCAGACTACAATTGTTAGATTACTGGTTTTGCCATTTATTAGCTACATAACATCGTGTAAGTTACAACTGCTCTGTGCCTCAGTGGATTCCTTTGTAAAATAGGGATGTTTATAATACCTATCTGAAAGGTAATTGTTATCAAAAGCCCTTAAAGACTCAACAGTGTTAGCTGACATTGTTAACTGTGTACCTCATATGTGGTGTTTGGCATGATTTTTGATACTTTGAAGACTAAAAGGCAGTTTGCATATCTTTTCTGAGCTGTCTGTTGGAAGATGCAAACCATTCACAGAGAACAGGTAACCCTAATACAAGTGATATCTCAAAGTGCCCCGACGGGTAGAGGGATTTGAGAAATACCGTTGATGGGCTAGGATGTGTGTTACTATTTTTCCAGGACTAGCCAGAAATGGCTGGGGGCCCTTGAAGCCAAGCCCTGCTGCCTCCCATAGAAGAGCTGATTGCAGACTCTGATTGCAGGCTGAGGATCATCCCCAGGATATGTCTAGACCAGGAAAGTCTGGCCTCTCTAGACCCTCTTCAGTGTCCTCATCACTAATATGAGGACAGAATCCATTATCTTACAGTACTATAGGGAAGAATTAAATGAGGTACCATATTTGAAAGTACAAACTATGTATTAACCAAACTTGGTTGTAATGGTTTTGTTTCTTACTATATTGCTGGATTTGGTATGATGATACTTTGTTTTAGATTTTGCATTTTTGTTCATATATGAGATTGATGGGTAACTTTTCATTCTCATTAATGTTTTACATTGTGAAATCAAGGATGTATTTACCCTATAAAATGAATTGACAGGTGTTACCTTTTTTAAAAATACAAAAAAGATTGTATAAAATTTTTATTACTTATTCCTTGGATATCTGGTAAAAATTGCTAAAGAAGTTTTTTGTGTGGAAAAAATATTTTAGTACTGATTCAGTTTCTTTAATGGTTATTGAGCTATTCACAATTCTACTTCTTTTTGAGTCGTTTTTGCTCAGTTATTTTTTTTCTATGTGGTTATATAGTTATAAAGCATTGTTTGTTGAAAAGACTATCCTTTTCCCAATGAATTACCCTGGCACCAACAAAACAGTGTATTTGTGGGTCCACATTGTTTAATTCCTTGTCTCTATTTGGTCTCATCAATCTAGTATTCTTACCCAATATCACATTGTCTTGCTTACTGTAGCTTTACTCTTGAAAGTCTAGAAGTCAGGCTATATAGTACCCCAGTTTTGTCTTTTTCTTTCAAGATTGTTTTAGCTACTCTAGAAAATTATGTATCTGTGTTAATCTCAGAATCACATTACAGTGTCTATGAAAAGCCTGCTTATGGGGCACCAGGTGGCTCAGTTGTTAAGTGTCCGACTCTTGATTTTGGCTCTCAGAACATAATCTCATGGTTCGTGGGATCGAGTCCCACCTTGAGCTCTGAGTTGACAGCATGGAGCCTACTTGGGATTCTTTCTCTGCCCCTCCCCCTTCTCGCTCTTGCTCTCTCTCTCTCAAAATAAATAAATAAACTTAAAAAAAAAGTCCTGCTAGAATCCTGATTGTGATTACACTTATTGCACACAACAATTTAGAAGAAATTGACATCTTAACAATACCAAGTCCAGTTTGTTAAATTATATTTTATGAGAATTTATAATTTCATTTAACTGTTCAAATTAATTGGCTTTCCCCCCATAAACCTTCTTAGTGATGTTTTAAAATACCTGCAAAATATGTAATGGTATCATCTTTTTAATTTCTCACTTTAGTGATGTATGCCTTCACTTCTCCCTTGACCTATCTTTTCAGAGGTTTGTGAATGTATTAAGTAAGGCATTCATGGTTTCTGCAACAACAACAACCAACAATGTGATATTATAGAAGTTTATTTCTCCAAATAGGTGCTTCTAGGTGGCAGTGGCTCTTCATCTTTCATTCTGCCATCTTCACAGTGTGGTTTCCAAGGCTGCCTTGCTTGCCTTTACCATGCTGGGAAAGAGAATGGAGGGCCACACATGAGAGGGCTCCATGGATTGGATTGAGAATGGCACA
The DNA here is from genome assembly GCF_007474595.2 of Lynx canadensis. Lineage (NCBI taxonomy): Eukaryota > Metazoa > Chordata > Mammalia > Carnivora > Felidae > Lynx > Lynx canadensis. Next base: position 107,747,434 of record NC_044310.1, read on the forward strand.
TGTCACTGTTGTTCACACTCCACCACTAGAACTTTCACAGGACCACCACCATTCAGGCGGTGCTGGGCAATGTTAAGGAGCTGTGTGCCCAGAAAGAAGAGAAATAGGTTTGTACAGCTATCCTGTGTATTCTACAGACATTTTTGTTAGTCTTAAATAAAAACAAAAACAAAAACTCTTCCTTTACTGATCTTCTCTGTTATACATGGATTTTCTGTTTTATTAATTGTTCTTAGCTTTGTTATATTCTTTCTTATACTTAATTTGGCTTTATTTTTCTATTCACCTTCTAACTTCTTTTTTTAACTTTATTTATTTTGAGAGACATAGAGATGGGGGAAGGGGCAGAGAGAGTCAGAGAGAGAGAATCCCAAGCAGGCTCTGCACTGTCAGCACAGAGCCCAATGCAGGGCTCCATTTCACAAACCATGAAATTATGACCTGAGCCAAAACCAAGAGTCAAGAGTCATACACTTAACCAACTGAGTCACCCAGGCACCCCAGCACCTTCTAATTTCTTTAAAAAGATGCTTAATATATTAGTGTTCAGCCTTTTTTTCCTATTATATAAAACTCTAAATTGTTCCCCTAAGTAATGCTTTGGCTGTATCCCATGAGTTTTCATATGGTATTTTTTAAATCATCCAGTTCAATTTCAATTTTTATTCTTTCTCCAATCCATGGGTTATTGTTACTTAATTTCTAAATATACAGAGATAAGACTTTGTTGATTTCTAGCTTAAGTGTATTGGATCAAAGAATGAACATGGAATTATTTCATTCTTTTGAACTGTGTAATCATTACAATATTTTTCTCTACTTTTTTAGAAGTTACACATTCTGTGTCCATTTTTTTAAATATTTGCCCAAGACTTATAATATGTATATTTAGCTTACCAAATTATAATAAATCAATTTCTTTATCTTCCTCATGGATAATACAATGATCTCAGAACAATTTGAACCTTATAATTTTACTGACTTCCTCTATATTGTTGTTCTATATTTAACTTTTGTTTTTTAACCCTACTAGATGTTACTATTTTATGTAGTCCATGTGCATTTTTATTTACCTACTCATTTACTACTTTCTTTGACTTCCTTCTTTTGTCCATCTAGGATTTCTCTCCTTCTGTCTGAAACTCATCCTTTATATGTTCTGAATTTTCTCAGCCTTTTGTTTTCTTAAATTGTACTTATTATTAAGAGGTATTTTCACTGGAAATGTTTTATTATAGTTGGGCAGCTATTTTCTTTCAGAATATTAAAGATATTCTTCCACTCTATTCTGACTTCTGTTGTTGCTCTTATAAGTCTAACTCTTTGGGGCTCCTGGGTGGCTCAGTCAGTTGAGCGTCCGACTTCCGCTCAGGTCATGATCTCGCAGTTTGTGAGTTTGAGCCCCGTGTTGGGCTCTGTGCTGACAGCTCAGAGCCTGGAGACTGCTTCAGATTCTGTGTCTCCTCCTCTCTCTGCCTTTCCCCTGCTCATGCTCTGTCTCTCTCTGTCTCTCAATAATAAATAAACGTTAAAAAAATTTTAAATAAGTCTAACTCTTTGCAGTTAGTAATTATTTCCCCTCGTGCAACTTTTAAGGTATTTCTTAAAATACACCACCCCCTTATTTGGAATTTTTTGGTTTCACTCTAATTTGTCTATGAGTATATTTCTCTTTTTATTTATTGAACTTCAGATTTTTTGGACTTCTTAAATGTATAAATGGGTGTCATCAGTTTTACAGAATTCTCAGCCATTAATTAATTCTTCAAATATTGCATCTTTGCCATCTTCTTTCCCCCTCCCTTTGGAACTCTAGTTTGAACTTGTTACACGTTCCCACTTTATTCATCATGTCTCCTAAACTCTCTTCCATAATTTCCATCATTTTATCTCTCTGTGCCATTTTGTTAATTTCCTTTGACCTATCTTCTGATTCACTAATTTTCTCTCTAGCTGTATCTAATTTGTTGATAAAGCTGTTAAGTTTTTAATCCCTTTATTATAGTTTACTTCCAAAGGGTTTTGATTTGTGGAAGTTAATATCTACTTTCCTGTTTCATATATGTACTTAAGCTTGTCTCTGTTTCTTTAAACATAGCAAACAAACTTATTTTAGCTTCAGGTACTTAGCATTTGTTGTCTTCTTTAGTTCTCAAGACCTTATGTCTATAATAGTATCATTATGTCTATAATAGAGATAAAAACACAGAGACACTTGTCTCAAGGTCCACTAGTTCCTTTTCTATCATCTGCCTTCAGCTAGAAGCTGAAGCTCTGAAAAATTTCTCTGAGCCAGAGAGAAGTCTTGGATTTGATCCCTGCTGGGGATCTACAGAGAGATTGCCTCTGTCTGATGGAGCCTCCCCTAAACTATACAAAAGAGGCAGGGTCATTGAGCATGGAATAAGGTCTTATGGAACTAAGACTTACATTTCCATGATTCGCTGTGAGAGCTTCCTGAGGGCAGGGATTGTGTCTGATGCATCACTACAGTGTTTAGCACAAGACTTAATAAATATTTGGTCATTGCATGACTCAGTGTTCTGGGCACAAAGCTAGGATACAAATATATGTGTAATAATTAATAAATAACTAAAATATCAATATAATTAAACCATTTGGACTCTATTTGTTGAGCATTTATTAATATCTGGCTATGAATATCTAGATTGGAGCTTAGCAAGCTCTTTCTATGAAGGGGAAACAATAAGTATCTTAGACTTTGCTGACTGTATGGTGTATTTCACATCTACTCAGCTCTAGCATTGTAGCCTGTATTGGTCGTATAGGGCTGCCATAACAACAAAATACCAGACTGGGTGACTTAAATAACAGAAATTTATTTTCACATAATTTTGGAACCTAGAAGTTCAAGATCTAGGATGCTATAATGGTTGGTTTCTGATGAGTACTCTTCCTAGCTTGCAAATGGCCATCTTCTTGTTATGTCCTTATGTGGCCTTTCCTCTCTGTGTGTGCAGAGGGAGAAAAAGAGTTCTTCTTATAAGGATATCATTGCTACTAGAAAGGCTCCCCCTTATGACCTCATTTAACCTTAATTAGCTCCTTAAAGGCCCTATCTCATTCTACAGTTACATTGGGGATTAGAGCTTCAACATACGAATTTGGTAGTGGGGGGACACACTGTTCTGTCCATAACAGAGCCTAAAACAGCCCCAAACAACACATTAATGAATGAGTAAGGCTGTTTTCTAATAAAACCTTATTTACAGAAGCAAGTGGCAGACTGATTTGGTTCATGGACTACATTTTGCCAATTTCTTATCTAGATATATAAATGATTAACCTGTAAATGTGACAAAACTTATTTGAAATCATGTTTCTTCGGGGCACTCACTCTTGGCTCTTGACATTCAGAAAGAAGAGCACAGCATCTGAGGCATAGCCAGGGTCAGATGCTTTGTCCCCACTGACCAGCTGGGCGTTCTAACCTTAGCCTTTGCTAGAGAGGAGCCTAATTTATCAAAAGCACCTAAGTGATGAGTTATAGTAAGTAGGTCCTGAACAAGTTCTATTTCATTGCCCTTTTATTTCTTATAGAATAAAGTACAAAATTTTATTTTTTTTTTTAATTTTTTTTTCAACGTTTATTTATTTTTGGGACAGAGAGAGACAGAGCACGAGCAGGGGAGGGGCAGAGAGAGAGGGAGACACAGAATCGGAAACAGGCTCCAGGCTCTGAGCCATCAGCCCAGAGCCCGAGGCGGGGCTCGAACTCACGGACCGCGAGATCGTGACCTGGCTGAAGTCGGACGCTTAACCGACTGCGCCACCCAGGCGCCCCCAAAATTTTATTTTTTTAAATTTTTTAGTGTTTATTTATTTTTGAGAGACAGAGACAGAGCATGAGTGGGGGAGGGGCAGAGAGAGAGAGGGAGACACAGAATCCTAAGCAGGCTCCAGGCTCTGAGCTGTCAGCACAGAGCCCAACATGGGGCTCGAACTCATGGACTATGAGATCATAACCTGAGCTGAAGTCAGATGCTTAACCGACTGAACCACCCAGGTGCCCCAAAATTTTAATTTAAATGGCAGTTGGTGCAATGTATGTGAGACAACCTGTATCATTCCAAATTCATGCATTTATTCAAATATTTTTTTAACAGCTCCTGTATGTAAGACAGGGTTCTAAGTGCTAGGGATATAGATGTGATTAAGACAGACAAAACCTTGACCCCTCCTTGTGCATGCTGACAAGATATGACTCTTGCCAAAATTATAACAAAATTATAACCATTGAAGAAAGCCATAAGTCCTTGGTTGTGCTTCTTTCACAAGACTCTTTTACTCATTTCCATTTACATCTGCTTTTTGGGAGGTGCCTGCAATCAGGTACTTCACCTGAGTGAATGGATTTTCTTGGTTGCTTTCCTATTCTATGCAATAGGTTAAGTATAGCAAGTAGGTAAGATCTATGAGGACTTTGGGATTATAAGGAGAAATGGGTCTTCATTTGGGGTAAAAAGCTCTTTGGATTGACAAAGAAGGAAAGGTACCAAGATTAGCCTCAGTGCTTCTTCTCACCATAAGAGTTAGGTCTTCTTATACCACTCCTTGATTTTGGCATTCTGGCGGGTTTCATGCACAACTGCTGGTTTCAGTGACAAACCTGGGGCCATGTTGGTAGATGAGAGGGTCTAAGAACTGGCTCACTAGGATGTGATGGCACTCTTAAAGGGGAGGCTGCCAACCCTGTTACTGGGAAAATGTTTCTGAGAGAACAGTGGAGTGAATGACCTGGTGCGTGGCTCCCTGTAGGTGGCTCCAGTACACTATGACCGGAGACAACACAGCCAGTCAGCCCACTGTCATCTAGCAGGCATTCACTGGGCACTGCCTTGTTATCTGGCCCCTATACAGGTGTGGGATGAGTGGGTGGATGGGACACAGAGGTAAAGTCATTGGAATATAATGGGTCAATGAAGAGCTGCATTTTCATCCTACCTTTGCCCTCTACCATTACCTCAAATAACTTTTCCAGGCTTTACCGAGCCTGTACCCCAAATATAAGATAAAGGTTATTGACTATAACCTCTTCTAGACCATTCCGCTCAGGAGAAAATAGAAGCTGGGTACCCATAAACTTTGCCCAGCAGCAAACAGCTCACTAGTGGTAGACTGAAGACTAGAACCAGCAGACAGGTCAGCTCTTCACCACCACCAACGAGCAGCAGTAGACCGCAACCTGCAATGCACATCTGTCCACAGGTTCTCCTCCTAGACTTCTAGCCTTCTCTCTCCTTTTTGAGGCCTGTGCAGATTCTGCTGCATTCAACAGCCCACCTAAGACCCACCTCCTCCAGGGAATTTTCTGTAGCCACCGGATCTGCCTCTGAGGTCCATGCATAGGCACTACCCTCCCTGCCTTCATTCTCAATGTCTGGATGTCTGTGTCTAACATGGCTCCCAGAGTGGACGTTCCTCACCCCAAAAATATGTTGATTTACTTTCTTATTTAAAAGCAGTGACTTGTAGGTCAAGGCCAGACCCTGAGCATGGCATACAAAACCCTTTGCATCCTGGCTCCTGCCTTCCAGTTGAGTCTTTTTTTCTGGCCATTCCCAATAAATGTTCCAGTTGTGCTAAATGACTCTATTTCATGGCATGTTTTCTCCTACAAGTATATCCTTAACACCAGATTTCCCCTTTGTGGTGCCTTCCTATATCTACTGGCTGAACTCCAACTCATCTTTCAAAGTTTAGCACATGCATTCTTCTTCAGAAAGTTGCTCCTGTCTGCCTTGACTTACTTACCTGGGAGGTCCCACCAAACTTTTGCATTGGGCAATCTAGTACTCATCACTTGCCTTATAATTGTCTGCCTTCTTTTTTGCTTCAACTTCTGTGCTGACTTCCCTAAGGGTTAACACAGAGTCTTTTATCTTTATATCTTCATTACCTAGCATGGAACCTGGCACAGAGTATGTATCAACAAATTAATGTTTGAATAAATTATTGAATTATGGAGGATGAATATATTCCACCTGATTATAAACTGTCCTTCACTGTTTTTTAATAATTCACCTTGTGCCAGCCTTGGCTCTCTTCTGCTTTGTTCTGGCTGGTCTTAGAGCCTGGCACAATACTGGGAACAGAGCATGGCCTCAGGAACTAGGGTGTTGAATTGGGTTGAGCTGCTCAGTCTTCCATGCCAGTCAGTGTAGCCTCAGCAGGGTGGGGAGACATAATCTCCTCCCTGCTTACCTTCAGGACTCAGTCCCACAGAGCCAGAGGGTGGAGCTCAGGAAGGAAAGCCTGTGCTTCCGTTTTTATCCATCAGGTGTTGTGGCCCCACCTGGTGAATCAGCCCAACCAGAATGGGCCTAGGGAAGCACGTGTTAGCATTGCAGGTACCCGGAGGCTTTTTCCAAACTTCACGAGGCCTCCCTCCCTGCCCAGTCCAGGCATGTTCCCCAGTTCTCTGCAGAAGGCTCTCTGCTGGCGAAGGCCACAACTTGGTTTACTTGTGTTCCAGGACAGCTGGACTTAACAGGTAAGAAAGCGCCACAAGTACTTCTAAGAGGGGAGACTAGTCTTGTGTCTGGGAAAACATTTTTTGAGAGATTTGGATGGGAGAGTAAATTCAGAGTTTAGATGGTCCTGTTACTGTTCTCAGAACCCTGCAGCCTGCCCTGCCCTGCCCTGCTGTGCCTGGGTATGAAGAGTGTGCCAACCCACAGCCCACTGAGGCCATGATAGGGCATAGACAGACCCTGTATGAGTACACCTGGTCACTGAATATAGTTTCAGAATTTTGAAACTGTGTGCTACAAACTGGATATATGTGTCAATTTGCTATGGATGTGATTATTTTCTGTAAAAAAAATCTGTTTATTAAACTAAATTGAACTTTAACTTAGTTACATAGAAACACAGAAATTACCGTAAGGATGTTATCTACATGCATATTCATGCTCTTTGCTTCACCCACTGCCCACCCAGAACTGTTGCTTGATTTCTATACCTACAGTGAGTGGTCAGAAAGGCCTTATTCACTCCTGGTATGATCCCTACAGAAGTGAGATTTGAGATTTTATGAGGAATACAAAGGACTGTTCAATGAATTCTGAACCCCTGGATTGAAAACTAAATCCAGGAGTGGATTTCAGTCCTTTTTCATTAAAGAACCACTGAGGAACCACCTGCAGAGGAAACAGGAGGACAGTGTGATGAGGGGTGTGCCCTGCCCCCAGAGGTCACTTCTGAGGCAAGGGCTGGGAGTCCTGGGATAGAGAGGGCATTCTACTGTCATTTCATATCTTTCTGCTTTATTGTTTTGTTTGCACAATGAACCATCTATTGCCTTTCTAATTTTTAGAAAAAAAAAAAAAAACACTTTTCTCTGGAGGGGAAGAACTGGTGAAAATCTTTAACAATTTCATCCATTCCAGGTTTTGCTGCTTCTCCCAGGGTCCTATTCTGTGGCTGCCTGCATGGCCTGCCCTGTCCCATGGTGTCAGGCTAGCCAGTTCACATCCTCTTCAGCAGATGAACCTCTGTTTATATGTATGCACCTTTCTCCTCCATCAGCTTCCTCCGTGGTTCTTTCCCTGACTATCCTAAAGATTACAACATGGATTTTTTTTTTTTAATTTTTTTTTTCAACGTTTTTTATTTATTTTTGGGACAGAGAGAGACAGAGCATGAACGGGGGAGGGGCAGAGAGAGAGGGAGACACAGCATCGGAAACAGGCTCCAGGCTCCGAGCCATCAGCCCAGAGCCTGACGCGGGGCTCGAACTCACGGAGCGCGAGAGCGTGACCTGGCTGAAGTCGGACGCTTAACCGACTGCGCCACCCAGGCGCCCCTACAACATGGATTTTTAAAATTAGCTTTATTGAGGTATAATTTATATATAATAAACTCACCACTTATAAATGTACAGTTCAATGAGTTTTAACAAATGTGTACAATTGCATAATTTTCCCTGTAATCATCATATAGAACTTTTCTATTCCCTGAAAAGTTTTAACAAATGTGTGCAGTTGCATAATTTTCCCTATAATCATCATATAGAACCTTTCTAGTCCCTGAAAAGGTTCTGCTCTGCCCCTACCTAGTAAATCCCCTTCCCACACCGAGTATCCCTTTCTTCTAGACTTTCACATAAATGGTAACATAGGTAGCCTTTGGTGTCTGGCTTCTTTCACTTAGTGGAACACTTATGAGATTTAACCATGTTGTTGTGAGTGTGAAAAGTCCATTCCCTTATCGTGGCTGAGTCGTGTTCCGTGATGTCACTGTGTGTTTACCATACACCAGTTGGTGGACATTTGGATTGTTGCCAGCTTGGCTATTATGAATAAGTCTACTGTGAATATTTGCTTACAAATCTTTGTGTGAATATATGCTTCAGTTGTTTTTTCTGTAAAAACATAGGAGTCGAATTGCCAGTTGCATGGTAAGTGTATGTTTAACTTTATAAGACCCTACCAAGCTCTTTCCCAGTGGCTGTGCGATTTTACACTCCCACCAGCAGTGTGTAAGAGCTGTGGTTTTAATTTACATTTCCCTAATGACTAAGGATGTTGGGCACCATTTCACATGCTCATTTTCCATCTGCATAATTTTCTTGGTGAAGTGTCTGTTTAAATTTTTTGCCCATTTTTTATTGGGTTGTTTGTCTTACCACTGAGCTATAAGAGTGCTTTAAATAGTCTGGATACAATGCTTGTCAAATGTATATTTTTCAAATATTTTCTCCCAGTCTGTGGCTTACCTTTTCATTTCTTTAACAGTGACTATTAAACAGCAAAATTTTTAAATTTGGATGAAGTTTGATTTTCACTTTCTTTGCATGTTGTATGACTACCTTACATCATGTTTGCCTAGTCCAAGATGAAAAAGATTTTCTTATATTTATTTTAAAGATTTTTATGGTTTAGTTCTAATACTTAGGAATATGATCTATTTTGACTTAATTGTATATATGGTGTAAGGTAGAGGGAGTTTTGGATTTTGCATTTTTTGCATATGATTATACTTCTAGTACCATTTATTTAAAAGACTAGTATTCTTTTTACACTGAATTATAGGGTTTGGTTTTTATATAGTCTTTTTAATTAGTTTTTAATCTAAGGCACTGGAAAAATATGGTACTTAATATATAAGTTAATAAATGACCTTTTGTTATTTCTCTTTTTCTGGAATACTTGAAATGGCATAGTCTTATAATTCCTTATGTTACATAGAACCTTCCATGCTGATGAATGGGAGAGATTTTATATGGAGTAGACAGGGAGAGCCTCCTATTTGTTGGGGTCCAATCAGAAACCATTCTCCTGGCAGCAGTGACTCAGGACCATTACAGTGCTTAACTATGCAGGGCCTATAGCATATGGACAGTATGTGTACATGGGAAGGCAACTACTGTCCATTGAGCACATACTATCTTTTGGGTACCTAATTTAACTCTTACAATGACAGCATGAGGCTGCCTCATTTTGCAGGTAGCAAATGTGAGGCTTAGAGAGGATGGTTAACTGACCCACAGGAAACACACATCAGAGCTTGGATGTGAATACCATTTCTTTTTATTATACTGCTTCCACCAACACTGGCAGTTTTCACGTTTTTTCTATATTAATTGTGTTCGTGTTCTCCAGAGAAACAGGATCAATAGGATATGTAGAAATATATATAAGAGGAGATTCATTATAGGAATTGGCACCTGAAGTTACAGAGGCCGAGAAGTCCCATGATATGCCATTTGCAATATGGAGAACCAGGGGAGCCAGTGGTGTCATTCATTTTGAGCCCAAAGGTCAGAGAATTGGGGGACTGATGGTGTAAGTCCTGGGTCCAAATCACTAAACCAGGAGCACTGATGTTCAAGAACAGGAGAAGAAGGACATCACAACTTAAGAGAGTGAATCCCCCCTTCCTCCACTTTTTTGTTCTATTTGAGCCCTCAACAAATTAGGTGATATCCACCTGCATTGATGAGCCCAGTAATTTTTTCCTCAGTGTACACATTTAAACACTAATAATTTTTTCCAGGGACATCCCCACAGATACGTCTAGAAATAATGTTTCAGTAGCTATCTGGGAACCTCTTAGCTTAGTCAAGCTGACACATAAAATTAAACAACACATTAAGGATATTTTAGAACCAACTATCACTTACCAAGTGAGGGTACATTTGGCAAACAAAGAAAACTCAGGCCTCGTGGTAAAAGGGCTCAGGGACGAGCCTCTGAAGCCTAAGTTGTAGACCAGAGACCATGAGGGTAGGTGTCTGCATCTAGCAGCATCCAGGGTCAACAGTCCCCAGCCCCATATGGGTCCACACTGGTGGCTGCTCATGCCAGGGACTGTCTGCTGGTTCAGTAGAATTTAAGTCTCTATAGGAATAGTGGCAGTCATCCTCCAGGGTGGTGAGGATTGAATAAGATAGCACAGGTAAAATTCCTGGCATATGGTAGGAATAAATTATTGTTAGCCTGTTGGCCCTGATCACCAGACTAGGGAAGGACAGAAGAATGTAGTTCCTGTGGAATTTCAATGAAAGGAGGACCATAAGACACAGTGAAATCCATAAATGTTAGCTCCCATCCCCTAATGCTACCAGGATGAAAACATTTCTGTGGCACTGTACTTCCAGCCCATCATTAAACATGGCTCTGTGTTTTTAACTACAGCACACTCAAGAAAATGTATGTGCCATTTGCCTCCTGTGAAACAAAGGACAAGCAGTGTTTGCATAGGTGACTGTTGGTTACTAGGTGAGCAGAAGCTGCTGACTGCAAGTTAAGGAATGTTAGTTAGTTATCCTCCTGCCACAGAAGGACCTTCTTTCCAATGTGGAAGTGTGGGGGCTGAATGACTAGGTCAGTGTGAGCCAGGATGAAGGGCACTAAACCCAGAAGCAGGAGGCATGGACTTGAGTTCTGACCACCCTGCCAAGTTGCTTAACTTTTCCCCAGCTTCAATTCTGTTAGTTTTAAAATAAAAGAGGTAGGGGCGCCTGGGTGGCTCAGTCAGTTGAGCAACCAACTTCGTCTCAGGTCATGATTTCACAGTTTGTGAGTTCAAGCCCCATGTTGGGCTCTGTGCTGACAGCTCAGAGCCTGGAGCCTGCTTCTGATTCTGTCTCCCTCTCTCTCTGCTCCTCCCCCACTCATGCTCTGTCTCTCTCTGTCTCAGAAAGAAATAAACATTAAAATTTTTTTTAATAAAATAAAATAAAAGAGGTAAAGATCTAATATTTCTTGAATGTCTACTATTTGCTGGACATTTTACACCTACTATTTCATTTGACACACAAACACACATACACAATACGACATTTTTTCCTTCAGTCTTACACATCAGGAAACTTAAGTTTGGCAAGTCTGATGCCTTACCCTCAGACACAAAGCTAAGTGGTAGCTCTTTCTGACAGCAGAGTCTTAATTTTTTGAAACATCATGCTACTATTAATTCAAAATTGAGGGTAATGTAATTCACAAGTAATTGTAAAGATCAAATGAGATAATGAATACAAAGATTACAAACTGTCAAGTACAATGGACCTATTTTAGCTTTTTTTTTTTTTATGTTTAAGCAACTAAATGAAACTTTTTTAAAAAGTTTTTTTAACGTTTATTTGTTTTTGAGAGAGACAGAGCACAAGCAGGGGAGGGGCAGAGAGAGAGGGAGACACAGAATCCCAAGCAGGCTTCAGGCTCTGAGCTGTCAGCACAGAGCCAGATGCAGGGCTCAAACCCACAAACTGTGAGACCACGACCTGAGCCGAAGTCAGTGCTCAACCAACTGAGCTATGCAAGCACCCCTAAATAAATCTTTATATTAACTGTACAGTGAACATGCCAGAAGAAACATACAAGTCGAGGCAGAATAGAGGGGTATACATATGCATGCTAAGATTAATATTTAAATATACAAATAGGAAGGGGTGCCTGGGTGGCTCAGTCACTTAAGCATCTGACTCTTGATTTTAGCTCAGGTCATGACCTCACAGTTTCATGAGTTTGAGCCCCACACGGAGCTTGCTTGGAATCCTGTCTCTCTGCCCCTTGCCTGCTCATGCTCTTTGTCTCTTTGTCTCAAAATATATAAATACACTTTAAGAAACATACAAACAGGAAAAACAGCATTTTCTTTTATTTGTAGAGTAGTTTCATTTTATCCCCATTTTCCTCCTGTGCTATGAACATAAAAATGCTATTATCATGTACCCAGATGAGAGCCCTAGCTAGGTCAGGAGCATAGACAGATCTTCTGAATACTGTCCTGGGTGTGAAGGTAAGACATAGATGTAGCTAAGCTCTGTGCAACAGGGGTGGTGGAACTAAAGCCCATTTGAGCTCTGGACAATGTGCTACATGTTTACACACACTATTTCAAGTCCTACTGCAGGCCTAGGAGGGAGGCCTTCCATAGGTATGGGCCCAGGGTGAAAGAAGTTATATCACTTTCCCAGGTCAGGGAACTGATAGTGGAGGGGTGAGTTAACCCTGTATTTGTCAGTATATTCCTAGTGTCGAGCACAGAGCCTGGCATGGAGCAGAGACTCTACACCAGATGGTAAATGAATGAAATAAAAATGATAGAAGGAATATGTAATTGTGGGATTTGGGTCTGGGAGAGCTTCAAGAAGTGGCAACCCTGAATAGGTTGATGAGTTGGTCAGAGAGAAGAGGGAAGCCCGGATTCTCAGGTGCAATGGGTAAGTACTCTGACTGGACAGACCCTTCAAGGCCCCAGGAGGAGCCTGGACACACCCATGAGAAGAAGGAGTATGTGGAAAACAGGGAAATGATAGGCAATGAGAAGCTGCAGACTGAAGCTGCTGCTTTCTCTGGACTAAAGCAGAGTCAAGAGTATGGGAGAGGGTTCTGGCTCACACAAATGCCCTCCTGGTGATAAGACTGATGTTAGCCACTATGCACATTGTATTTGTTTGATTGCCAGGCTATAGCATGACATGAGTTCAGTTTGATGTGAGGGTGCTCACCCTAGAAAATCTGCCCCCACTCTCAAACATATACACATATCTCACATTCACAGTTTCTCCCCGATTCATAGAATTCTTTACCACAGCTTCGTCTTGTGCATATCCCCTCCAGCGCAGAGCCAGTGAGGGAGTGTCCGAACTTTGCCACATATGGAATCTCTCTACCTACTGCCCCATCTCACAGCCTTCTTCTGCTTTTAAGCATATGACTACTTTGGGCCTGCCCAGATAATCCAGGGTTATCTCTTTATCTTGATATCAACTGATTATCTTATTTATATCTGCAAAATCATTTTTGTCATGTAACATATTTATGGGCATGATACTAGGGGCAAAAATTCTGCCTCTTGCTCTCCTTTTGCTTCCAACTCGAATGAGGGAATCAGAATTGATAACAGGCAGTTGTGATGCAAACTAATGAATGCTACAAGGAGAGTAAGCACAGTGCTGTGGCATACTCAGGAGATCTCTCTAATTGAAGCTGGGGAAGCTTCCTGGAGGAAGAATATCTAAGTTGAGCCTGATGTGACGAGTAGAATGTAGTAAGGGATGGAAGGAAGAATAGCATAGACATGTGCTGTGCAATGACTCATTGTTGTCAGCCTGTGGAATTCACTTCAGGGAGCCCAAGCAACAGGGCAGTGGAAGGACAGATGAGAGAGCCACCAATGACTCTAAGCTGGGAGCTGAGATGATCAGATTTTCATTTTGAAAGGTTGTCTGATAGCACTATGGGCATGGACAGGATTATGTCTAAAAGAAGGGTGGCACACCAATGAGGAGGCTGTTGTCGTAATCCAAGCAAGATGATGATGGCTTGAAATGTGGAAATACCAGTGTGAGGGAGAGAGGTGAATGTGATACAATGTGGGATTCAGTGTGAGAGGTACCAAGTTCTGAGTGATTCCCGGGTTCTGGCTTAGCTGACTAAATGCAAAATGGTACCATTCAGAGATGGAAGGAGAGACAGAAGAATTGGAGACATAAGCCGTTTTTAGAGATGTTTAACAATTTGAGGTGGCTGTGAGACAGTGAGTGGTGATGCCCCATAGGTAGATCTAGAATAGTGATAAGCTTTGGGAGTCATCAGTGAATTATTGAAACTATTCTCAATGGTGGGAGGGAGAAAGGGAAGCCAGAAAAGTGGGGAGAAGCAGCAGGTGTAGAAAAAAGAAATCCAGGGAAGCACCATGGCCCAGAGCCAAAGAAATAGGGTTTCAAGAAAGAACTTGAAGTCAAGTGCTTTTGAAAAGTCAAGTTAGATGAAGACCAAAAATGTCCATTGGATTTAGCACCAGCACGGTCACTGGTGACCTATTAAGAATATTACCCATAGATGGTGGATAGGATCAGGTGGCAGTGCATTAAAGAGTGACACATGAGGTAAGGATGGTAGCTGGAGGGAACCAAGGTCAAGAAAGTTGGGGGGGTGTATTTTAAATGAGAGAATGAAGTTTATGTTTAAGTGCTATTGAGAGGAAGCCAGTGGAAAGGTGAACATACAGAAAAGACAGGATAATTGTTGGAGTTTAGAGGGCCCTAGATAAGCAGGAGAAGATGTGACTGGGAACACATACAGGAAGGATGGAGTGGGACTAGGTAGGAGGAAGGGATGTGTGACACTGCAGGTCCTGTAAAGGAGGAAACAAAATTGAAGGTACTCCTGAGTGACAATGTTGTGGTCTCTATGAAGGAGGTAGTCAGATTGTCTTCTGAAAGAGAGGAGAAGAGGAGATGGAGTAGGAGAACTGGGTAGCAGGAAGGTCTGAAGTAGCCTTGTGGGGAACAGGAGAGTGTTTGCTGGAAATAGAGAAGAATTTCAGGGCAATGGTGATCACCCAAGTCTGCAGAGCCCCAAAGGGTTTGTTCTTCCCATTACATATGCTTAAGTGGACACTTAATGAATGAGAGAAAGGAAAAACATTTTCTTTAGGGAAATAAAAACATATTTTCAAGAAATTTTAAAATGTCAATGCAATCCATATAAACAATATACTTTCCCCCTTGGATATAGTTTTAATTAGATTAAGGGCTGGGGCAAGGGGTAGAACATTCCCCCTTCCCTCACGCCCAGCAAATCTTGCTGTGAGCATGGCGTTCATGTTGTCTAGGCTCAGAGGTGGCCTTAGAATCTTTCTTAACATTGTATTTCTGGCATTACCAGTCAGTGAGAGTTGGAATGTGGTACGAAATTAAATTTGCTGTCCTTAGGACACTAAGTATCCAATAGGTACATTTATGTATTAATCAAGAAAGTATTCCCTAGATCTAGATAATGTTAAACATTAGTATATGCATTATATGGAATTTGAAAAAGTAGAATATTCAGTTAATTCATGCATTTATTCATGAAGATTTTTTTTGAGCACCTTCTATTTGCCGGTCACAGTGTATTCAGTATTAAAACAATGAACTAGAAATAGACCTTTTCATCAAAGAATTTATGTGGAAGAATATATATGGTAAATGAAATAACCATTAAAGGTCATTAATGATATAACCAAAATTCCCTACAAATACAACAAGATGCCCTATAAATGTGTATAATTTACGCTAGATAGTGGTATAATTTTTACATATGTTCAAAGGAAAAAGAGATCATGTGAGTCTCCTGGTATTTATATAAAATGGCCTGGGCTCTGTAGAAAATATAGAATTTTTAAAGAAAATTCATAAATACATGGTGATTTTAATAGATACCAAAAATAAGAAGTCTCCAAGTAGGAATATCAGGCATTGCTGGAGAGTCACTCATTCTGATTCACCTCAATTGTTTCTTCCTTATCTTTAGTGATATTCTGGACTACGTCTGTTCACAAGGCTGGGTAGATGTTTCACAGCATTACTAAGTAACCCTATTAAAGATAATGAATCAGTGCTCTAGGGCCCTCCAGTCATGACCAAATTATTAAGATTCATAAGTATGGCATCTCTCTCCATTTATATGTCTTCTCTAATGTCCTTATTTTTTCTTCATTCTTGAAAGAATTCCATTTTCACTGGAAGTAGAATTTTCAGTTGACAAGTTTTTCCTTTCAGCTCTTGAAAAATACCTACTTTCTTCCCACCTCCATAGTCTTAGATGAGAAATCCACTATCATTCATATTGTGTTTGCTCTAAAAAGTATGCCATTTCTCTCTGGCTGCTTTCAGGATTTTTTCTTTGTCTTTAGTCTTCATAAATTCAATTATGCTGTGTCTTGGTATAGATTTCTTCCCGTTTATTCTACTTGGAGTTTGCTCAACTTCCTGAATCTTTGTAAGTTTGTGTCTTTTGCCATGTTTGAGACATTTTTAGCCATTATTTCTTCAAGTAGTTTTTCAGTACTATGCTCTCTCTCCTCTCCTTGTGAGAGTCTGGTGATACAAAATTAGCTTTTTAATTATGATCCCATGTTTCCCTGAGACTCTGCTAATATTGTTACAACCTATTTTCTCTCTATTGTTCAGACTGGGAAAATTCCATTGATCTGTCTGTTTGTTGATTCTATCCTGTGTCATCTCTCCTCTGCTTCTGAATCTATCTGGCAGATTTTTTCTTTCTGTTACTGTATTTTTCAGTTTTATAATTTCCATTTGGTCCTTTTTTCTTTTTTACTTTTTTAAAATTATTATTATTATTTTTTTAAATAGGCTCCATGCCCAACATAGGGCTTGAACTCACAATCCTGAGATTAAGAATCATCTGTTCTACTGACTAAGCCCAGTCAGGTGCCCCTTTTTGTTTCTTATTCATCGATTAAAAAAAAAAGTTATCTGTTTTTGTCTGTTGTTGAGGTTTTCTAGTTTTAATTAGTTTCAAGAAAATTCATAACTGCTTGTTGAAGCATTTTTATGATGGCCGCTTTAAACTCTTTGTCAAATAACTCTGACCTCTGAGTCATCTTGGTGTTTGTATCTGTTGATTGTCTTTTCTCATCCGTGTAGTGATTTTCCTGGCTCTTGGTAGGACAAGTGATTTTTCAGTTGTATCCAGGAAATTTGGATATTATAAGACTCTGGATCCTATTTAATTTTCCTTTTTTTAGTAGGCAGTCCCCAGTTAAGATGTACTGCTAGGGCATGGTGGATGTGTAATGTTCATCTTCCCACTGGACCTTAACAATAACACCCCAATAAAAATGCAACATTGACATTGCCTCTTTGCCTGGACAAGAAGGGGAAGCAGAGGGCTGACTCATACCATGCTGTTGCTTCAGAGAGGGGTGGAAGCTTAGCTCCCAGCTGGGCCATAATGATACCAGAGAAGACATGGGAAGGGGAAGGGTGAGGAAGGGTAAACAAAGTGCCAACAAGCCAACCTTTCACCACTCCTTCCACCTCAGTGATGCTGGGGCAGGGTAGAGGCTTGGTTGGGGGAGGTAGTGGTGAAGCATGGTGGTAATTACGTCCTCCTCATTCTGCCTTGTTAAGTCTGATTGCTACTGTTTTGGGGTTAAGGTCCAGCACCCTGCTGGCACTCGGATGGCAGAGCAGTCAGAGCACCACCTGCTTCCACTGAACAGGAGATCTTCTTTCTGCTGGGGTCACTGACACTGCCCACCAGGGCAATACCCACAGATGAGAAAACTTGAGTGCCACCTGCTTCCTGGGAGCAGTGGAATATCATCTGGGCACTCACCTTGCTGAAACAAAGGGACTGTGTTTTTCACTGGTATTCTTTTGTGAGGCTGCCCTTGTCCTGGCCCTTTTTTTAGGACTGTTTTTGTCTGAGCCTGTTGTGAGTTCAGGTTTGGAAGTTCTTTGATATATATGGGAGGCAATAAGGAAACCAATGAACTTATGTCATTTCTTAAGTCTAGAAGTTTGTAAACAGCCACCTTATGCCTCCCACTTTTCAGAGACTTACTATGTCTTGTGTCTACAGTTATTTAGTTGTAAGGGGGAGAATGTGGGAGCAATGGGACTGCTCAATCTTTGGCAGAACAAGAAGTCCTATCATGTCATTCAATAAACTTTTAAATTGAAATTGAAATTTTACATTTAAAGTAAAAACAAAATTTTCCATGAAGCTCTTAGACAAATTTATATATATATTCTTAGGTACTGTTTTTGTTGTTGCTTTTATAAAAAGATGTCTCTTTTACAAGAAAGGATCAGAGAAAATCTTCACAAACAACCACAAAATAAGTAATAAAATGGTAATAAATACATATCTATCAGTAATTACTCTGAATGTAAATGGATTAAATGCTTCAGTCAAAAGACATAGGGTGACAGAATGGATTAAAAAAAAAAAACAAGACCCACCTATATGCTGCCTACAAGAGACTCATTTTAGACCTAAAGACACCTGCAGATTGAAAGTGAGGGCATGGAAAAACACATATCATGCAAATGGATGTCGAAAAAAAATGGAGTAGAAATACTTATATCAGACAAAAGACTTTATTTTATTTTAATTTTTTTAATGTTTATTTATTTTTGAGAGAGAGAGAGAGAGAGCATGCACAGGCAAGTGGGGGGGGGCAGAGAGAAAGGGAGACAGAGGACACAAAGCAGGCTCTGCACTGACAGCAGAGAGCCCAATGTGGGACTTGAACTTCCACCCAGGCACCCCTCAGACAAAATAGACTTTAAAACAAAGACTGTAAAAAGAGGCAAAGAAAGACACTGTATCATAATAAAGAGGACTATGTAACAAGAAGATATAATGGTTATAAATATTTATGCACCCAACATAAAGCACCCAAATATATAAAACAGTTAGTAACAAACATAAAAGAACTAATTGATAGTAATACAATAATAGTAGGGGATTTTAAGACCCCACTTACATTAATAGATCATCTAAACAGAAAATTAACAAGGGGACAATGGCTTTGAATAACATGCTGGAACAGGCAGATTTAACAGATATATTCAGGACATTCAATCTAAAAGAGCAGAATACAGATTCATTTCAAGTGTACATGAAACATTCTCCAGAATAAATCACATAACAGGTCAAAAATCAAGTCTCAAGAAATTAAAAAAAAAATCAAAGTCATACCATGCATTTTCCCACCACAATGCTATGAAACTAGAAGTCAACCATAAGAAAAAATATGGAAAGTGCACAAATACCTGGAGGTTAAATAACATGCTACTAAACAATCAATGGTCAACCAGGAAATAAAAGGAGAAATTAAAAAGGGCATGGAGAGAGACAGGAAGATGGTGGCGTAGGAGGACGCTGGGCTCACTGCGCGTCCTGCTGATCATTTAGAGTCCACCTACACCTGCCTAAATAACCCAGAAAACCGCCAGAGGATTAGCAGAACGGAGTCACGGGACCCAAGTGCAGACGAGAGGCCCACGGAAGAGGGTAGGAAGGGCGGCGAGGCGGTGCGCGCTCCACGGACTGGCGGGAGGGAGCCGGGGCGGAGGGGCGGCTCGCCAGCCAAGCAGAGCCCCCGAGTCCGGCTTGCAAAAGCGGAGGGGCCTGACGGACTGTGTTCCAACAGCAAGCGCGACTTAGCGTCTGGGAGGTCATAAGTTAACAGCTCTGCTTGGAAAGCGGGAAGGCTGGAGGACAAAGGGAGGGTGAGCTGCGGAGCCCCCAGACGACAGAGCTCAGTTTGGCGGGGAACAAAGGTGCTCGCCAGCGCCATCTCCCCCGCCCATCCCCCAGCCAAAATCCCAAAGGGAACCGGTTCCGGCCAGGGAAATTGCTCGCTCCGCGCAAACACCCAACTCTGTGCTTCTGCGGAGCCAAACCTCCGGCAGCGGATCTGACTCCCTCCGGCTGCCACAGGGCCCCTCCTGAAGTGGATCACCTAAGGAGAAACGAGCTAAGCCTGCCCCCCCTGCCGCCGTGCACCTTGCCTACCCACCCCAGCTAATACGCCAGATCCCCAGCACCACAAGCCTGGCAGTGTGCAAGTAGCCCAGACGGGCCACACCACCCCACAGGGAATCCCGCCCCTAGGAGAGGGGAAGAGAAGGCACACACCAGTCTGACTGTGGCCCCAGCGGTGGGCTGGGGGCAGACATCAGGACTGACTGCGGCCCCGCCCACCAACTCCTGTTATACACCACAGCACAGGGGAAGTGCCCTGCAGGTCCTCACCACACCAGGGACTATCCAAAATGACCAAGCGGAAGAATTCCCCTCAGAAGAATCTCCAGGAAATAACAACAGCTAATGAGCTGATCAAAAAGGATTTAAATAATATAACAGAAAGTGAATTTAGAATAATAGTCATAAAATTAATCGCTGGGCTGGAAAACAGTATACAGGACAGCAGAGAATCTCTTGCTACAGAGATCAAGGGACTAAGGAACAGTCACGAGGAGCTGAAAAACGCTTTAAAGGAAATGCAAAACAAAATGCAAACCACCACGGCTCGGATGGAAGAGGCAGAGGAGAGAATAGGTGAACTAGAAGATAAAGTTATGGAAAAAGAGGAAGCTGAGAAAAAGAGAGATAAAAAAATCCAGGAGTATGAGGGGAAAATTAGAGAACTAAGTGATACACTAAAAAGAAATAATATACGCATAATTGGTATCCCAGAGGAGGAAGAGAGAGGGAAAGGTGCTGAAGGGGTACTTGAAGAAATAATAGCTGAGAACTTCCCTGAACTGGGGAAGGAAAAAGGCATTGAAATCCAAGAGGCACAGAGAACTCCCTTCAGACGTAACTTGAATCGATCTTCTGCACGACATATCATAGTGAAACTGGCAAAATACAAGGATAAAGAGAAAATTCTGAAAGCAGCAAGGGGTAAACGTGCCCTCACATATAAAGGGAGACCTATAAGACTCGTGACTGATCTCTCTTTTGAAACTTGGCAGGCCAGAAAGAATTGGCACGAGATTTTCAGTGTGCTAGACAGAAAAAAATATGCAGCCGAGAATCCTTTATCCAGCAAGTCTGTCATTTAGAATAGAAGGAGAGATAAAGGTCTTCCCAAACAAACAAAAACTGAAGGAATTTGTCACCACTAAACCAGCCCTACAAGAGATCCTAAGGGGGACCCTGTGAGACAAAGTACCAGAGACATCACTACAAGCATAAAACATACAGACATCACAATGACTCTAAACCCGTATCTTTCTATAATAACACTGAATGTAAATGGATTAAATGCGCCAACCAAAAGACATAGGGTATCAGAATGGATAAAAAAACAAGACCTATCTATTTGCTGTCTACAAGAGACTCATTTTAGACCTGAGGACACCTTTAGATTCAGAGTGAGGGGATGGAGAACTATTTATCATGCTACTGGAAGCCAAAAGAAAGCTGCAGTAGCCATACTTATATCAGACAAACTAGACTTTCAATTAAAGGCTGTAACAAGAGATGAAGAAGGACATTATATAATAGTTACAGGGTCTATCCATCAGGAAGAGCTAACAATTATAAATGTCTATGCGCCGAATACCGGAGCCCCCAAATATATAAAACAATTACTCATAAACATAAGCAACCTTATTGATAAGAATGTGGTAATTGCAGGGGACTTTAACACCCCACTTACAGAAATGGATAGATCATCTAGACACACGGTCAATAAAGAAACAAGGGCCCTGAATGAGACATTGGATCAGATGGACTTGACAGATATATTTAGAACTCTGCATCCCAAAGCAACAGAATGTGCTTTCTTCTCGAGTGCACATGGAACATTCTCCAAGATAGATCATATACTGGGTCACAAAACAGCCCTTCATAAGTTTACAAGAATTGAAATTATACCATGCATACTTTCAGACCACAATGCTATGAAGCTTGAAATCAACCACAGGAAAAAGTCTGGAAAGCCTCCAAAAGCATGGAGGTTAAAGAACACCCTACTAACGAATGAGTGGGTCAACCAGGCAATTAGAGAAGAAATCAAAAAATATATGGAAACAAACGAAAATGAAAATACAACAATCCAAACGCTTTGGGACGCAGCGAAGGCAGTCCTGAGAGGAAAATACATTGCAATCCAGGCCTATCTCAAGAAACAAGAAAAATCCCAAATACATAATCTAACAGCACACCTAAAGGAAATAGAAGCAGAACAGCAAAGGCAGCCTAAACCCAGCAGAAGAAGAGAAATAATAAAGATCAGAGCAGAAATAAACAATATAGAATCTAAAAAAACTGTAGAGCAGATCCACGAAACCAAGAGTTGGTTTTTTGAAAAAATAAACAAAATTGACAAACCGCTAGCCAGGCTTCTCAAAAAGAAAAGGGAGATGACCCAAATAGACAAAATCATGAATGAAAATGGAATTATTACAACCAATCCCTCAGAGATACAAACAATTATCAGGGAATACTATGAAAAATTATATGCCAACAAATTGGACAACCTGGAACAAATGGACAAATTCCTGAACACCCACACTCTTCCAAAACTCAATCAGGAGGAAATAGAAAGCTTGAACAGACCCATAACCAGCGAAGAAATTGAATCGGTTATCAAAAATCTCCCAACAAATAAGAGTCCAGGAGCAGATGGCTTCCCAGGGGAGTTCTACCAGACATTTAAAGCAGAGATAATACCTATCCTTCTCAAGCTATTCCAAGAAATACAAAGGGAAGGAAAACTTCCAGACTCATTCTATGAAGCCAGTATTACTTTGATTCCTAAACCAGAGAGAGACCCAGTAAAAAAAGAGAACTACAGGCCAATATCCCTGATGAATATGGATGCAAAAATTCTCAATAAGATACTAGCAAATCGAATTCAACAGCATATAAAAAGAATTATTCACCATGATCAAGTGGGATTCATTCCTGGGATGCAGGGCTGGTTCAACATTCGCAAATCAATCAATGTGATACATCACATTAACAAAAAAAAAGAGAAGAACCATATGATCCTGTCAATCGATGCAGAAAAGGCCTTTGACAAAATCCAGCACCCTTTCTTAATAAAAACCCTTGAGAAAGTCGGGATAGAAGGAACATACTTAAAGATCATAAAAGCCATTTATCAAAAGCCCACAGCTAACATCATCCTCAACGGGGAAAAACTGAGAGCTTTTTCCCTGAGATCAGGAACACGACAGGGATGCCCACTCTCACCACTGTTGTTTAACATAGTGCTGGAAGTTCTAGCATCAGCAATCAGACAACAAAAGGAAATAAAAGGCATCAAAATTGGCAAAGATGAAGTCAAGCTTTCGCTTTTTGCAGATGACATGATATTATACATGGAAAGTCCGATAGACTCCACCAAAAGTCTGCTAGAACTGATACATGAATTCAGCAAAGTTGCAGGATACAAAATCAATGTCCAGAAATCAGTTGCATTCTTATACACTAACAATGAAGCAACAGAAAGACAAATAAAGAAAATGATCCCATTCACAATTGCACCAAGAAGCATAAAATACCTAGGAATAAATCTAACCAAAGATGTAAAGGATCTGTATGCTGAAAACTATAGAAAGCTTATGAAGGTAATTGAAGAAGATTTAAAGAAATGGAAAGACATTCCCTGCTCATGGATTGGAAAAATAAATATTGTCAAAATGTCAATACTACCCAAAGCTATCTACACATTCAATGCAATCCCAATCAAAATTGCACCAGCATTCTTCTCGAAATTAGAACAAGCAATCCTAAAATTCATATGGAACCACAAAAGGCCCCGAATAGCCAAAGGAATGTTGAAGAAGAAGACCAAAGCAGGAGGCATCACAATCCCAGACTTTAGCCTCTACTACAAAGCTGTCATCATCAAGACAGCATGGTATTGGCACAAAAACAGACACACAGACCAATGGAATAGAATAGAAACCCCAGAACTAGACCCACAAACGTATGGCCAACTCATCTTTGACAAAGCAGGAAAGAACATCCAATGGAAAAAAGACAGCCTCTTTAACAAATGGTGCTGGGAGAACTGGACAGCAACATGCAGAAGGTTGAAACTAGACCACTTTCTCACACCATTTACAAAAATAAACTCAAAATGGATAAAGGACCTAAATGTGAGACAGGAAACCATCAGAACCTTAGAGGAGAAAGCAGGAAAAGACCTCTCTGACCTCAGCCGTAGCAATCTCTTACTCGACACATCCCCAAAGGCAAGGGAATTAAAAGCAAAAGTGAATTACTGGGACCTTATGAAGATAAAAAGCTTCTGCACAGCAAAGGAAACAACCAACAAAACTAAAAGGCAACCAACGGAATGGGAAAAGATATTTGCAAATGACATATCGGACAAAGGGCTAGTATCTAAAATCTATAAAGAGCTCACCAAACTCCACACCCAAAAAACAAATAACCCAGTGAAGAAATGGGCAGAAAACATGAATAGACACTTCTCTAAAGAAGACATCTGGATGGCCAACAGGCACATGAAAAGATGTTCAGCGTCGCTCCTTATCAGGGAAATACAAATCAAAACCACACTCAGGTATCACCTCACGCCAGTCAGAGTGGCCAAAATGAACAAATCAGGAGACTATAGATGCTGGAGAGGATGTGGAGAAACGGGAACCCTCTTGCACTGTTGGTGGGAATGCAAATTGGTGCAGCTGCTCTGGAAAGCAGTGTGAAGGTTCCTCAGAAAATTAAAAATAGACCTACCCTATGACCCAGCAATAGCACTGCTAGGAATTTATCCAAGGGATACAGGAGTACTGATGCATAGGGGCACTTGTACCCCAATGTTCATAGCAGCACTCTCAACAATAGCCAAATTATGGAAAGAGCCTAAATGTCCATCAACTGATGAATGGATAAAGAAATTGTGGTTTATATACACAATGGAATACTACGTGGCAATGAGAAAAAATGAAATATGGCCTTTTGTAGCAACGTGGATGGAACTGGAGAGTGTAATGCTAAGTGAAATAAGCCATACAGAGAAAGACAGATACCATATGGTTTCACTCTTATGTGGATCCTGAGAAACTTAACAGGAACCCATGGGGGAGGGGAAGGAAAAAAAAAAGAGGTTAGAGTGGGAGAGAGCCAAAGCATAAGAGACTGTTAAAAACTGAGAACAAACTGAGGGTTGATGGGGGGTGGGAGGGAGGGGAGGGTGGGCGATGGGTATTGAGGAGGGCACCTTTTGGGATGAGCACTGGGTGTTGTATGGAAACCAATTTGTCAATAAATTTCATATATAAAAAAAAATAAAAACTATGATTTATGTGATGTAAAAAAAAAAAAAAAAGGGCATGGATACAAATGAAAATGAAAACACAATGGTCCAAAACCTCTGGGATACAGCAAAAACAGTTCTAAGAAGGGAGTCTACAGCAGTACAGGCCTACGTCAAGAAACAATAAAAATTTCAAATAAGCAACCTAACTTTACAACTAAAGGAGCTAGAAAAAGAACAATAAATGAAGCCTAAAGCCAGAAGAAGGAAGGAGATAAGGACTAGAGCAGAAATAAATAATAGAAACTAAAAAACAAAAACAAAAACAAAAACAAAACAGAACAGATCAATTAAACGAGGATCTGGTTTTGGGGGAGAAAAATGAATAAAATTGATAAACCTCTAATCAGACTTCTCAAGACAAAAAGGGACAATACTCAAATAAAGTCATGAATGAGAGAGGAGAGATCACAACCAACACCACAAAAACACAAAAAATCATAAGAGAATATTATGAAAACTATATGCCAACAAATAGGACAACATAGAAGAAATGAGTAAATTCTTAGAAGCATGTAAACTACCAAAACTGAAGCAAGAAGAAATGGCAAATTTGAAAAGACTGATAACCATCAAGGAAATTGATTCAGTAATAATAAAAAAAAAAAAGCTCCCAACAAACAAAAGTTGAGGACCAGATGATTTCACAGTCAAATTCTACCAAACATTTAAAGAAGATTTAATACCTATTCATATCTCAAACTATTCCAAAAAAAAAAATAGAAAAGGAAGGAAAACTTCCAAATTCATTGTATGAGACCAGCAATACAATGATACCAAAATGAGATAAGAACACTAGAAAAGAGATCTGTAGGCCAATATCCGTGATGACTATACATGCAAAAATACTCAACAAAATATTAGCAAACCAAATCCAACAATACATTTTTAAAAGTCATTCACCACAATCAAGTGGGATTTATTCCTGGGTTGCAAGGGTGGTTCAATGTTCACAAATCAGTGTGGTACATCACATCAATAAGAGAAAGGATAAGAAACATATGATCACTTCACTAGATGCATAAAAACATTTGACAAAGTGCAATATCCATTCATGCTAAAAACCTTCAACATAGTAGGTATGGAGGGAACATACCTCAACATAATAAAGGCCATCTATGAAAACCCACAGCTAACATCATCCTCAATGGGGAAAAACTGAGAGCTTTTCTCCTAAGGTCAGAAACAAGACAAGGATGTCTACTCTCACCACTTTTATGCAACATAGTACTGGAAATCCTATTTGCAGCAACCAGACAACAAAAAGAAATAAAAGGCATCCAAATTGGCAAGGAAGAAGTAAAACTTTCACTATGTGCAGATGGCATGAGAATATATATATATATATATATATATATATATATATATATACCATAGACCCCAGTTCTATGCTAGAACTGATAAACAAATTCAATAGTCACAGGATACAAAATCAAAATACAGAAATCTCTTG
This sequence comes from Lynx canadensis, assembly GCF_007474595.2. Taxonomy (NCBI): domain Eukaryota; kingdom Metazoa; phylum Chordata; class Mammalia; order Carnivora; family Felidae; genus Lynx; species Lynx canadensis. The sequence continues at coordinate 107,773,964 of NC_044310.1, forward strand.
CATTTCTATACACCAATAATGAAGCAGAAAGATAAATTAAGAACATCTCATTTACAATTGCACCCAAAATAATAAGATATCTAGGAATAAACCTAACCAAAGAGGTGAAAGACCTATACTCTGAAAACTATAAAACACTGATGAAAGAAACTGACGATCACACAAACAAATGGAAAGACATTCCATGCTCATGGATTGGAAAAATAAATATTGTTAAAATGTCTATACTACCCAAAGGAATCTACAGATTTCATGTGATCCGTATCAAAATACCAACAGCATTTTTCACAGAACTAGAACAAACAATCCTAAAATCACAAAAGACCCCGAATAACCAAAGCAACCTTGGGGAAAAAAAAAAAGCAAAACCAAAAGCATCACAATTCCAGATTTCAAGTTATATTACAAAGCTGTAGTGATCAAGAGAGTATGGTACTTGTGCAAAATAGACACATAGATCAATGGAACACAATAGGAAATCCAGAAGTGAAACCACAACTATACAGGCAACCAATCTTTGACAAAGCAGGAAAGAATACCCAATGGGAAAAAGTCTCTTCAACAAATGATGTTCGGAAAATTGGACAACATGCAAAACAATGAAACTGGACCACTTTATTACACCATACATAAAAATAAATTCAAAATGGATTAAAGGCCTAAATATGAGACCTGAAACCATAAAAATCCTAGAAGAGAATACAGGCAGTAACTTCTTTGACATCAGCCATAGCAATTTCTTTCTAGATATGTCTCCTGAGGCAAGGGAAACAAAAACAAAAATAAACTATTGGGACTACATAGGGGCGCCTGGGTGGCGCAGTCGGTTAAGCGTCCGACTTCAGCCAGGTCACGATCTCGCGGTCCGTGAGTTCGAGCCCCGCGTCAGGCTCCGGGCTGATGGCTCGGAGCCTGGAGCCTGTTTCCGATTCTGTGTCTCCCTCTCACTCTGCCCCTCCCCCGTTCATGCTCTGTCTCTCTCTGTCCCAAAAATAAATAAACATTGAAAAAAAAAATTTTAAACTATTGGGACTACATCAAAATAAAAAGCCTCTGCACAGCAAAGGAAACAGTCAACAAAACTGAAAGACAACCTACTGAATGGGAGAGTATATCTGTAATTGACATATCCAATAAAGGATTAGTATCCAAAATATATAAAGAACGTATAAAATTCAATACCCAAAACCAAATAATCCAGTTAAAAAATGGGCAGAATACATGAATGGACTTTTTTTTTTTCAAAGAAGACATGCAGATTGCCAACAGACACATGAAAAGATGCTCAACACCATTTGTCAGCAGAGAAATACAAATCAAAACTACAATGAGCTATCATGTCACACCTGTCAGAATGGCTAAAATCAACAACAGAAGAAACAACAGTTGTTGGCAAGCATATGCACTATTTATGGGAATGAAAACTGATGCAGCCAAGGTGGAAAACAGTATGGAGTTTCCTCAAAAGGTTAAAAATAGAACTACCTTATGACCCAGCAGTTGCACTACTAGGTATTTATCCAAAGGATACAAAAACACTGATTTGAAGGGACACATGCACCCCCAATGCTTATAGCAGCACTTTCAACAATAGCCAAACTATGGAGAGAGCCCAAATGTCCATCGTCTGATGAATTGATAAAGAAGATGTGGTATATATATACAATGGAATATTAGTTGGCAATCAAAAAGAATGAAATCTTGCCATTTGCAACAACATGGATGGAACTAGAGTGCATTATGCTAAGTAAAATAAGTCAGGCAGAGCAAGACAACTATGATATGATTTCACTCATGTGGAATTTAAGAAACAAAACAAGCAAGCATGGGGACAAAGAGAGAGTCAAGCCAAGAAGCAGACTCTTTTTTTAACGTTTATTTATTTTTGAGAGACAGAGCATGAGCAGGGTAGAGAGAGGGGGGAAGACACAGAATCTGAAGCAGGCTCTAAACTCTGAGCTGTCAGCACAGAGCCGGACATGGGGCTCGAACCCACGAGCCATGAGATCATGATCTGAGCTGAAGTCAGATGTTCAACCGACTGAGCCACCCAGGTGCTCCGCAAGAAAACAGCTCTTGGTCTGAGAACAAACTGATGGTTACCAGAGGGGAGAGGGGTGGGGAGATAGGTGAAATAGGTGATGGGGATTAAGGAGTGCACTTGTTGTAATGAGCACTGGGTGAAGTATGGAAGTGTTGAATCACTATATAGTACACCTGAGACTAATATAACACTGTTGACTAAGTGTAGTTAAAATAAAAACTTAAGCCAAAAAAAGATGTCTTTTTTAAATTGCACTTTCTAAACATTCTTTGGTAGATTATAGAAATTCAGTTGATAATATTGATCTTTTTTAAATTCTTATAATTTAGTTAAAGATTCTTTTGGAATTTCTATGAGAATATATGTGAGTAATGGTAACTTCATTACTTCCTTTGCAATTCTTTTTTTAACTTATTTTATATTTGAGAGACAGACAGACAGAGAGTGAGCAGGGCAGGGGCAGAGAGGCAGAGACAGAATCTGAAGCAGGCTCCAGGCTCCGAGCTGTCAGCACAGAGCCCAATGTGGGGTTCGATCCCATGAACAGTGACATCATGACCCAAGCTGAAGTCGAACACCTAACCGACTGAGCCACCCTGGCACCCCACTTCCTTTACGATTCTTGTATCAGAGAAACCTCGGAGATATTGCAGGTTTGGTTCCAGACCACTGCAATAAAATGCATATCACAATAAAGCAAGTGAAATGAATTTTTTTTTGTTAACCAGTGCATATGAGTTGTGTTTACACTATATCAATTGTGTATTACAATTATGTCAAAAACACACCAATGTACATATCTTAATTTAAAAATACTTAAGATACAAAACAGATGAACATAAGGGAAGGGAAGCAAAAATAATATAAAAACAGGGAGGGAGACAAAACATAAGAGAGTCTTAAGTATAGAGAACAAACAGAGGGTTACTGGAGGGGTTGTGGGAGGGTGGATGGGCTAAATGGGTAAGGAGCATTTAGGAATCTACTCCTGAAATTGTTGCACTATATGCTAACTAACTTGGATGTAAATTAAAAAAATAAGTTCAATAAAAATACTGGTTAGGGGCATCTGGGTGGCTCAGTCAGTTAAGCATCCTACTTCGGCTTAGGTCATGATCTCACGGTTTGTGGGTTCGAGCCCCGCGTCAGGCTTTGTGCTGACAGCTCAGAGCCTGGAGCCTGCTTCGGATTCTGTGTCTTTCTGTCTCCCTGTCTCTGTCTCTCTCTAAAAATTAAATAAACATTAAAAAAATTTTAACAAAAACAAAATACTAGTTAAAAAGCTAACCATAATCTGAGCTTTCATCAAATCATAATCACTGATTACAGATCACCATAAGCAAATATAATAATAATGAAAAACTTTGAAATATTGGGAGAATTACCAGAATGTGACAGACACATGAAGTGAGTAGATGTTACTGGAAAAATGGCACTGATAACTTGCAAATACAGGGTTGCCATAATCCTTAAATTAGTAAAAAAAAAATGCGTTATCTGTGAAGCTCAATGAAGTGAAGCACAATAAAATGAATTATGTTTGTGTTTTCTTGATTCTTCTGTCTTTTGTGCAGGATAGGATCTTTAGTACAATGTTGACAGTGTTGTAGCAACCTCCTTGTTTTGTTCCTAATTTGAAAAGGTGCTTTCAGAGGTTGAATGTGATATTTTCTGTAGGCTTTCTAAAATACCCTTCATCAGATCTAGAAGTTTCTTTCTCTTTCTATTTTGATGAAAGGAATGAATGTTGAATATTTTCAATTTTTTTTTTCTGACTGTTGAGATGGCTATGTTTTGTTTCCCCTTTAATCTGTTTTTTTTTTTTGCTAACTTAATCTACTTATGTGGTAATAATGAAGTGCTTTTTTTTACATCAGATTTGTTTTGCTCATATTTTGTTTAGAATTTTTGCATCTATGTTCGTGGGTGAAATTAGTAAGTGTGATATGCCGTCTCTGTTGAGTTTTTGTGTTCATATAATTCATCTTCATTAATCAAATGAGGGATAATCCCTTTTTTTCACTTCTTTGGTAAGACTGGAATTATCTGATCCTTGACTATTTGGTAGAATGTTCCTTTAAGACTATATAAGTGTAGGATTTTTTTTTAAGAAAAGAAGTTAACATGTTGCTGAGTACCTGGTAGTTCTCAGGAACTGTACTAGATTCTTATACATAGGCTTGTTAAATCTGTGTATCGGCTTCTTAAGGAGTCATCCCTGTCATTGGAGATGAAGAAAGTGAGGCACTGAGGGGCATGTCGTTTCTCAGGGTCCCCAGCCAGAAATTGTTGGACCAGAAATTTTAATCCAATTCCATATGTCAAAAAAATGTTAATCATTCTTACTACACATTGCAGGAGACTTTATAAGAAACAAAGATGAATTCTAGTGTCATCATATCCACACAGCCTGGGCTCAGGGGTCTGAAAAACACTCACTATGCTGATAGATAGAGCCATCTCTATTTGTACATCTTTAGTTGATGATGAGGCTCTGCATTTCTCACAATTTTCTTTCTCTCTTTATTTGTTTTAAGTGTTCATTACTTCTCCTTTTATATAATTTATTTAATCATAAGTTTACATAATTTAAATTTGTAACTATTTACTTTGAGATAATTGTAGATTCATATGCAGTTGTAAGAAATAATAGAGAAATCCCACAGATGCTTTACCCAATTTTCTCAAATAATAGTATCTTGCAAAACTATAGTAATATATTACAAACAGGATTTTGACATTGTTATAATTCCACTGATCTTGATCAGATCTCCCCCAGTTACTTGTACTTTTTTGTGTTTGTCTGTGTGTTTAGTTCTATGCAGTTTTATCATACATAGATTAGTGTACCTACCACCGCAGTCAAAATACAAAACAGTTCCATAACCAAAAGTTTTCTTCACGTTGCCCTTTTATAAACACACCATGTTCCTCCAGTGCCCCCATTACTTACCCTTAACTATTGGCAATCACTAATCTGTTCTTGATTTGCATGATTTTTATCACTGCAAGAATGTTATACAAATAGGTACATATAGTATACAACCTTTGGGGATTTGCTTTTTTTTTTTTTTTTTTACTCAGGGTAATTCTCTGGAGATTTATCCCATTTATTATTTGGTATAATAGTCCATTCTTTTTACTACTGAGTTGTGTTCCACATTATGGGTCTACCACAATTTGTTTAATCATTTTCCCATTGAAGGACATTTCGGTTGTTTCCAGTTTGGGGTTATTACAAATAAATCTGCTATTAACATTTGTGGACAGGTTTTTATGTGAACACACTTGCTGGGTCATATGTTAGTTGCATGTATAGTTTTATGAGTATAGTTGCAAAGCCATTCTCCAGAGTGGTTGCACCATTTTATATTCCCACCAACAATGTATGAATGACACAGTTATTCTACATTCTCACCAGCATTTGATATTGTAATAGTTTTTTAGTTTTGCTATTCCAATAGATTCTTGTCACGTGCTTATTTCCCATCTGGATATCATCTTCAATGAAATATCAGTGCATCTCATTTTCTAAGTGATTTTCATTTTTTGTATGGAGTTTTGAGTATTCTTTGTATATTCTAGATACTAGTCCTTTGCCATACATGTGATTTGCAAGTATTTTCTGTCTGTAGCTTGTCTTTTCATCCTGTTAGCAGAGTTTTCCACAGAGCAAAATTTTTAAATGTTAATGGAGTTCCAGTTTATCAAGTTTTCTTTCTATGGATGGGACTTTTGGTGTCAAGTCTAAGAACTATTTCCCTAGCCCTGGATCCCAAAGATTTTCTCCTGTTTTATTCCTCTTTTTTCCCTGAAGGCCTTGTGTTTTACATTTTAGTACATGATCCATTTTAATTAATTTTTCACAGGGTGTGAAGTTTAGATCAGGGTTTTTTGGGGGTAGGTTTGGGGGTTTTTTGGTTTGTTTTTTCCAAATGGATGTCTAATTCCAGGGTCATTTGTTGAAAATGGTATTATTTTTCCTATGAGTTGCTTTTGCACCATTGTCAAAAAGCAGTTGGGTGTTTTCATGTGGGTCCATTTCTGGTTTTATCTCTCATTCCATTGATCTACATGTCTGTTTCAATGCAAATGCAAACTATCTTGATTACTGTAGCAGAATAGTAAGCTTTAATATAGGGTAGGTTAATTCCTCCCACTTTATTCTTTTCTTCAAGACTATTATTAAGCTATTCTAGATCCTGTTCCTTTCCATATAAATTTTAGAAAAAATTTTGTCTACATCTAAAAAATAAAAACGTTGCTTGGATTTTGATAGGAATTGTATTAAACCAATAAATCAATTTAGAGAAAAATGACATCTTAAATATATTTAGTCTTAGAATCTGTGAACACATGTCTCTCTACCTAGTTACGTCTTCTTTGATTTCTTTCATCAGCATTTTGTAAATTTCAGCATATAGATGCCGCATATGTTTTATTATGTTTACACTCAAATAGTTCGTTTTATTTGGAGTAATTAAAAATAGTATTGTCTTTAATTCTAATTTCTACATGTTCACTGTTAATATATAGAAATGTGATTCATTTTTGCATGTTGATATTGTATGTTGCAGGTTTGCTGAACCTCCTTTATTAGTTCTAGGAATGTTTTGTAGATTCCTTGGGACTTTTTAGCAGACAATCTTGTCATCCACAAGTAAGGACAGTTTTATTTTATTTCTTTCTTTCAAATCTGTGTGCCTTTTGTTTCTTTTTCCTGAGTGAGTGTGTGTGTGTGTGTGTGTGTGTGTGTGTGCGTGTGTGTGCATGTTTGTGTGTTTGTGTTTGGGAGGGTGGGGGAATTGGTCAGAACTACTGGTTCTATATTATTATATATTATATTATATATTATTTATATATTATATATTATACATTTATATATAATATATACACAATATATATTATGTATATTTATATATATTTATATATTTACACAATTATATATATACATATATAATATATATACACAATTATATATATATTATATATAAGTATATATATAATGTATTGTCAAATTGGCTTACATACAACAACCAGTGCTCATCCCAACAGGTGCCCTCCTCAGTGCCCATCACCCACTTTCCCCTCTCCCCCACCCCCCATCAACCCTCAGTTTGTTCTCAGTATTCAAGAGTCTCTTATGGTTTGCCTCCTTCCCTCTCTGTAACTTTTTTCCCCCTTCCCCTCCCCCCTGGTCCTGTATTAAGTTTCTCAGGATCCACATAAGAGTGAAAACATATGGTATCTCTCTTTCTCTGTATGACTTATTTCACTTAGCATAATACTCTCCAGTTCCATCCACATTGCTACAAATGGCCAAATTTCATTCTTTCTCATTGCCAAGTAGTATTCCACTGTGTATCTAAACCACATCTTCTTTATCCATTCATCAGCTGATGGACATTTAGGCTCTTTCCATAATTTGGCTATTGTTGAAAGTGCTGCTATAAACATTAGGGTGCAAGTGTCCCTATGCAGAGCTACTGGTTTTCTATTGAATAGGAGTAGTAAGAGTGGATATCTTTGCTTTGGACCCAACCTTAGAAGTAATGCATTTAGTCTTTCACCATTCAGTATGACACATATGTAAATTTTGTGTAGCTGCTTGTATTGGGGTTCTCCAGAGAGATGTGATATATATAGATAGAAATAGGATATAGAGAGATATGTAAAAAAGATGATTTATTATAGGAATTAGCTCAGAAGGTTATGGAGGCTGAGAAGTTCCACAATCTGCCATCTGCAAGCCAAAAAATTAGGAAAGCCAGTGGTGGTATCATTCAGTCCAAGACTAAAGGCTTGAGGACAGGGGAGCCAATGGTGTCTCAGTCTCAAGACAAAAACCTGAGAATCAAGGGGCCACTGGAGTAAACCTTGGAGTGCAAAGGACAGAGAACTCAGAGTTCTGATGTTCAAGGGCAGGAAAAGATGGACATCTAGGCTCAGGAGAGGGAATTCACCCTTCCTTCACTTTATTCTAGTGGGTCCCTCACTGGATTGGTTAATGCCTAGCTACATTGGTGAGAGTGGGTCTTCTTCACTCAGTCAATTGAATCAAATGCTAATATCTTCCAGAGACACCCTCACAGACACACCCAGAAATAATGTTTTACCAGCTATCTGGGCATCTCTTAGCCCAGTAAAATTGACACATAAAATTAGTCATCACAATGGTTCTTTATCAAGTTGAGGTAGTTCTCGGCTAGTCCTAACTTGCCAAGAGTTTTTGTCATGAATGGGTGTTGGATTTTGTCAAATGATTTTTCTTCATCAAGTTATATGATTTTTGTTTTCAAAGAACCAATTTCTTTTGTTTTATTGAATTTCTTCATTTTTGTCCTATTTTTAATTTTATTGATTTCTATTTTTGTTTTTACCATTTCCTTTTGCTTGCTTCGGATCTATTTTGCTCTTATTTTTCCTTAAGGTAGGAACTTACAGATTTGAGAATTTTCCTTTTTTCTAACATAAGAATCTAGTGGTATAAATTTCCCTGTTGGCACTGCTTTAGTTTTCCATGTGTTGTACTTCCATGTTCATTCATTCCTGTGTACTTCATTTTAAACTTCCTTTGACGACTCCCTCTTTGACCCAAGGAAATGTGTTGTTTAATTTCCAACTATGAGAACACATTCTTGTTTTCCTGTTGTTGGTATCTAGTTTGATTCTAATACAGAGAATATACTCTATGATATCAATTATTTCCAGTTTGTTGAGGTTTGTTTTGTGACCTGGGAAAAGGTCTGTCATGGCTAATGTTCCATGAGCTTTTAAAAAGAATGTGTGATTTCTGGAGATGGATGGTGGGGGTGGCTCACAATAGTATGAATGTACCTAATGCCACTGAACTAGACACTGAAAAATTGTTAAAATGGTAAATTTTATGTTATGTCCATTTTACCATGATTTTTAAAAATAAATTAATTAAAAAGAATGAGTATTTTGCTCATGATGGGTGGAGTGTGTTATAAATGTCAGATCTGGTTGATTAAGTGTGTTGTTCAGTTGTTCTATATCTTTGCTAATTTTCCGTCTAGTAGTTCTATCAGTTGCTGATAGTGGGTTCTGTATTCCCCAATTATAATTATAGACTTCAATTTCTTTTTTGAGCTCTGCTTTTGTTTCATGTAAATTAAAGCTCTGTTGTTTGGTGTATACCATTTAAGATTGTTGGGTCTTCTTGTTAGATCATTTTTTAATCATTATTAAATTTCATTTATTTACCCCTGGTACTTTTTTTGCTCTGAAGTTTACTTTACTTGATAGTAATACAACCACTCCTGCTTTTTTTTTTTTAATTAATGTTAGCATGATATATTTTGTTCCATCCTTTTACTTTTAATCTACCTATATTGTGCTTGATGTGAGTTTTTTTCCTAGACAGCATGCAGTTGGATCATGTTTTTTTATCTACTGTCTTTTAAATTGTATTTTTAAACTATTTCCATTTAAAAGAATTATAAATATGTTAGAGCTTAAATGTGCTACTTTATTATGTGGTTTCTATTTCTTGTTTCTCCATTTTTCTTTTCTTGCCTTCCTGAGGGTTACTTGAGCATTTTTTAGGATTTTGTCTTATTTTATTCATACTTTTTTTGAGTATATCTTTTTTCTATAGTTTTCTTAGTGGTTGCTCAAAGTATTACAGTGTACATATGTAACTAATAACTGCCTACCAGTATAAACTTTTTACCACTTCTAGTGAAGTATTATAACTTGATTTCCATTTAGGTCCCTTTACCATTCTGTCTTTTAAAATATAATTGTCTCAAGTATTTCCTCTATATACACTGAGCACCACAACAGATAATTATAATTTTTTGCTTCAACCATCAAATATGCTTTAAGAAACTCATTAGGAGAAGGATAGTCTATAATATTTACCTCTATTTTTCCCTATTCTGTTGTCCTTTCCTTTATAAGGTTCCAAGACTTCTTTTATAATTATTTCCTTTCTGTTGGGGAATTTCCTTTAGCCATTCTTTAAGATCTACTAGCGACAAATTCTCTTAATATTCCTTCATCTGAGATTGTATCTTGATTTCCCCTTTATTACTAAAGGTGTTTCAGTGAATATTGAATTTGTGGTTGAATATTTTTTTAATACCACTTGAAAAATGTACCGCTTTCTTCTGGCTTCCATGGTTTTATATTTTATTTTTTTAATGTTAATTTATTTTTGAGAGAGAGAGACAGACAGACAGACTGTGAATGGGGAAGGGCAGAGAGAGGGGTGTACAGAATCCAAAGCAGGCTCCAGGCTCTGAGCTGTCAGCACAGAGCCTGACACGAGGCTCAAACTCACCAACCATGAGATCATGACCTGAGCCGAAGTCTGATGCTTAACTGACTGAGCCACCCAGGCACCCCTGCTTCCATGGCTTTAGATGAGGATAGGCTGGTCTTTGAACTGGTATTTCTCTATAGGTAATGCCTCATTTCTCTCTCATTGCTTTTAAGGTTTTGCCTTTTGTTTTTAGTTTTCAGATGCTTAATTATGATGTATTTTGGCATGGGTTTATTTGGATTTATCTTATTTAGGATTCTTTCAGCTTCTTGAATCTGTAGTTTATGTCTTTGGCCAAATTTGAGCCATTATTTCTTTAAAAACTGTTTCAGTTCTTCCTTTGCCCTCTCCTCCTAAGACTTCAATGACATAAATGCCTCTGAGGCTATGAAGTTTTTTTCAGGATGCTTTCTCTCTGTTCAGAATTCTATTGACTTGTTCTCAAGTTCACTGATTCTATTTCTGTTCCCCCTCATTCTGCTGTTTAACCTATCCATTCAGTTTTATTTCCATTATTATGCTTCTTTATTCTATGATTTCCATTTGGTTCTTTTTTATAACTTCTTTTTCTCCCCCTTTTGTATCAAGTGTATTCATACTTTTGAAGCAGTTTTATGATGGCTGCTTCAAAATCTTTGCCAGATTGTTCTGATTCTTCTCAGCATTAGTATCAGCTGCATGTTTTTTCTCAATTAAGTTGTGATTTCTCATTTAACTTGTGGTTCTTGGTGACAAGTGATTTTTCTGTTGTATCCTAGACATTCTGGATAGTGTTAAGAGACTCTTGTCCTATTTAAATTCTCTCTTTAAACAAAGATTTGCCCTATTTAGATTTAGCATGTAAATCTGGCCTATTTTATTGGCTGAAATTCCAATGATAATTTAGTTTTCTGAGATTTTGCAATACTATTCTGGTTTGCTTCATTCTTCTATTTAAACTCTCCCTAGACCACTATTGGTGCTGTCTGCCTGGTCCAGAAATGGCTTCCCTGGGCTGCCTGGCATTGTTTGGTAGGATGTGGGAATCCCAACTCACAGGACAGAGATCACTTCCCCTGGCCTGTTCACCAACAACCCAGTGCTGGTGGGCTTCCTACTCTATCTCTGCCATTGCCATTGGAGGAGAGAAGTGCCTAGGCCACCTTCTGCCACTGAGAAGGGTCAGAAGCCATGGAGTCTGGGTAGTTCTCTGCTGTTAGGTGGAGTATTGGGAGACACCAGTCCTGTGTTGCTTTTGCTGCTGGGTAGAGGACTAGGAGACACGAGGACAGCTGACACCACCTATGCAGGCAGAGGTTCCAGCTGTTCCAAGCAGGTGTTGCGGGGGGGGGGGGGTGGTTATGGCTTGCCCAGGCTCTGCTGTTGGCTGATCAGCCTGCTCTTGCTGACATTTAGGGGAATTAGAGAACATGGCTTGACCTACCCAGGATCTGTTGTTGCCACTGCTGTGACCTCCATTATAGGTCCAAACTAATGGCCAAAGTGGTTTATACTTGTCCTGAGATCCATACCCTGAATCCTTATCAAACTACCACACACCAAGCTAATATTCCTCCTGCCCAGAATCAGCCCAGGGCCAGCCCCTAATTCCAGAGCCCACTATAATTAGTCAAACTTGCTGATCCTAAGCTGTTTACCTTGTTCTGCCTTGTCTTTCTCTCAGAAACCCCAATAATGGCTCTGACCCAGGATGTCCCCGTGCTCCTTCTGCCTCCTGCCCAGCAGTAGTGTTTTTTCCCATGTGGCCCTGTGTAGTATGGCATGCCCCTTTATCTTGGAAACTCTTAAGTAAACTAAATCTTCTTTTAAAGGCATTAGCCTCTCCATGTTGTTGCTTAGTCACCTCCATAACTTAAAATTCTGTGGACACAAATGAAACAGAGAACAAGTTTTTCTTCCTTGTCTTCCTTCCTCCTCCACTTCTATCCTCCCTTCTTTTCTTCCTTTATTTTTGCCTATTGATGGTTCCAGGTTGCTGTTTTCTCTGGCATCTTGTCTAGAACATTGGGGAGATAAAAAGACAACTCAAGGAACAAACTGTTTCATAGTTTTTAGTATACAAGTCCTACACATGTCCTTATCCACAGTCTGTTGCTGTTGACACTTTACCAGTTTGAATGGAATGTAAAACTTTACTTCCCTTTACATCCCCTTACCCTCCTTCATTTATAATTATCTTAAATATTTCCTCTTTATATATTGATATCTGGCAGTGTTATAATTTCTGCTTCCAGAGTGAAACACAACTTTATAAACTGAAGAGGATAAGGAAAATCTGTTTCCTGGATGTTATATCTTGTTGTAGTCCTGTAGGTCCCTGAGGCTCTGTCCGTTTTTCTATCCAATCTGTTTTCTCTCTGGTGTTCAAATGATGTAATTCCCATTGTTCTGTCTTCAGGTTCTCTGATTATTTCCATGGCCTTCTCCATACTGCTTTTGAACCCATCCATTGAATTCTTAAATTTCAGTATTGTATATTTCATTTCTAAATGTTCCTTTTGGCTCTTCTTTATATCTTCTATTTTGGAGCAGGGGGACGCTGAGTCCACTTTTTCATTTGTTTCAAACACTTTTATGACAGCTGCTTTAAAATCCATGTCAGATAGGGGCGCCTGGGTGGCGCAGTCGGTTAAGCGTCCGACTTCAGCCAGGTCACGATCTCGCGGTCCGTGAGTTCGAGCCCCGCGTCGGGCTCTGGGCTGATGGCTCAGAGCCTGGAGCCTGCTTCCGATTCTGTATCTCCCTCTCTCTCTGCGCCTCCCCCGTTCATGCTCTGTCTCTCTCTGTCCCAAAAATAAATAAACGTTGAAAAAAAAAAATCCATGTCAGATAATTCTAACATCTGTTATTTTGGTGTTGGCATCTGTTGAGTGTCTGTCCTTATGTAAGTAGAGATTTTCCTGCTTCTTGATGTGATGAGTTATTTTCTATTCTATTCTGGACATTTTTGGTATCATGTTATGAAACACTGGACCTTAGTTAAATATTATAACTTAGCAGGCCTCCTTTGACACTGTTCTTACAAAGACAGGAGCACCACCTCATTACTGCCAAGTAGGGTTGGAACCCAGGTTCTCCACTGGTGAAATGAAGAAATGAAAGCTGTGAAGAGAAACAAGCACTATACTTTCTTGATGCACCTGCTATAGCTATGAATATTGATAATGAATCAGTATGAAGATATTGAGATCTTTCTACATTATAAGGTCTTACAACTAAGCACTATGGGGTACAAAGAAGTAATTGACATAGCTCTTTCTCCTGAAGGTCTATTTAAATTATGAACAATGGGGCGCCTGGGTGGCTCAGTCCGTTGAGCGGCCGACTTCGGCTCAGGTCACAATCTCGCGGTCTGTGAGTTCGAGCCCCGCGTCGGGCTCTGTGCTGACAGCTCGGAGCCTGGAGCCTGTTTCGGATTCTGTGTCTCCCTCTCTCTGACCCTCCCCCGTTCATGCTCTGTCTCTCTCTGTCTCAAAAATAAATAAACATTAAAAATTTTTTTAAATTATTAACAAAATTACTACAATTCATATTTATAAAAAGGGAATTATTTCCAAATATTTTTAAGTTATCAGGGTAATTTAACCACTTTATGTGGAAAATAGAAAAAAATGTTTTGACTATAACAAAAATGTTTCTTTGGTTTATTTCATTTCAGTGTTTTTGTATTTTTAAAACGTTCTATGATCATAGAAATTCTGTATCCCACAATACATATTTTCTCTACTCTTCAATAGCCTTTATAAATTACATTAAAAAAATTTTTTTAACGTTTATTAGTTTTTGAGAGAGAAAGAGCATGAGTGGGGGAGGGGCAGAGACACAGAATCTGAAGCAGGCTCCAGGCTCTGAGCTGTCAGCACAGGGCCCAATGCAGGGCTTGAACCCACAAACTGTGAGATCATAACGTTAGCCAAATTTGGACGCTTAACTGACTGAGCCACCCAGGCATCCCTATTAATTACATTCTTAATGGCTGCCTAATTGTCCATTGAGTGCATATGGCTTAATTTGTTTAATCATTTTCCTAGTGTGGATCACAAATTATTTCCCTTTTTAAATTTTGCAAATAGAACTTCAATGGACATGTCACATTACAGAGTCTTTCCTTAGGTTAGACTTTCTCAAGTGAGATTACTCAGAGTATGAACCTTTTGATCACTCTTTACACATGACTTTAACATTCATTGGTAGATCTTCCCTGAAACAACTCTTACTGTGGCGTTGTAATGGCAGTTTTCTTTTTCCCTCATTTTTTCCACATTCACTAGTTGTAATTTTTCCATAAAGAAGAGTTTTCTCTTCTTCCTTTTTAAAAATTTATACAGTCATTTATTCATATTAGTATAGACTTATGGATAATTGTTCTCTTCTTTGGGTTATAATTCAATAATATGGTTATTTTTGTTACTCAAATTGTTCAAAAATGGGGAGAATTGGCTTCTTAGTAATATTAAGTAATAGTAATATTATTAATATTCAGTAATTATATTAAGCAATATTAACTCCTTAAATCTATAAACAGCATACTTTCTTCATATATTTAGATCTTCTTTGATTTCTTTTATCAGTACTGATTAAAGAGCCATGCTAATGAAATATAGCATATAGATTCTGAATATATTTCCTTAGATTTATACCTATGGATATAATTTTTAGCTACTATTGTAAATTCTATTTTTTATTTCAAATTCTAATTGCTTATATAGAAATGCAGTTTTGTTTTGTTTTTTCTTGACCTTGATGTCTTGTAACCTTGTTAAAATCACCTGCTAATTCCAGGAGGGGTTTTTATGTGTTTTTTGTTTGTTTGTTTTAGTTTCTTTGAGATTTTCTATATAGAAAATCACACACAGACTCTTTAGTTTCTTTCATTTTAATCTGTATTTCTTTTATTTCTTTTTATTGCCTTATTACACTGGCTAGGACTCCAGAGTTCAGTGTTGAGTTAGAGAAAACCCCTGGCCTTGTTGAAGTCCTACAGAGGAAGCATTCAATCTTACACTGTTAAGCATCAAGTTAGCCTTAGGATTCTTGTAGTTGACCTTTATCAGGTCCAAAACTTCCTTCTGCTCCTCGTTTGCACTCTTCATTTCTTTGTGCAGATCCAAGTTTCAGTCTGCTATCATGTTCCTTCTGCCTGGAGAAGTTTTTTTTTTTTTAAGTTTATTTATTTGTTTGTTTTGAGAGAGAGAGAGAGAGAGAGTGTGTGTGTGTGTGTGTGTGTGTGTGTGTGTGCGTGCGTGAGGATGCCAAGGAGGAGCCAAGAGAGAGGGAGAGAGAATCCCAAGCAGGCTCAGCACTATCAGTGCAAAGACAGATGCGAGGCTCAATCACATGAACTGTGAGATAATGACCTGAGCCAAAATCAAGAGTGGGGCACTTAACTGACTGAGCCACCCAAGCACCCGCTGCCTGAAGAAATTTCAACATTTCCTATGTAGTGGGTCTGCTGAAAATTAATTCCCTCAATTTTTGTTAGGAAGGTTCTTATTTTTCCTTCATGTTTGAAAGATTCTTTTGCTGGATATATTTTCTCTTTCAGCTCTTTAAAAAATTCTCTCTACTGTGTATGGTCTTGCATGGTTTCTGATAAGATTTTTGCTCTAATTCTTATCCTCATTTTTTTCCCTATAGTTTCTCTTTATCTATCTTCTTTCAAGATTTTCTCTTTGTCTTTGATTTTCAGTAGTTTCAGTGTGATATGCCTATATGTGAGCTTTTTTTCCTTTGAACCTTATGAATCTGTGGTTTAATATTATCATTCATTTAGGGAAATTCTTGGACTTCTTGCTTCATATATTCCTTCTGCCCTATTCTTTCTCCTTTCCTCCTAGGATTCTAATTATGGTTGTGTTAGATCATTTGATATTAGTCTTGGATGTTTGGGTTTCCTGTCCCCCAGTAGATGTCTGTCTCTCTTCATATTTTGGGCCAGTAGTTTGTTCTGCAACCTCAGCTCTCAGATGTCCCCCAAAAAAGTTATGAATTTGATGTTAATTTGGCTTTTTCATTGTAAGAGTGGGAGTAATGCTCCTTTGAGTTCATTTACATCCCAGGGCGGAAGCTACAGTCAGAATGCAGTCTTGGAAAATGCTAATCTAGTCATAAGCCTTCATTTGCAAGTGAGGATGCTGAGGTACAGAACGGGGAAGTAAGTTGTATAACTCAAATTCTCATCACAATGAGTCACTAACTTTTTACCTCTCAAAGCTGTGTTTAAATGCCCATTTCCCACTGGGGATGGAGCTGGGTTGGTTTCTCAGGTGATGCAATTGACAACTTGGAGGAGTCCATGGGGAAAGTGTTGTAGGGGCCAACATGAGGGCATATAGCCAGACAATAGGGTGCCTTTGGTAGATGCCCAGCAGTGAGACATTAGAGGCTAACAGAGAAGACAAGTAAACAACTACAGTAGCTTTCCAACTGTCCAGGGTGACTACAGGTATACCACATCATGTTACTCCGTGTCTTAAATTCTTTGTTGGTTTCCTCTTTGAACTCAGAATGAGATACAATTCTTCAACCCACCTACAAGTCCCCACAATATCTGGCCTCTGCCTCCTTTTGCCCTTGCCTGTGAGGTCATAGAAACTGCCCCCTTTTACACTTTTCCCACCAGGCGTCCATGAAACTTCATCTGTCATAGCACAGCTCGAAGGGCAGCCCCTGTAAAACCATCCTCCCCCTGAAATCACTCATTTTCATGTGTGTGTATAGTTTCTGTTTATATCATTGGTAGCACATGGAACACAGTTCAGTCTTGCTAGTTGTCTAGGTGGCTGTTCCTTTGTTAGTTCACAACTGCTCTGATAGAAGGGGCTTTGTTTTGTGTGTCTTTTATGTGAAATTGTTTCTGGCACATAATAGTTTCTAGTAAATGGCAACTTCTTAAGTAGCTCTGAATCCAGAATTTTGGCAAATGCATCTGTGCCCTTCCAGAAAAAAATCAGACAGAGCAGAAGATAACTACAGGGCCTTTGAAAATAGAAAGTGTTGGGCACCTGGGTGGCTCAGTTGTTTGAGTGTCTGACTTGGGCTCAGGTCATGATCTCATGGTTTGTGAGTTCAAGCTCCAGGTCTGGCTCACTGTTGTTGGGGAGCCCACTTCAGATCCTCTGTCCCCCCACTCTCTCTTCCCCTCCCCTGCTCATGCTCTCTCTGTCTCTCTCAAAAATAAATAAAATGTTTTTAAAAAGGGGGGAAAAATAGAAAGTGATATATGTGGAAATTCAGCCTGAGTGCATAGAATCAGGGATAATTAAGGGAAAAGGCAATTTGGAATTCTAGAATATTTGCTTTTTTTAAGATTTTATGTTTAAGTAATCTCTACACCCAATGTAGGGCTCAAACTCACAAGCCTGAGATCAAAACTCACACACTCCACTGACTGAGCCAGCCAGGTGCCCTGGGATTCTAGAATATTCTTAAGTCAACATAATAGTAATACTTCTAGGATTACATTGTAACTCCCATTAACTGCCTAAAAGGACTTTATAGGTAGAAGAATTCCTGTCATCTGTCTAACAAATGGGTAAGAAGTAAGTGCATTTAGATACAGTGAGGTAGAAACTGCTCGAGTGAGTCCTTGGAGAGTGTAGAGAATACATCCTCCTTGTAATTCCATCAATGGAAATGATTGACCTAGAAACCCATGCTTTTCAGAGAGTGAAAAGATAAAGATAATCGGCTCAGTGTCAAATGTCAGTGATGGGTGGGGCATGAGGTTAGGTAAGCAAGTAGATGTGCTGGAGGTGATACCATATAGCTTGCTCTGAAACTGAGGTGAGCAGGGAGTCTCTGGGCCTCCTCACATCTCCTCAACTTTTTCTGGTCCTGTCAGCCTCTCTCCACACCCATGATGTAACCTCCACTGCCTTCTACTCATTAGCTCACCTGCCAGACATTGACTGGAAAAATTTGCCCACTGTATGCCATGACCTGAGCTGTGACTGAAGGGTCACCAGGTGCTCCTCCAGCAGCCAGAGGACAGACTGAAGTGACACTCACCCTCCCTCTCATCTGAGGTCTCGTGAGAACGGCACTTTAAGTCCAATTATTTGAATAAGAGTTTCCTTTTGTAAAAAACAAACAAAAACCCCACTTCTTTACTCAAATAGAATAGTAAAATATTTCATTTCTGCAGCGAAATACATTCACAAATTGAAAAACTTAAACAGGAAGATATTCTGCTTCTGCTGGCACAGGTCTAATGCATACAATAAGTGGAACATGTGTATGTAAATCTGAATGTGCCTTTGAATATTATGTTTGGGGAAAATGACATATGAGAATAAAATGATAAGATACTCAGATCTTTAGCCTGAGTTTAAAATAGCCATCCATCAACAATAGCCAAATTATGGAAGGAGCCTAAATGTCCATCAACTGATGAATGGATAAAGAAGATGTGGTTTACATATACAATGGAATACTACTTGGCAGTGAAAAAGAATGAAATCATGCCATTTGCAGCAATGTGGATAGAACTGGAAGGTATTATGCTGAGTGAAATAAGTCAGTCAGAGAAGGACAGGTGTCATATGTTTTCACTCATATGTGCATCTTGAGAAACTTGATAGAAGACTATGGGAAAAGGAAAGGGAGAAAAAAATAGTTACAAACAGAGAGAGAGGGAGGCAAACCACAAGAGACTATTAAATACAGAGAACAAACTGAGGGTGGATGGGAGGGAGGAGAGGGGAAAGTGGGTGATGGGCATTGAGGAGGGCACTTGTTGGGTTGAGCACTGGGTGTTATATGTAAGCCAATTTGACAATAAAGTATGTTCATGAAAAATAATAAATAAGTAAAACAAAAAAATAAAATAGCCATCCATTGCAGTGGTGATCCTGTGTAATTCTGTGTCCCTCAAATACTTACTTTGTGTTTACTCTGTACCAAGCCCTGTGCTAGATGCTACAGGAGATAACAGGTATGTGACATAATTTATGTCCTCAAGGTATTTGTGACCAAGCTAGCTGTGAAAAGAACTGATAGAATAGGGTGTTTATTTTCCACACTTGACATGGAAAAATCAAGATAACCTAGAGTTGTAGGAGAATATTTAGAATTTTTAGAGAGCTCTGATATCCTTCCTTCATCTTCCCCAAATCCAGTAGGGTAAGCACAATCGGCCACAAGGCAGTCATTGACAGAGATGTGGACTCAGGCAAGTGAGAAAAACAGGCCTGTAACCCAGACTCTTTACTGCACTGAAAAGACCATGACCTTTCTCTGGAAAACATCATAGTTCTGTGTAACACAGTGCTTGGGCTTCATGCTAGTGTTACTACACATGCCCACTGTTAGACAACCATGGAAAACTCTCATGTGGGCTAAAACCAAGGAGTCAGCAGGACTGTGTTCCCTTCTGAAGGCTCTAGGGGAGAATCCTTTACTTGCTGTCTCCAGCTTCTGAAGGCCACCCGCATTCCTTGGCTTGAGGCCCTCCCCTGAATCACTCTGTTTCTGCTCCCATTATCACACATCCTTCTCTCTCTTGCCTCCATTTTTCCCTTAAAAGGATTCTTGTGATTACATCAGGTCCACCCAGATAATTCAGCATAATCTTCTCAAGATATTTAACATAACTATATCTTCAAAATCCCTTTTGCTGTAAAAGGTAACACTGACAGATTTCAGGGATTAGGACATGGGGATCTTTTGGGGGAGAGGGATATTATTCTATCTATCATACTCTAGAAAAAATGATAGGAAAAAGTCTTTGCGACCTTAGGTTGTAAAGAGTCTTTAAAATTCAACACACAAAAATCAATGAATTGGACTTCATCAAAATTAAAAGTTTTCACTCTGTAAATAAAGAATAATTGTTAATAAAATGAAAAGGCAAGGCACAGAATGGAAGAAACTTTGTGACCTATCTCTATCTCAAGCAGAAGACTTATATCTGGGATCTATAAAGAAGTCTTACAACTCAGTAATAAGACTACAACCCAAGTTTTTTTAATGGGCAAAAAATTTGAACTGATATGAAACCAGAGAAGATGTATAGATGGAAAAATGTGTATGAAAAGATGCTCAACATCATATGTCATTAGTAAAATGCAAATTAAGAACACAATGACAAAAAAAAAAAAAAAGAACACAATGAGATACCACTTCAAACCCACTAGGATGGCTGAAATGAACAAAGCTGACTGTCCCAGATGTGGGTGGGGGTGTGGAGCACCTCGCCCCCATATATTGCCAGAGGAGTGTAAAAGGGAGTGGAAAGGAAAGCAGTTTGCTGTTTCTTAAGAAATTAAAAATGGAGCCCTTCCATATGATCCAGGCATTCCATTCCTCCATATTTACTCAAGAGAAATGTAAGCACACATCCATACAAAGACGTACAAAAATGTTCACTACAGCTTTACTTGGAAAGCCAAAAACTGGGAGCAACTCAATGTCCATCAGCAGATGGATGGATAAACCAACTGTGCCACCTCTATACAATGAAATGCCACTCATTATCAACACATGCAGCATAGTGACTCTCAAAATAATTGTGCTGAGTGGACAAAGCCAGACAAAAAAATATATACTGTGTGATTCCATTTCCATGGAATTCTAGAAAATTCAAAGTAATCTATAACAGCAGAAAACAGGTAAAGATCACCGGGAGGTGGAGGAGAGTGGCCAGGGAGAGTTGAGAGGGGGATGATGAGAAGGAACAAAAAAGCATTAGGTCGCTTTTGGAAGCAAGAGAAAGGTTCATTATCTTGCCTGTGGTCATGGCTTCCCGGATGAATGTAAAAACTTCAATTGTACACTTGCAATATGTACAGTTTATTTTATGTCAACTATACCTCAGTAAATTTGTAAAAAATTAAAGTAAAAAAAAAAAAAAGTGAGCGAGAGAGGAAACCAGAGCCTTGGGTTTGGCAATGCAGAGGTCTTTAGGGGCCTCTGCCAGAGTGATTTCTGTGAGTGAGCAGACAGACAGCCAGGCCACGATGAGCAAAGTGATGGGAACTTTTCTGATTCTAGAATTATTGCAGATTGTATATTTCCCCAAATGCTCACTGCAACAAAAAGACATAAAACAAAGCATAACATTCCTTTAAATATATGCTGTTAAGCAAACCATTGCAGAGTTCACACAATAAAGGGAAATCCCTAGGGAAAAAAGGGGGAGGTCAAAAATAATAAAATATGGTGGTAAAAAGAAACCCAAACATACGAGTGGTCACAATAGATGCTCACTGGTTAAACTCTCTGGTTAAAAGTGACTGAAACATTGGGCTTCAAAACCCCAGCTCTATGTTGTTTATGAAAAATACACCTACGGGACATAAATTGAAATCTGAAATAAAAGAATGGGAAAGCATATATGAGGCAAATACCCAAAGGAAAGCTATTGTAGGTCTACTAACATTAGAGAAGATCACATTGAAAGTAAAAACCTTTATAAGGGATGAAGAAGGTTACTATGTAATAATAAAAAGAGCCACTCACTAGGAAGATGTACAATAATAAACTTTTTCATGCACCTACTAACATAGTGCTGAAATATGTAAATCAAAAGATGATAGAGTTAAAAAAATAAATTGATAAATGTATCACTACAGTCAGTAATTTTAACGCACTTCTCTTAATAGCATATAAAAAACTGGTCATATTACTGAGGATTTAACAAGGATTTAACAATTCACAAACTTGAGCTAATGAGCACCTGTTAAACCCTGCATGAACCTGTTAGAGAATATACATTCTCTTCGAATATCCATGAAACATTTGTGAAATAAAGCGTTAATATGTATTAGGCCATAAAGCCACTTTCAACTAATTTCAAAGAATCAATATCATACAGACCACACTCTCTGATTATAATTAAACAGAAATCAGAAACAAAAAGATAACTAAAACATACATCTAAATAAATCATGGGTCAAAGAGCAAATCATAAAGGCAGCTAGAAAAAAAAAAAATACAGGAGGAAGTTCAAACATCTTACCCTAGTGTTTGAAGCTGCATATAGTTACAAAAACAAGACAATTAAGAGTGCCAAGGCTGTGACAAAAGAAAGAGAGCTTTTCTGCTTAAAAGCATTAAAATTTGACCACCACTCACCCCCCCAAAAAAACTTCAAAAAGAATATTTTTGCCTCTAGCTTTAACCTGCAGGCCATGCTTTAGGATAACCCTGGAATTATATGGATCGGTGTTGAGAAATTATTTGAGGATTACTTACGAATCAAGTCAGAAGAAAATATTCTTTCTTCATAAGATTTAGAACCTAATATTCAACCAAATCAAATGCTTTTTTTAAAAAACATACTCTCCATATTTCAGCATTTGTACACTTTAAGGAAAATTAAATCTGCTATTCCAGTGCTCTTCCAGAGACTATGCCAATCTTGTGATCTGGAAAAGTTATATTTTTTTCCCAAAGTCTTTTATTTTTGTTGAGACATAGTGAGATCTCTTGCCAAAATGACCTGGAACTCCAAGAAAGGCTTGGCCCTCAGCAACACCCAGCCAGGGAGTCTGGTTTCTTGGTAGCAGCCCATCCCCTCCTGGCCCTGTTCTGGGAGGATATGCTGGGCAGAGGTGGGGACAGGAATGAGACCTCTGGTATTTTAGGGTACTCATTGTGCAGGTCTTCAGTCATTTGGGACTTGGGACTTTGAGATTCTCTGGGCCACTATGTGGCCCACTATGAGTATGTCAGGTGATGCATGTGAGTATGCCACTGTAAGTCTGTAAGGTGATGTCAGGCTATGACAGTGCTGAACGAACGGCCCACATGCTCCACGGTCAGAAGGTCAGTCCCAGCTTAATGACACGGTTGGCCAGATGAGGGAATGGAGGTGTTCCCAACACAGCATTTACTGAGCAAGAGAACGCTGCAGGCCTGTAGCTGGCCTTCTCTCTTCACTTGTTCCCAAAACAGGCCTCTGTGCTTGCCAAGGCATGTTCACCTCCCCGTCTTGCTTATCCTCCCTGGGCCATGGGAGGTGCCTGGCACCTGGCACGCCCCTGCTGGGGACCCTGGGATCCCTAGCTTCTTAACCCTTCTCTCCTCTGGACCACACAGCAACCACAGGGTCCTCCTTTCCAAATGGTTTGATTTTTAATGTTTCCTCTCCTATTTCCCACTCCTTCCTACTTTGCAACAAATTTGAAACTATGGTATCGTGTTATTCCTGATATTCTGAATCTATCTTGTGCCTTAAAAGCCTCACACAGCACATGCTTTGGTGTTCACCTGTTTTTCTCTTCTCAGTTTTGGAGAATTAAAAGCAATTTTACTTTGGGAAATCTCTTAAGACAAGTCCTGAGAAACCATGCTTAGGGAGGGCTGGTTGAGTGAATGGCTTCTGTACAAAACTTGTGTGGAGGCACCTTAGCTACAAGTGGAGCCAAGTGTCTGCCCCATTCCTGGTCCAGGGAGTCTGGGGAGTTTGGTAATTGAACGTTTGGTACAGCATTATCACCAAGTTCAAGGCACTATCTGTATAATACATGCTGCAACCACAACCTACGGATGAAGCTCTAAAATACTATGCTGAAAGAAAGAAGCCAGACCCTAAAGAGTACATACGGCATATTCTGGTCATCTGAGAAACTCCAGAAAAGACAGATCTAGTCTGTGAAACAGAAAGTAGGTCACTGGGGCATGGGGGGAAGGGTGTGGGGAATGACTAGGAGGTGGGAGGGGGCTTTTTTGAGAAATAGAAATAGATTTTTATCATGGTGGTAGTTACATGGGTGTCTACATTTGTCAAAATGCATAAATCCATCCACTTTAAATGAATACATATAAATTTATAGCTCAAATAAGTTGATTAAGAAATGTATAATGACATGGGGGGCCTGGGTGGCTCAGTCAGTTGGGTGTACGACTTCAGCTCAGGTCATGATCTCGTGGTCCATGAGTTCGAGCCCCGCGTCAGGCTCTGTGCTGACAGCTCAGAGCCTGGAGCCTGCTTCCAATTCTGTGTCTCCCTCTCTCCCTCTGGCCTTCCTCCGCCCATGCTCTGTCTCACTCTCTTTCTCAAAAATAAACATTTAAAAAAAAGAAATGTATAACAACAAAAGGAAAATTTGCAAATATTTGCACAGTTCTCTTTTTTCCTTCCTGTTCTCAAAGCTGTTGGGCATTATAATGTCAAAAAAATATGTTTGAAATTCAATAATTCTTATATGTGTGTGTGTGTGTATATATATATATATACATACATATATATGTATATATATGTATATATATATATATATTTTTTTTTTTTACTCCAGTAAACCTAACTCAGAAAATACTTCTAAATATAAGGCTCTTGACTTTAATCCAGCTGATTATGTAAGAACAAACAACACAAAGCAAACTTTTATTAATTTGTTATTTCCTGCTGAGAACATTAGACAGAGAGATGCTTTTAGCTGTGACTCACATGATGTATTTATACTTACTTAAACTGCACGTGTTTATTTGGCCTATTCTGACTTTTAATAGCGTTACATTAACTACGCGCCACATTTTCTCCCTGCCGTTTGGGTTTGGCTTCATCACTTGTTTTCTGTGCTAATAAAAGGTAGCTATTCGTATTCATATTTACCTATCTTTTCTGAGGGGCACATAGGGGACTAATGAGATGTTTCTGAACCTTCCTCCTTCTGACAAAGGCTGGTGCAGTGTAAACGTGTGCAAATATCCTGAGGCCTCATCTCTGACTCCTCTCCTCTTGCCCTTCCAGCCTCCAGAGCCAGGTGCACACCCACCCGGTGAAGACAAGATTGAAGATAAGCAGTTCCCCACTTCACCTGCAGAACCAGAGCAACAGGGATGGAGTCAAGAAACAGACCATGATGATTTTGAGACATTGTCCCACCAGAGCGAAAGTCAATCAGACACAAAAACCTACTCCTTTGAAAGTGCTTCTGACACAGAGTCCCTGCCTGGTGGCTTCACAGGGGGAACCTGCCTTCCTCTAAGTGGTACCTCTGTGGACAGAGAAGGACACTGGGGATGCCCTGACATCCTAGCAACCAGAGCTCCTCAGGAGCAGCATTCAACTAATGTCCCTGAGCTTGACTCAAAAGAGGAACTAGATTTGTCCCCTGGCTTCAAGGAAGAGTCTTATGAAACTGAGTTCCAAACCTTTGCTGCAGTTGCTGGAGAAGAGAAGACAGAACACTTCCAGGACAACAGTGTGGCTAGCCTGGAGCAAGAGTCTTTTCTGGCAGGGTCTCCTCACCACACAGAGGGCTGCTTACAGGGCACCACAGGCAGCTACAATCTCCAGCCAGCAAAGGCAACTGCACAAGTCCTCAGGGGGTTCTCTATTTCTTCTCTTCAGAAATCCAGGTCTGAGAGTTGTCTGGACATCCCAGTGGTCTGGCCCTTCTTTCTCTGGTGCTGTGAACTGGGCCAGAGCTGGCCACATATCCACAGCAGGGCCAGGGGACCAGGGCTACCTTTCAAAGGCCCTGAGCACAGCACAGGCCCTGTGGGAGCCAGAACAAAAAAGGGAAGTACTCTAGGCCCTGAAGAGTACACAGACTTGCTCTGCTTCCAGCCCTGCTCTGATGCCCCTTGCCAGCTTCCTTTAGGGACATCTTGCCTCCTACATGCCAAGCTTCACCACAGTGCCCCCGAAAATATTAATGATGAGGACAGAACATCCACAGAGCACTGCTGTCAGCACATGAGGACACTGACTAGGGCCCATTCCATAGCAGTGTTTCCCTTAAGATACCCTGAGAATCCTCCAGGGCAGAATTTTGTGAAATTTGGGACTCATTTGAAGGAAGGGACTGAAGCAGAACGAGACCCAAGAACACAAAACCCTCTCCACCCTGTCTTCACCCGACTGTCTCCTTTACTTCCTGCTTCCCAGAGGAGGGCCCCTTATTTGCAGGATCAGTATAAACCCAGTGCTCTTAGCTGGAAAAGGGCCTTTCAGGACACACCCTGTGAACATCTCTGGCTGGAAAACCAGTTGGGACAGGATTCTAGATCCTGTCCCGTCTCTTCATGCCTTACTGCGGACTCTGTGAGCTTTAGCACAGAGGAAGTGCCAGTGCCCACAGAGTGCAAGTCGGAACATAGCCCAGAAAACCTACAAGAGGAACCCCAAGGCACTGGCCCTGCACCAAACGATGCTGATGTGAGTGACAGACAAAAGCACCTTCAGGACATTTCTGTTGAGGCAGGAAACCAAACCAGTAATTACGGATCAAAGTACATTCTCAGTGAGAAAAGAAAGCCACCTGTTAGGGCCAAGTTCCCACATTGTTCCAGCAATAGCGGGACACAGGTGTGGAACAGCGACTGGATGGGTTGCTGCAAAGTGAGTGATTGTTCAGATACTCCAGAGACCACCCTGAAATCAAGTGCAACAGGCACCTCAAAGGAGCTGGAAGATGTGATGGTTCTAGACCCCCAAGGCACCAAAAGTGCCTTGCCGGAATTTTCAGAAACCAGAGCAGCCCCTGTGTCTCGTTGCAGTGGTGGGGATGAGTGTGACCAGGGGCTGGCGGGTGGTGCCCAGCCCTCTCCTGAGGGCCTGAAGCTAGAGCCCAAGGTGGAAACATCTAGGGGCAGGTGCACACTCATCATTGTAGCTGTTGAGCAGAAAGGTCTGCAGGCCACCAGGAGGAAAACAGGTCCTCTTCCAGAAACACTGTCCGAATTTCTGGAGGAAAAACCAGGATCTCCCTGCGGTGCTGGGACGACCTCCTGGGAGTCTCCCAGGGCTGGGAAACCACAAACTTGCGGCAGTGAGTGTGAGCTGCCGGAGGCCAGCAGACTGGCAGAGGACGATGGGACTCTTCAGCAGGGGGCCCACGACGCAGAGCTTGCGATAGTTCTGGTCCCCGAAGCTTCCTCGGAAGAGAGGCCCAGGGACAAAGACACTTGTTCCCAGGAGCTTGCCCAGGCCCGGCTGAGCAGGGGTGAGGCTGCCGAAGAGAAACCGCCTGGGGCAAGGTGGATCCCCGGTTTTGGGACACACAGGACACAAGCTGCTGGGCCTCCCGCTCCCGGGCCTGAAGATGCTCACGGGGCCCAGGGCCTTCACCCTGAGACGGGGAGCCGGGCCGGCGGGGCGGAGGCGGCGCAGACGGGTTCGGAAGCCCCAGCCTCTGCCTGCTCCCACGCGCCCCCGCCGCCGCCGCCGCCGCCGCCGCCGCGGCAGGGCCAGCCCCTCCGCCCCTGCAAGGCCTTGCAGGAGCCCGGGAAGCGCCGGACGGTTCCCAGAGTGACCTCCCTCAGGAAAGGCAGGTCCGCCTCCCACAGCCCAGGAGTGGAGCCCGGCGCGCAGGGACACGGGCGTCTGCAGCCCACTCGCCCCGCTCCACCCGGTGCCTCCGCCCCGACCGCGGGTTCTTCGGGCCTTGAGGAACTGCGTGCAGACGGTCGGGGCCCTGCGGCCTGTTGGCCGCACCAAGTGGGTGCGGGCGCAACTCTGAAGACCATTCTCCGGGGCGCAGGTGGGGAAGCTGTAGGGCTAAGGAAAGGGGACCATGTGGCAACACCAGAGGACCTGGGCAGCAGGACACCGTCCTCAGAAAGGGCTGATGCCAAGAGACTCAAAACTCCAGAGAAAAGGCTCAGGGCAAGGCTGGCCTTAGCTCATAAGACCTTTGCAAATTTTTTTGAGTCAAAGGTTTTAGAAAAAGAGAACACTGATGAATGTTGTCCAGGTGCCCTCAAGGGCCGGAAGGAGAAGAGCAGGCCGCGCCAGAGTTCCTGGCGTGCATTTCTGAAAAACAAAGATGTAGAAGCCCCCAAAAGGCCCGCCGTAGTGAGTCTGGTTCCAGGACCGGAAATCTTGAATCTCCTCAGACCCTCTCCCCCAGGGACCAATAGTCACTGTCAGGAGCAGGCAGAAGACAAGGAAAGCTGTGTGTTTGGAGATCACTGGCCACCCCCACATGCTCCCACACCTTTGTCATCCAGCAATTTGGTCTCTCCAGATAACAGGAGAAAAAGTGAACCAACCATCAAATGCACAAGCCCCCAGGAAAGTGGTAGGTACCTAACTTCAGGTATCTTTCCTGAGAAGTCCTGGCTGATGTCACTCACCAGCCCTTGTGCCCAGCAGACTGGGATCAGCCACACCCTTCCATCCAGATCTGCCTGTTGCTTGGCATATGGGAGCCAAGGCATGCCCAGCAAACCCATGAGTCCCAAGCCCCGAAACCCCAGGCCTGGTGCTCATCGGGCAGATTTCCACTACCCTGGCAGGAGCAGTGCTGTCTCCATGGTTTCGCTTGGAAGCTACATGGATGTGGATAACAGCTCAGAGGCTTCTGAAAGGCCCAGGACCCCCAAGGCCCCAGCAAGCCTCCTACTTTCTCTGCAAACACTAGACCAGGATGACCAGAAGGAAGAGAGCAGGAAAAGAGGCTGGCATCATCATGGCCTGAGCACAGCACCCTCACTCAGGGACCTTCCTGGGACTGAGGTGAGTTGCCTGTGATTCGCACCAACCTCTAAATGCAAGAAGCTACATGGTAAATGTTCCAAAGTGAGGGGAGAGGTGAAGCAAGAAAGCCAGTCTGCCTTCTGTGGGGAGGGCACCACTCACACTCCCAGATGGCCCAACCCTAATCAACACAGTGTGTGACCAATTTCTGGGAGTAAACTAAGTAAATAGTAATCTAACAAATAAGAACTGGCATTTCGCTATAATTTTGTGTTTCTGGTTTTTTTTTTTTTTTCCTTGATAAATCCAGCTGTTTAAATTCCTTTTTCTTCCAACTACCTATTGATAGTCTTTGCCCACCAGGTGTTCGATGCAGGCTTTTTTTGTGTCTGCCTTCATCCTTCCCCACTGTGAAATTTTTAAAAAAGAAATTTCCCTATGTTGTCTTCTAGTATTTTTAATATGTTTATTTTTAAAATTTAGCTATAATACAATTGAATATGTTTCAGTATAAAGAGATAGTTGGTGCTTCTGAATTTCCACAGGTGCTCAATAAATGTTAGTTCCCATCCCTCTTTGCCTTTCAAATCTTACCGGAGGAGAGGGAAGGCCTAGTGCGCTTGCATATCAGAACACGTAGGAAGACAAGAGAGTACACAGGAATGGGAAGGGGAGAAGACCTTTGAAGTCTGCTCTCTGGATGAGTCCTGAGCAATCACGGAACTTGAAACTCAACGTGGATATATGAAGGCTCCCTCTTGTGGCTGCTTCTGGGAGAGCAGGCAGTGATGGTTGGAGTAATTAACAAGGAATTCAGTCCGCATTCCCGTTTCTGCCTTCCACAGTGAGTGCATTTAAGGAGCAAGATTTTTTATTCCAATACCATAAGACAACCATTCTTAATATTTGTTAAATTTTCTTCCAGCTTCTTTTCTATAAATAATTTTTATATATTTAACATGGTTGTGATAATGCCATTTAGAGGCCTTAGCTTTCTATGATTTTGCATCCTACAGTTTGTTTACTGAAAGCTCTTTTAAGGGAGAAATTCAGAAGTCATACAGAAAGACACAATGCACAAATGTATACATAATATATTGTCATAAAGCAAAAGCAAAAGCATAACCTTCACCCACCAAGAAACACATTACCAGCCCCCAGCCCTTCCTGCTCAGCATGTCCTTCTCTCCGGCCCTAACCACTGCCAACTTTTATGGTGTTCACTTCCTTGCCTTTTGTTATAATTTTACTACTTAACTTTACACCCCTGAACAACATAGTTTATTTTTGCCTGTTTTTGAACTTTATGTAAATAAAACCTTATGAATTCCTTTAAACCTATCCATTCTATTGTCTGCTTTCTTTAGCTCTAATTATGTTAAGACTCATCCTTAACGCTGTGTATCTAATGTTCTTTCATTGTCATTGTTATACAGAATTACTTTGAATTAGCACATGACCCTGTGTTTGTTAGCTACTTCAGGGCTTTCTCCAGTTTGGCATATCATGATTAGGGCTTCTTGGATTGTTCATGCCCAGGTGCGTACTGCACAGGCACATGCATTTCTGCCTGGTGCATTATGAGGAGTGGGATAGCTGGGTCATTGGGCGGTGCAGATCGTCAGCTTTATTAGATACTGTCAAATATTTTTCCAAAGTGATTATGCCAATTTATACTCCTTCCTTTAAGAGTTTCTTTTGCTCCATATTCTCATCAGCATTTGTTTGGTATTGTCAGTCTTGCTAATGTTAGCCATTCTGCTAGGTGGGTAGAAATATCTTGTTGTGGTCTTAACTTTGCATTTCCTTTATGTCTAAAGAGGCTGAGCATTGTTTGTATGCTTTCTGACAATTTGGATATCCTGTCTGAGGACATGTCTGACCTAATCTCTTGCCCATTTGTCTTTGAGGTTGCCTTTTTCTTACTAATGGTGTATATTCTGGATATAAGCCCATTGTTGATTAAATGTGCCACAAATATAATTTCCCACTCCATGGCTTATCTTTTTCCTCAATAATGGTATCTTTTGATGAATAGAAGTTCTTAATTTTAATCTTTTCAAGTATATCCATATTTTCTCTATCCCAAAGTCATGAATAGAATTCCCTAAATCACTTTTATGAAAAATTTCTTGGCCTTTTTTTTTGTATATGTCTGTGAGATGCCTAAAATGGGCTTTTGTGTTCTGTTGGTCGGCTTGTCCACCCTTGTGCCCATTCAGTGTCTCATCACCGTAGTAGCCGTATAGGAAGTGCTGCTGCCAGCTGATCAGATCCTCCCACCTGGTTCTTCTTCAGTATGATGAACACTTACTGAGTGCCAGCCACCTACCAAGCCATATTCTAGGTGCTGTGGATACAATGTGGAAAAATATATAAAGATCTCTGTCCTCAAAAGAGGGGCAGGCATGATGGGAGTAAATAAATAATTGAGCAAATAAGATTATTTCATATATTGAAGAGACTGTAAAAAAATGAAAATGTAATTAAGATATTCACAAGGTTAATGGGATGGAGAGTTAGGGGCTGTGAGGCTGGGCCTCCCTTACCTTGCAGGTTTGGAGTCTAACAGTTGAGCCAAGACTTGGGTCATGAGGAACCAGAAAAGGGGGCCTTTCAGGCCAAGCCCAACATTTCAGTGATGTGGAAGATTTCCCTTGCCTACACACTGCCATATAATTTAGCCCTCTATAATGTCACCTCACACCTGAGAAACCACAGCATATTTGTGTGTCTATATGATGGAAAACAGGAGGAGGCAGTCTTCGGGTGTTAAGGTGCCCTTTACTCATAGAGATTTCTTCCCCCTACCTTTTTTTTTTTCCTGAGACAGCTTTTCTTTTTTTAACTTTTTATTTAAATTTTAGTTAGTTGGGGAGCCTGGGTGGCTCAGTTGGTTAAGCATGTGACTTCGGCTCAGATCTTATAGCTCTAGAGTTCAAGCCCCATGTTGGGCTCTGTGCTGACAGCTCAGAGCCTGCAGCCTGCTTCGGATTCTGTCTCCCTCTCTCTCTACCCCTCCCCCATTCATGCACTGCCTCTCTCTCTCTCTCTCTCTCTCTCAAATATAAATTAATGTTAATTTTTTTTAATAAATTTTAGTTAACATACAGTGCAATATTGGTTTCAGGAGTAGAATTCAGTGATTCATCACTTGCATACAACACCCACCGCTCATCTTAAGTGCCCTCCTTAGTACACATCATCCATCTAGCCCATCCCCCACCCATCTCCTACGGGAAGGAAGAAAAAAAGGGGGAGAGAGGAAGATTTGTTCCCTTTTTAATTCAGGTTTAGTGGCAAGGAATGTATGATTCTAGGGAAAGCAAGCTCAGCATCTTATCTATAATCTTATTTGTGTACACAAGGGTTTGCACCCCTGGCTAAGGGGGCTTAGGAAGAAGACCAAGACCAAGAGGGAGCAAGATGAGAAAGAACTGTGGATGTGTGAGAAAAATGGGGAAAAGTTAGAAGTTTTGAACACCTGTGCGTGTATGATTCCCACTCTGTTACCTCCTAACCCTGAACCTTGCTGTAAGACCTCTGTTTTTGTATCTGCAAGGGTTGCATGAGGGGATCTCTTAGGCCTCTGCTAGATATTCATAAATATCAACTTTATGAATGGATGGTGGATAGTTTTCCTGACCTTCCCTCCATAGTCTTCTCTGATTTTGATAGCAAGGATCCAAGGTACTGCTTCTACTTAGATATTTTTAAATGGAGTCTGGGAGAGGGAACATTGTGAACATTTTCTAACCTTTCTGATGGGAATATAAAACAGTACAATTACTCTGGAAATAAAGGTTTGGCAATTCCTAATGAAACAAAACCTGGGTTTACCATACAACCCCACAATTTCCCCCTTGTACATTTATCTCAGGGAAACAAAACTTAGTTTACACATGAACCTACAAATAAATGTTCACAGCAGCTTTATAGCCCCCAAACTGGAAACAACCTAGATGTTTTTCTGTAGGTAAATGGTTAGTTAACACATGGTTTGGTTTTTTTAATGTTTATTTATTTTTGAGAGAGAGAGAGAGAGAGAGAGAGAGAAGACAGAACATGAGTAGGGGAGGCAGAGAGAGAGGGAGACACAGAATCCTGAGCTGGCTCCAGGCTCTCAGCTGTCAGCACAGAGCCATGGTTAACAAACTGTGGTACATCCCTAAAATATGAACACATGTAGCAACTTTGACACATGTAACAACTTTGATGGATTTCAAGGGAATTATACTGAGTGAAAAGAAAAGCCAATAACAAAAGGTTATGGACTACAGGAGTCCATTTATACAACATTCTTACAATGAAAAATGTATAGAGATGAAGAACACATTAGTTGTTGCCAGAGGTTGAGGGGAGAGTGGTGGGTGAGATTATAAAAAGCAGCAAAAAGATCCTAAAGTGCTGACTCTGTTCCATATCTTGGCTGTGGTGGTAGGTGCCTGAACCTACGTAAGTGATAAAACTGCACAGAACTACATATACACACACATGCGCACACACATGCACCCCACACACAGAAATAACTGCAAGGAAAACTAGGTAATCTGAGTAAGATCTGTGGCTCGTGTCAATATCCTGGTTGAATATTGTAATATTCTATAAGATGTTACCATTATGAGAATCTGAGTACAAAGTACAGGGGATCTCTCTACTTCTTATGTCTGCATGTATCTACAATGATATCAAAATTAAAAGTTTAATTAGGGAAAAGCACATTTATGTCATTAGTTTAATGGCCGCATGCTATTCAACTGTATATACTCATTACAATTCTTAATCAATTCTCTGTTGATTTAAACATTTAGGTAGTTTACCACTTTTTAACCCATAAATAACGCTACATTGAACATCTTTGCAGATAAGTTACTCAGAATGTATTATTCTCTCTTTTTTATCCCATTTTTAAAAATTATCAAAATTTTGCATGCATATGGTTATAAAATCACAAAGTACTTAGATAATGCTTCTCAAACATTAAAGTGCATGTAAATCACCAGGGCTCCATTGGGGCGCAGGTGCTGATTCAGGTGTTTGGATGAGCCCTGAGGTTTCCATTCTGACAAGTGTCCAGGTGCTGTGACAGCTGGTCCTCCCCCTCACTGGAGGTAGTGAAAGATCAGAAGACTTATTTGAAAATGACAGCCACCTGGCCCATCCTTCCCCTGCCCAGAGAAAACCAAGTTAGGTTTTAATGGTAATTTCAAACTGCCATGTTGATTTATTATTTTAAAATATTATCTATTAACTTCCAGTTATGATAGTCATGAAGATTCCGCATCTTACATTCCATCCCCCCTCCATTCTCATCTTCCTATACCTTCTTTCCCAACCTACATTTAAGTCCATAACAAGTGATTATATCATTATGGATATGAAGATATTCTTCAATGTAAAGCGAAGCAGTGGACTACAGTGACATTTCTTATGTGTTTTTTTCTATAGTTAATAATTATTGCATTTTTCATATGTGTGGTTTTCTATAAATCTATCCTTAAATTTAACTATGAGATCACTTATAAACTATTTTCTAAATATTCCAACACATCAGCATTCTATCAAGTCTCTACTTTCTCCTCGAGACCTTCCTTCCAGAACTTTCTGACCTCCTGCCGTAAGTTGGACTAGTTGTTCCCAAGATACAGCTTTTTCCTCTGGTTTCCTGTTTCTTGGATCCTGAGGCTTCCTTTAGTCCTTTATTGTGTTCAAGAACATCCCTCATTAGCCTCCTAAGAATTTTAGGGTTCTCTCTTTTATCCCTAGTGTAATGAAATTTCTTAGCAATTGTTCTGGATGTGAGTTTCTTTTTATTCATTGTGCTAAACATTCAGTGTACCCTTTAAACCTGGAGACTCTTAACCTTCAGTACTGGGAAAATATATATAAGATTTATTTGATAATTTTGTTCTCTCCTTTTCACCCTGGGACTCCTGTTAGAGGTTGCAACTCCTTTACAAGGCTTTAATATTCTTAACATTTCTGTGAATGGTATCTCTACATCTTTGTTTTATTTTGGGGGGGTAGAGGAGAGATTTTCTCAGATATATTTCCAACCCTCCTATTGAATATTTTCATTGTCCTCTAAATTTTATTTTGTAATAAAAGTGACTTTTTTCTGGTTGTATGAATAATACATGCTCATTATAAAGAACTCCAACAATATATAAAAATAGAACATAAAAATTCTCTGTAATCCTCTCACTTTGTTGTAATCAGCCCAATATTTTGGTGACCATCATTTTATTCTTCAATATATGCAAACACACTCAAAGTCACATACACAATTTGTTACAAAACAGGGTATCACTCTTGCTGTTGTGGTTTTTTTC
This sequence comes from Lynx canadensis, assembly GCF_007474595.2. Classification (NCBI taxonomy): domain Eukaryota; kingdom Metazoa; phylum Chordata; class Mammalia; order Carnivora; family Felidae; genus Lynx; species Lynx canadensis. The sequence goes on from NC_044310.1 coordinate 107,809,000, forward strand.
GAGAGAGAGGGCGCAAGGGAGCAAGAGGGAGAGGGTGGGTGGGGGAAAGTGGGGCTTACCTGGGGTTCATGTTCACTTGAAGTGGGGCACAAGTTCACCAGAAGAGGTTCACGAGCTCACCAGAAGCAGGGCTTGAGCTCACCAGATATGGGGACTTGAACTCATGAACTGTGAGAGCATGACCTGAGCCAAAGTCAAATGCTTAATGACTGAGCCACCCAGGCACCCACACTCTTGCTGTTTTTAATCATAGAGATGTTACCACTGTCCTTCTAACCTCCTCAGCATCACCTCATTGTGGTCCCCCATTAGCCCATGCCTCCAACCTAGTGACTGACATTCTATATTTTCTCCATACTCTTTTTTTTAATGTTTATTTTATTTTTGAGAGAGAGAGAGTATGAGTGGACAAGGGGCAGAGAGAGAGGCGGACAGAGGGTCCTGAAGTGGGCTGTGCACTGACAGCTTTGGTGCTGACAGCAGCGAGCCCGACGCAGGGCTTGAACTCACAAACCGGAAGATCCTGACCTGAGCTGAAGTCAGACACTCAACCTACTGAGCCACCCAGGTGCCCTTATTTCTCCATACTCTTATAATCATATATAAATACATACTTGTACATGTGCATTCACACCTATATAAACACCCTTTCCTGTATCTTATCCTTAACAACATTCATGGAAATGTTCCCAAGTTACTTGTAATTATAAGTAATGGGGCTGCATAATATTCCATGCTGTAAGGGTCTCAAAATTTGCTCCTCATTTCACCCATAGATAGCTACACACTTTTCCAGTTTCATTTAGTAAACACCATTTTATATATATAACTTTATAGATTAGTACATTTTAGTGGATAGAGTCTTGAGTGGAATTGCCAAAGATTATAAGCATTTTTACACTTTAATTGATTCCAGATTGTCTTCCAAAAAGGCTACAATATTTCATATTTCCAGTAGCATTTTACACTGCCCCACATCTCCATCAGTAATGAATACTATAATCTTATAGTTTTTGTTTTGGTTTGGTATTGTTGCTATTGTTTTAAAACTTAATTTAATTGTTTTAATTTTTGTTAGCACATATTTACTTAACTAGATTTGCTTTTTCTTGTTCCCTTTTGCTCTTTTTTAAACTTTTTATTTTAAAATAATTATAGATTCACAGGAAGTTGAGAAATAATACAGAGAGATCCAGGGTACCCTTCATCTAGTTCCCCAAATGTAACACTGTATGTAACTGTAGAATAATATCAAAGCCAGCAACTGACATTGGTAGGATGCTTGAGTGACTCTGTCATCTTATCACACATGTGGTTTATGTGACTACCACCAAGAGCAAGATAGAGACTGTTCCATTACCCTGGTGCTACATTCCTCTACAGTCACATCCTTCCTCCCCTTCGCTGACTACTTGCAACCATGAATCTGATCTCCAGCTCTACAATTTTGCCATTTCAAAAATGTTACCTTTAGAGATTGGCCTCTTTCACTCAGCATAAATCCGTTGATTTTTTTTTAAGCTGTTGTGTATATCCATAGTTCATACCTTTTTATTGCTGAATACTATTCCATGGTGTGGCTTTACCATATCTTCCTTAACCAATTACCTGTGGAAGAACATTTGTGCTGTTTCCAGTTTGGGGCTATTGCAAGTAAAGTTCCTATAAACATTCAAGAACAGGTTCTTGAGTGGACAAAAGTTTTCATTCCTCTGGGATAAATCCCCATCAGTGTGGTTGTTGAGTTGTATGGCAGGTATATTTTTAGTTTTTTAAGAAAGTGCCAAATTCTTCCAGAGTGGCTATACCATTTTTACATTTCCACCATCTATGTATGAGAGATCCAATTTTCTGCATCCTCACCAACGTTTGAAATTTTAGATGTTTTTCATTTTATGTGTGCTAGTAAGCATGTGGTAATAGCTCATTGTGATTATGATTTACATTTCCCTAAGGGCTAGTGATGTTGAACATCTTTCATGTGCTTATTTGCTATCTTAGTCAGCTAGGCTGCTGTTAAAAAAATACCACAAACTGGATAGCCTAAAATTTATTTATTTCTCACAGTTCTGGAGACTGGGAAATCCAGAATCAGGTACTGGCAGATTTGGTGTCTGGTGAATGTCCACTTCATAGATGACCTTCTGCTCACTGTAATGTCACAGGCAAAAAGGAACAGGGTGCTTTCTGGGGCCTCTCTTACAAGGGCACTAATCCCATTCAAGAGGGTCTGCCCTCAAGGACTAATCACTTCCAAAGGCCCCACCTCCCTATACCATCACGCTGAGGGTTAGGATTTCAACATGTGAATTTTGGGAGGACAGACGTTCAGTCTGTAGCACTTGCCATGTATATATCTTCTTCAGTGAAATGTCCCTTCATGTGTTCCTCATTCTCTAACCGAATTGTTACTTTTTACAGTGGAGTATTGAGAGTTCTTTTTTAAAAATGAGATAGACTTGACATAACATTGCATAAGTTTAACGTGTATGTGTTGATTTGATGGAATTATATATTGCAATATGGTTACCAGCCCTAGCTAACATCTCTATCCTGTCACATAATTTTCATTTCTTTTTGTGATGAGAAAATTTAAGATCTTGTCTCTCAGCAACTTTGAAGTTTATAATACAGTAACTACTGTGCTGTGCATTAGATCTCCAGGATTATTCATCTACCAGGTACAAGTTTGTACCCTGTAACAACATCACCCAATTCTCCTACTCTCCAGCCCCGGGTAACCACTGTTCTGCTGGTTACTGGAACATTAAAGTGATCCTTGGGAATGTTATTTTCCTTTAATTTTTCACATTCTGTGAAGTTGTACATAGCTGTCTTCAAATTGACTTACTGCCTTCAGGACAGAAATACCTGCTATTAGCTCTGCTGGTGATTCTGAGGCTTTCTCAGACCTGGTATTAACCCGTTTCATCCTTCTTATCCCCTCTTCTGATTTCTTAAGTTTATATGCCTTCTACATCCTGCAAAGCACCAGCCCGGGTGTGACAGTCTCCCTTTTGTTTTCCAGAAGGTGTTGCTAAAACTCAAGCTTGGGTTCTGTCCCTTGCCTACAGACTAACTGGTTTTCTACATGTGCTCAGTAGCCACTTTTTCCACCCTTTTTATTTCAGCCTACCTATATTATTACCTCTGAAATGAGTTTCGTACAGCGCACATATACTTGGTTATATCATCTACTTTGCCCTTCTCCACTCGTAATTGGTCTTTTAACCATATACTATTGACCATTTATGTTTAAAATTTTTATTTTTTGTCTTCTGTTTATTGTTTCTATGTTCTTTTTCCCTCAGTCCTATGGGTTTCTTGAGTATTTTTGAGAATTCCATTTTTATGTATGTCTAGCATATTTTAATCTCTTTTTATAATTTTTTTTGGTGGTTGGCTAGGTGTTACATTGTATATATACAATTTTAAACATGACTGGTGTGCACATTTTGCAGTTCAAGTAAAGCATAGAAACCTTACCTACCTTTACCCTCTTCTGTTTATAATATAATTATCTTAAATATTTTCTCTAAATATACTGTGAACCACCTCAGGTAATGTTATAACTTTTGCTCCAGATATCAAAACATAATTTGGAAATCTCAAGACGAGAAGGAATGTCTGTTATATTTACCTATGCTTTTACTCTTTACATAGTTGTTTTTCTTTCCTGATGTTTGTTGCAAGATTCTGACTTTTACCATCTGTTTCAATGCTTTCTTTAGACATTTTTTAATTGAAATATAGTTGACATACAATATTAGTTTAAAGCGGACAACAGAGTGACTTGACAATTATATACATTATGAAATTGTCACAACAAGTGCAGTTCCCATCTGTCACCATACAAAGTTATTACAACATTATTGATGTTCCCTACACTGTACTTTTTATCCCCAGGGTCTATTTATTTTGTAACTAGAAGTTTGTACCTCTTAACCCTCTTCACCTGTTTGCCCCATCCTCCCATATGCTCTTCTCTGGTAATCACCAGTTCTATGTATTTCTGAGTCTATTTTTAGTGTTTTATTTGTTCATTTATTTTTTTAATTCCACAAATACATAAATTATATCATGTGGCATTTGTCTTTGTCTAACTTTAACTTAGTTACTATAACACCCTCTAGGTCCATCCATGTTGTCATAAATGGCAAGATTTCATTCTTTTTTAAGGTTGGGTAATATTCTATCGTGTATATACACCACATCTTCTTTATCATTCACCTATGGATGATACTTGGGCTGCTTTTGTATCTTGGCTATTGTAAATAATACCACAGTAAACAGGGGTGCATATTTATTTTCAAATTAGTGTTTTCATTTTCTTCAGTTAAATACTCAGAAGTGAAATTACTGAATCATATGCTATTTCTATTTTTAATTTTTTGAGGAAAAAAATTTCCATGTGACTGCACTAATTTATGTTTCCACTAACACTGTACAAGGGTTCCCTTTACTCCACATCTTTTTTTAAGAAAATTTTTTTGCTTTTTAAAAAATTTTTATTTATTTCTTTTTCATCTCTCTGAACATGAGCTTTATTTATTTATTTTTTTTAATTTACATCCAAGTTAGTTAGCATATAGTGCAACAAAGATTTCAGGAGTAGGTTCCAGTGATTCATCCCCTATGTATAACTCCGGTGATCATCCCAATAAGTGTCTTCTTTCATGCCTTTTTCCTATTTAGCCCATTCTCCCTCCGATAGCCCCTCCAACAACCCTCTGTTTGTTCTCTATATTTAAGAGTCCCTTATGTTTTGTCCCCCTCCCTGTTTTTATATTATTTTTGCTTCCCTTCCCTTATGTTCATCTGTTTTGTATCTTAAATTCCTCATATGAGTGAAGTCACATGATTTTGTCTTTCTCTAATTTCACTTAGCATAATGCCCTCTAGTTCCATTCTTGTAGTTGCAAATGGCAAGATTTCATTCTTTTTGATTGCCAAGTTACTATATGTGGGGGGGAGGGTGGGGGAGGGGGTTGTATACCACATCTTCTTTAGACAGTTGGGCTCTTTCCATACTATGGTTATTATTGATAGTGCTGCTATAAACATTGGGTTGCATGTGCCCCTTCAAAACAGCACACCTATATCCCTTGGATAATACCTACTAGTGCAATTACTGGGTCATAGGGTAGTTCTATTTTTAACTTTTTGAGGAACCTCCATACTGTTTTCCAGAGTGACTGCACCAGTTTGCATTCCCACCAGCAGTGCAGAAGAGATCCTCTTTCTTTGCATCCTCGCCAACATCCGTTGTTGCCTGAGTTATTAAATTTAGCCATTCTGACTGGTGTGAGGTGCTATCTCATTGTGGTTTAAATTCGTATTTCTCTGATGATGAGTGATGTTGAGCATTTTCTTCATATGTCTGTTAGCCATCTGGATGTCTTCTTTGGAGAAGTGTCTAATCATGTCTTTTGCCCATTTCTTCACTGGATTGTTTGTTTTTTGGGTGTTGAGTTTGGTAAATTCTTTATAGATTTTGGATACTAGTCCTTTATCTGATATGTCATTTGCAAATATCTTCTCCCATTCTGTCAGTTTCCTTTTAGTTTTGCTGATTATTTCCTTTGCTGTGCAGAAGCTATTTATTTTGATGAGATCCCAATAGTTCGTTTTGCTTTTGTTTTCCTTGCCTCCAGAGATGTGTTGAGTAAGAAGTTGCTGTGGCCAAGATCAAAGAGGTTTTGCCTGCTTTCTCCTAGAGGATTTTGATGGCTTCCTGTCTTACATTTAGGTCTTTCATCCATTTTGAGTTTATTTTTGTGTATGGTATAAGAAAGTGATCCAGGTTCATTTTTCTGCATGTCACTGTTCAGTTTCCCAGCACCATTTGCTGAAGAGACTGTCTTTATTTCATTGGATATTCTTTCCTGTTTTGTCAGAGATGAGTTGGCCATACATTTGTGGGTCCATTTCTGAGTTCTCTATTCTGTTCCATTGATCTGAGTGTCTGTGCTTGTGCCAGTACCATACTGTCTTGATGATTACAGCTTTGTAATACATCTTGAAGTCCGAGAGTGTGATGCCTCCAGGTTCGGTTTTCTTTTTCAAGATTGCTTTGGCATTTGGAGTCTTTTCTGGTTCCATACAAATTTTAGGATTGTTCTAGCTCTGTGAAGAATGCTGGTGTTATTTTGATAGGGATTGCACTGAATATGTAGATTCCTTTGGATAGTATCAACAGTTTAACAATAATTGTTCTTCCTATCCAGGACCATGGAATCTTTTTCCATTTATTTGTGTCTTCTTCAATTTCTTTCATAAGCTTTGTATAGTTTTCAGTGTATAGATTTTTCATTTCTTTTGTTAGGTTTATTCCTAGGTATTTTATGGGTTTTGGTGCAATAGTAAATGGGATCGGTTCCTTGATTTCTCTGTTTCTTCATTATTGGTGTATAGGAATGCAACTGATTTCTGTGCATTGATTTTATATCCTGCGACTTTGCTGAATTCATGAATCAGTTCTAGCACTTTTTGGTAGAATCTTTTGCATTTTCCATATAGAGTATCATGTCATCTGTGAAGAGTAAAAGTTTGACCTCCTTCTGGCCAACTTGATGCCTTTTACTCCTTTGTGTTGTCTGACTACTGAGACTAAGTCTTCCAATGCTATGTTGAATAACAGTGGCGAGAGTGGACATCCCTGTCTTGTTCCTGGCCTTAGGGGGAAAGCTCACCCATTGAGGATGATATTAGCAGCAAGTCTTTCATTTATGGCTTTTATGATCTTGACTTATGATCCTTCTATCCCTACTTTCTTGACCCTTGAAGAAAGGATTCTGTGTTTTGTCAAATGCTTTCTCTGCATCTGTTGAGAGGATCATGTTTTTGTCCTTTCTTTTATTGATGTGATGTATCACATTGATTGTTTTGTGGATATTGAACCAGCCCTGCATACTAGATATAAATCCTGCTTGGTCATGGTGAATAATTCTTTTACTGTATTGTTGGATCCAGTTGGCTAGTATCTTGTTGAGGATTTTTGCATCCATGTTGATAAGGGAAATTGGTCTGTAGTTCTCCTTTTTAGGGGGTTTTTGTCTGGTTTAGGAATCAAGGTAATGCTGGCTTCATAGAATGAGTTTGGAAATTTTTCTTCCATTTCAATTTTTTGGAACAGCTTCAAAAGTATAGGTGTTAACTCTTCTTTAAATGTTTGGTAGAACTCCCCTGGAAAGCCATCCAGCCCTGGACTCTTGTTTTATGGGAGATTTTTGATTACTAACTTGATTTCTTTACTGGTTATGGGTCCATTCAGTTTTTCTATTTCTTCTTATTTCAGCTTTGGTAGTTTATATGTTTCTAGAAATTATCCATTTCTTCCATATTGTGTATTTTATTGGTGTATAATTGCTCATAATATTCTTTTATTATTTTTATTTCTGCTGTGTTGGTTGTGATCTCTCCTCTTCCATTCTTGATTTTATTTATTTATTTGGGTCCTTTCCTTTTTTTTTTTTTTTTTTTTTTTTTGATCAAACTGGCTACTGGGTTATCAATTTTCTTAATTCTTTCAAAGAACCAGCTTCTGGTTTCATTGATGAGTTCTACTTTTTTTTTTTGTTTTGTTTTGTTTTTTGGTTTTGATAGCATTGATTTCTGCTCTAAAATTTATTATTTCCTGTCTTATGCTGGTTTGGGGTTTTATTTGCTGTTCTTTTTTTAGCTCTTTAAGGTGTAAGGTTAGGTTGTCTATCTGAAACCTTTCTTTCTTCTTTAGGAAGGCCTGGATTGCTATATACTTCCCTCTTATGACTGCCTTTGCTGCACCCCAGAGGTATTGGGTTGTGGTGTTATCATTTTCATTGGCTTCCAAGTACTTTTTAATTTCCTCTTTAACTTCTTGGTTAGCCCATTCATTCCTTAGTAGGATGTTCTTTAGACTCCAAGTATTTGTTATCTTTCCAAATTTTTCCTTGTGGTTGATTTCGAGTTTCATAGCATTGTGGTCTGAAAATATGCACAGTATGATCTCAATCTTTTTACACTTGTCGAAGGCAGATTATGTCCCAGTATATGATCTATTTTGGAGAATGTTCCATGTGCACTCGAGAAGAATGTGTATTCTGCTGCTTTAGGATGAAATGTTCTGTATATATTTGTTAAGTCCATCCAGTCCAGTGTGTCATTCAAAGCCATTGTTTCCTTGTTGATTTTCTGTTTCGATGATCTGTCCATTGCTGTGAGTGGGGTGTTGAAGTCCCCTACTATTATGATATTATTATCAATGAGTTTCTTTATGTTTGTAAATAACTGATTTATATATTTGGGTTCCCCACATTTAGAGCATAAATGTTTACAATTGTTAGATCTTCTTGGTGGATGGACCCCTTAATTTTGATATAATGCCCTTCCTCATCTCTTGTTTCAGTCTTTATTTTAAAATCTAGATTTTCTGATGTAAGTATGGCTATTCTGGCTTTCTTTTGGTGACCATTAGCATGATAGATGGTTCACCATCCCATTACTTTGAATCTGAAGGTGTCTTTAGGTCTAAAATGGGTCTCTTGTAAACAGCATATAGATGGATTTTGTTTTCTTATCCATTCTGTTACCCTATGTCTTTTGATTGGAGCATTTAGTCCACTGACATTTAGAGTGAGTACTGAAAAATATGAATTTATTGCCATTATGTTGCCTGTAGAGTTGGAGTTTCTGGTAGTGTTCTCTGGTCCCTTCTAGTCTTTGTTGCTTTTGGTCTTTTGGGTTTGTTTGTTTGTTTGTTTGTTTTTTCATCTTTTTTCCCATCAGAGAGTCCCCCTTAAAATTTCTTGGAGCGCTGAGTTAGTGGTCACAGATCATTTAGTTTTTGTTTTTCTGGGAAACTGTTTATGTCTCCTTCTAGTTTGAATGACAGCCTTGTTGAATAAAGAATTCTTGGCTGCATATATTTCCGATTCAGCACATTGAATATATCCTGCCACTCCTTTCTGGCCTGCCAGGTTTCTGTGGATCGGTCTGCTGTGAACTTGATCTGCCTTCCCTTGTAGGTTAAGGTCATTTTTTTTTTCCCCTTGCGGCTTTCATGATTCTTTCCTTGCCTGAGTATTTTATGAATTTGACTATGATATGCCTTGTTGATGGTCAGTTTTTGTTGACTCTAAAGGGAGTTCTCTGGGCTTCCTGGATTTTGATGTCTTTGTCTTTCCCCAGGTTAAGAAAGTTTTCCACTATGATTTGCTCACATAACCCTTCTATCCCTTTTTCTCTTTCTTCATCTTCTGGGACCCCTATGATTTTGATGTTATTCATTTTTAATGAGTCTCTAATTCTTATATTCTTATTCTTGTATTGTGTTCTCTAATTCTTATATTGTGCTCTTTTGCCTTAGTCTCCCTTTTTTTCTGCCTCATTATTCTCCATAAGTTTGTCCTCTATATCACTGATTCACTGCTCTGCTTCATCCGTACTTTCATCCTTGCTACTGTGGCATACATTCGAGATTGTAGGTTAGTTATAGCATTTTTTTTTATTTCATCCTGACTAGCTTTTACTTCTTTTATCCCTGCAGAAAGGGATTCCAATCTATTTTCAACCCCAGCTAGTATTCTTATTGTTATGATTCTAAATTCTGGTTCAGACATCTTGCTTGTATCTGTGTTGATTAAGTCCTTGGCTGTCATTTCTTCCTGTTCTTTCTTTTGGGGTGAATTCCTTCATTTTGTCATTTTGGAGGAAGAAAAAGAATAAATAAAATTTTTTTAATTTAAAACAGCACAAAATATATAAAGGATGATAGATCCTAGGTGTGTTTTGGTCTGGTTGTTGAAAGAAGCTTGCTAGAATATAGAAAAAACAGGAAAGAAAAGGAAAGGAAAAAAAGGAAAACATTTAAAAATTTGGAAAAATAAATATGATAAAATAGAATAAAATGAGATGATTAAATTAAAATAGAATTTAAAAAATTAACAAAAAGGTGAAAATATAGTAGAAAAAGATTAAAGAAAAATCTTTCTTATATAAAAACAGAAAATAAAAATAATTTTTTCTCTTTATTCAAGAATAAGAAAAGAAAAAGGAAAAAAATTGAATAGATGGACCAGAGAACAGAATGAAATATGATTGAAATTACATCCAGTTTCCCCTAGAAGTCAAACTATGAAGCACTTTATAATCCATAAACTAAGCAGACATAAACTGAGAGGATGTTTCGTCCAGTTCAAAGGGGCTTAGTGTAACAGCTCCATTCTCCACTAGATGGCGCTGTTTAGCTTACTGGGGTGGATTGTTGCAGCTCATGTAGTTGTGTATGCGCAAGTGCCAGAGGGGTGAAAATGGTGTCCCCAGCTACCCAGTCTCTAGTATCAGAACTCTGTTCTCCCCAATCAGCAATCGCACACCAGTCTTTTGTCTCCAGCTTCCTTCTTCTCACTTCTACACTGTCCATGACCAAGCCATCAGACTGCCAGGCAGCACCTCCCTCCTGAGTTTTATCTCAGATGGGACTGTGTTTCCCAACCCCTCTCTTCTGAGGTACTGTGGCTCTGACCCATTCTGCCCCTCTACAGGAAGGTCTCACCGAGCAATGGCTGGGTGCTGGCCTCACCCAGGAACGTTTGTGGGACCACCCTACTGCTGATGTCCAGAGACTGTGGCTGGGTGCCAGCCTGCCCCAGAAAAAGTTCACGCAACCGTGTAGCAGCAGTGTTTTAGGGACTATGGCAAGTCAAAACACACATTTGGTGCCAAGCTTCACCCCTCAACATCCTTGTTTCAACACCAGCAAACGTGGCTGATCTCTGGGGTCCACTGGGACCCTTGCCTTTGGCAAGGCTGCACAGACACTACCAAATATCCTCCCAGCAGAGGAACTGCATCTCCCCATGTGGCCAGAGAACCCCTCAGACCTCACTCTCTGCTCCTGGGGATTCGCCCTTCCCACTGGAGCACCATCAGATATGGAGCTGCAGAGTTTCAGACTGTGCACTCCCCCTGTTTATAGTGTCTTAATGGTATTGAAACCCTCTCCTTTCTCCTTTTTCCCTTTTTTGTTTAGTCCCTGTGGCTATTGTCACTTTTCTGCTTTCTCTCCAGCTGCTTTTGGGGGGGGGAGTATGCTTTTCCCGTACTCTCCCCCACTACCCCATCTCCTTCTTCTCTCAGCAAGCAAAAACAGGTCCTTGCCCTCTACGACTTCTCTCTCCCCCAGTTCACCTCTCTGCACTGTGTACCTGCCAAGTTCTGTGGTTCAGATTGTGCAGATTGTTGTGTTAATCCTCAGATCAATTTTCTAGGTGTGCAGGATGGTTTAGTGTTGATCTGACTATATTTCAGGGATGAGAGATGCAAAAAAAACTTCCATGCTGTTTTGCCATCATGGCCCCCTTTAAAGAATTTGTTTAAGTGTACTTTATTTATTTATTTATTTATTTATTTATTTATTTATTTAGAGAGCAAGCAAGCAGGGGGCTTCCCTGCTTTCAAGCAGGCTCTGCACTGTCAGTAAGGAGCCCATCGCAGGGCTCAAACTCATGAACTGTGAGATCATGACCTCAGCCAAAATCAAGACTCAGATGCTTAACCAACTGAACCACCCAGACGCCCCTCCACATTCTTACCAGCATTAATTTCTTGTCTTTTTGATACTAGCCATTCTGATAGGTATGAGGTGATACCTCATTGTAGTTTTGATTTGCATTTCCCTGATGATTAATGATGTTGAGCATCTTTTCATGTGTCTTTGGCCATCTCTGTGTCATCCTAGAAAAATGTCATTTGAGTCCTCTGCCCATTTTTAAGTTGGATTGTGTGTGTGTGTGTGTGTGTGTGTGTGTGTGTTGAATTGCATGAGTTCTTTAAGTATTTTAGATATTAACCTCTTATCAGGTATGTCATTTGCAAATATCTTCTTCCATTCAGAGTGTTGCCTTTTCGTTTTCTCGTTTCCTTTGCTGTGTCAAAGCTTTTTAGTTTGATGTAATCCTGATTGTTTATTTTTGCTGTCCTTGCCTGAGGAGTAAGATCCAGGAAAATATTTCTAAGACCAATATCCAAGAGTTTATTGCCTGTGTTTTGTTTTAGGAATTTTATAGTTTCAAGTCTGACATTTGGACCTTTAAACCATTTTGAGTTTGTTTTTGCGTATGACTTAAGAAAGTAGTCCAGTTTCATTCTTTTGCATGTAGCTGTCCAGTTTTACCAACACCATTTATGGAAGAGGTTGACTTTTCCCCATTGTATATTCTTGCCTCCTGTGTCATAGACTAATTGACCATGTAAGTGTGGGTTTATTTCTGGGCTTCCTATTCTGTTCCATTGATCTATGGGTCCATTTTTGTGCCACTACCATACTGTTTGGGTTACTATAGCTTTGTAGTATATCTTGAAATCTCCAGCTTTGTTCTTTTTCAAGACTGCTTGGGCTTATTTGGGCTCTTTTGTGGTTTTATACAAATTTTAGGATTATTTGTTGTAGTTCTGTGAAAAATTATATTAATATTTTGACAGAGATTATACTGAATCTATAGATTGATTTGGTAGTATGGTTATTTTAACAAGATTAATTTTTATTATCCATAAACATAGGATATCTTTCTACTTATTTGTGTCATCTTCAGTTTCTTTCATTAGTGCCTTCTAGTTTTCAGAGTACAGGTCTTCCACCTCCTTAATTAAATTTATTAGTAGGTATCTCATTCTTTTTGATATAATTGTAAATGAAAAGGTTTTCTTAATTTCCCTTTCTGCTAATTCATTATTTGTGTATAAAGACAACATATTTCTGCAAGTTAATTCTGTGTCCTGTAACTTTACTGAATTTCTTTATTAGTGCTAATAGTTTTTTTCTATAAGTAGTATCATTTTGTCTGCAAATTGTGACACTTTTACTTCTTCCTTACTAATTCGGAGGCCATTTATTTCTTTCTTCTACTCTGGTGCATCCTTTACCATTTTTAAGGGTATATTGGATGGTAATAAATTCTCTGTTTTCCTTTCTCTGAGAATGTCTTTTTTTTTTAATTTTTTTAAATGTTTATTTATTTTTGAGACAGAGAGAGACAGAGCATGAGCAGGGGAGGGGCACAGAGCGAGGGAGACACAGAATCTGAAGCAGGCTCCAGGCTCTGAGCCGTCAGCACAGAGCCCGATGCGGGGCTCGAACTCACAAACTGTGAGATCATGACCTGAGCCAATGTCATACACTTAACCCACAGAGCCACCCAGACACCCCTTCTCTGAGAAAATCTTGATTTTTCCTTCATTCCTGAAGAATATTTTCACTGCATATTGGATTCTGCATTAACAATTGCTTTCTTAAAAAAAAAATGACACTTGAAAATGTTGTACCACTTCTTTCTGGCACCCACAGTTTCTGAGGATGTCATTTAAATTGCTTTTCCCTTATAAGGAAGTTCTTTTTTTATCTTACTGCTTTCCAGATTTGTCTTTGCCCTCAGATTTCAGAAGTTTGATTATGATGTTTCTTCATGTGGATTTCTTTGAGTTTATCCATTTTGGGATTTGCTCAGCTTCTTAAGTCAGTAGGTTTATGTCTTTTACCAAATTTTGGAAATGTTTAGCCATTATTCCTTTGAATACATTTCACTGCCACCCACCTTCTTCTCTCTTTTTTGGACTCTATATACTGTAATGTTTGATTTTTATAGTCTCACAGGTACTTGAGCTTCTACTTAATTATCTTTTCAGTCTGTTTTTTCTTTGCTGTTCAGACTGTGGGATTTCTCTTTTTCTATCTTAAAGTTCAGTGATTCTCTGTCCTCTCCATTCTCTCTTGAAATCATTTAATTTTTAAATTTTGGTTATTATATTTTTAAGTTCTACAACTTCCATTTAGTTATATCTTCTATTTTTGTTAAGATTTTCTATTTTCTGAGATGTCCTTTTTTTACTTGTTTCAAGAGTATTTCTATTGCTTGTTGAAGCATTTTTATGATGGATGCTTTAAAATCTTTGTCAGATATATCTAGCATCTGTGTCTTCTCAATGTTGGCATTTGTTGACTGTTTTTTCTTGTCCAAGTTGAGATTTTCTTCATTCCTGGTATGACAAGTTCCAATTTTATTCTGGGAATTTTGGGTAGTACATTTTGAGTCTCTGTATCTTATTTAAACCTTCTGTTTTGCAGACCACCTCTACTACTACTCCAGTGGGAGAAAGTAAGAACTGCCTCATTACTGCCAGGTGTGGGTGAACTCACAGATTTCTTATGTGGCCTTTTTTGACGACCTGATGCAGGGATGAATGTCTTGTTACTGGTCAGGATGGGCGTTAAGGTTCACCATTAGAACTCCACTAATCCTTCCCTGTTGAGCAGGAGACTGCTACCCATGGAGTCAGAAAGCTTTGTTAATGCTAAGTGGTGGTAAAGGTCCTGGCTCTCTACTATACCTTCTTCTACATCACCCTAGCAGGGCAGGAGAGAGATGCCTGTCTACTACCAGGTAAGGGATGAAAGACACGATGGAGGAGAGCCTCATTACCAATGACAGGGGATCAGAATCTCCACTTCCCACTAGGCCTTTTCAACACTGTCTGTCTGGAGAATTATGCCCAGTTATGGCTAGGTGAGGTTGGAAGTTCCCCACTCATGCTTTGCTGAGGAAAGCAGGGAATGAAGGAATGTTGCATGGTTTTCACCATGTGAGGATCGAGCAATTCTTGTCTAAAATTTTCTGTCTTGCTAGACCAGTCCTCTAGCTTTCATTGGAGCTTTAATGTCGGTGCCTTGTGGCATTTCCAGGTTGCAAGATTCTCCAGCACCCGTATGTGGGGTATAAGAAAACCCAGGGAACTCATTGTTTGTTGCATTCTGGAATCCCCAGCTTGTGTGCCTTCTTCTCTGTATCATTCACAGCCTTTATATTTTTGTTTTATATATAACTCTCAAGTTTGTAGCTATACTTAGTAGGAGAGAGGGAGGGAGAAAAGGGAGTGGTGTGTCAGTGCCCTCTTGGCCAGAACTGTTGTTTATTTTTTCATAGCATCATTCTCTTGTGTCATGGTTAGTGTCTTCCTCTTTATTTTTGAAGTTACCAATTTTAGCTTTTTTGGAGTCTTCTCTTCCCCACATTTTCTATTTGATGTTTTTTTTTTCTTTTCCTATTTTTTTGTTTTGGTCTTTTTAGTGTATTGGAGTTTTTCCCTAAATGTGTGGCAGTCTTTGGCTGCATTTCATATTTATTAAGGGTAAAACACCAAACATCTGTTTGGTCTTATGGTCATGTTGGGAGTTAATCAACTACTGGGCTTCACTATAGGACAATTGAGTGAGAAGTTGCTCATTTTACAAATCAGTATTTAGAGGTCTTTTCTCTGGGGTGGGTAAATTTTACCAGAGAAGTATTTTCCCACCTCCTACCCAGGGACTGTAGCCTCATTTTGGGAATGCAGCAGGGAGCTGAGTGACCAACATACAGTTCATTATGCAGAATTTTTTTTTTCTATCCCTGTTTTCATCCCAGATCTCTCCACTCCTTTCACTGATCAGTGTGCTATCCCAGAATCTGAGTCCTCTGTACAAATATTCAATGCCATAAGTTTCTGTGTTTTAATTTGGCTGACAGATGGTGTAGGAGAATGGAGAAATGGAGAGGGAAGTGTGCATAGTCCCCAGGCTGACTGAGCTAGAGGAGGTTACTGGGGGGGCCACACTTTCACACACAGACTTTAACCCAAAGCCTCTGATGTTTCCCTAGGACTTGTGTCTGTCCTGCACAGTCCCTGATAACTTCTTTCCTTTAGTCAGCTTCCTGTGCTCAGCTATGTCATTTACCTTTCCTGTATCCACTTACCCTTTTTCAGATTTTATTGAAATTCTTCACCTGCCATTGTCTCATCTTTTCTTAATTTTTCTCTTTTGGGGTTATAGAGGTGGACAGTGGGTACTTAACAAATGATAGCTCCTTCAATGTTTAGCTGCCTTATCCATAAAGCTGCTCTAGTGTTTAAATTAGCAGTTAAGAACAGAGGAGCTGTTGTTGTTTTAGTACCTACTATCTGCCATATACTTTTAATCTATATATAGAAGTTCATGCATTTATATGTCCCTATCATCCACTATATTTTGAGTTCCTGAAAAGCTGGGACTGTTTTGTCCATTTTTGTGTTCCCATTGCGTAAGAAACTCCATGGCAGCAAACTTTGTTCTTTCCCTGCAGAATCTCTAGCATCTGCAGTGCTGTCTGTCACATACTATGTGCTCAAGAAAGCCTTGTGGAATGACTTCAGAAAGTGGTCTACCTACAGGAATATTCCTTTATTCTATAAAGTTCTAGTTTCACAAGATAGTGTACCTATGTCTTACACTATGTAGTAGTGGCTTTTGATATGCCTTGCTTGTGCTGGCTGATAAAATGTCTAATATTAAACAGACAGACATTAGAACAGCATCTTCTTAATTTGTGGTAACAAGGTTACTTTACAAGGATGCAAACTGGATAAACTAAATCTGTACTGCCCAATACTATAAGGAGAGTTATAGATTTGTACTAGAAATTTACCCAAAGAAAGCCTTGAAGACACTCCAAAATAGAAATGAAAAATTGGAGAATGAGTTTAATGCTAAGTAGCATTTTTTCAGTGAAGTGCTGAGGTGGGACCTGAAAGCAAATCATTCCAGAAAGATAGGACTCTATTACTACCACAGCCATCTCAGCTGTGTCTTCCTATTAATAAACCACAATATTGGTTTGCCGTATATTGATGTAATATATATGTGACAAGCATTATGCTAAGTGCTGCATGTTCACCATCTCATTTCATTCATATAACATTTTTGAGAGGAATTAGTATTCCCATTTTACAGATGAACAAATAGAGAAGAAGTTAAGGTAAGTTGCCCAGAGTTATACTGCTGCTAAGAGCCACAGCCAGGATTCAGCCTCAGTTTATCTAACCCCACAGTCTGCTCCCTGACCCTCCACCCTAGGACGCACACAAGGAACACCAGAACAGCCTGATCTGCCTTGCCTCTCTCTTATTTGCCTGTCTCTATAGTATAGTGATTCTCAAACTAGCCTTGCAACATAATCCCTAGAAGGTATTATAAACAGATTGCTGGCCCCACCCCCAGAATTTCTAATTCAGAAAGTCTTGATGAGGATTGAAAATCTGGGAACAGGATTGAACCTGTTCCCAAGGGTACTGGTTATCCATTACTGCATAATCGGCCTGACTTAGCTGGGTGACTTTGGCTCAGGATCTCTCATAAGGCTGTAGTCAACATGTTGGCAGTGGTGGCACTCATCTCAAGGCTGGACTACAGGATGTCTTGCTTCCACACTTGCCCTGTGACAGGTCACAGATCCCTGCTGGCTATTGGCTGGAGACATCGGTTCCCTGTCACACGAATCACTCCACAGCACTACTCACAGTATGTCATCTGGCTTCCTGCAGGGCAAGGGATCCATGAGAGTCCCCCCAAAATGGAATCCACAGCCTTTCTTTTTTTAATTTTTTTTTGACATTTATTCATTTTTTGAGAGAGAGAGAGAGAGAGAGAGAACATGCGCACAAGTTGGGGAGGAGCAGAGGGAGAGGGAGACCTGGTATCTGAAGCAGGCTCCAGGCTCTGAGCTGTCAGCACAGAGCCCAGCACAGGGCTGGAACCCATGAACCGTGAGATCTTGACCTGAGCTAAAGTCAGACACTTAACCAACTGAGCCACCCAAGCACCCCAGAAGCCACAGCCTTTCTATAACCTAATCTCAGAAGTGGCATCCCATCCCTTCTGCTGTACTCTGTTCATTGGAAGCAAGTCACTAAGTCCAGCCCACTCTCAAGAAGAGAGGCTCAGACAAGGGCCTACACCAATGAGGTGAGGTCTTTGGAGATCATCTTAGAGGGTGCTCATCATACTGGGTGCTGCTGGTCTGGGGCCATACTTTGCAAATTACTGCTGTAATTAATGGCCTCAGAACAAAGACCTTTTTTCCTGAGAGCAAAGCTCTTTGTTAAGTAAATGGATATATGACCCTAGCCACCTCTCAAGGTAGGAAAAGGGGCAAGGGAGGAGTTAACTCTTTTCCATTGAGCATACAGAAAAAAAAAAAAAAATGAAGGTAAAGTTTTGCACTTAGGACACTTAGTCTCCAGCCAGCATTCTCTATAATGGCCCATAACCAAGCTGTGAAAGTAATAACATTCTAAAGTTATGATAAAACAGAAGTTGTAGATAAAACCATCACTGATGGCATGAAGAAGCCCCAGCCAACAACTCAGGTTCAGGCTGGTAGGTTACAGAGTGGTGTGATGGAAAAGTCCGAGTTGCCTTCTAAGTTGAAAATAAGTGAGCTCATCTCTAATGGCAGTGAGTTACATTCTTGTGGAAGTGCCAGTACCAGGGAGCTTGCCTTCCTTCCAGAAGGCTTATGTCACTTGCCTAATGGCCCTAGAGGGACCCAGCTTCTTTATCTAGTGTACATAAAGTGTGTAACAGGGAGTCTTGCATAAAGATGTGCTCAATTAACATCCATTCCTTTTTGGGGGACTTTGAGAGTTATCAGAGTCTGAGGTGTTGTGCTTGCTTACTATGGAGTCATTCTATCTGCCTATGAAACAGTAATTTGTACAATGTTGTGAATGGACATGGAGTGTAGAGTCACAGTAGGATGACATACAGAGCCATGTGAACTCAGACAATCACTTAAGCTTTCTGAGACTCTATCTGTAGAATATGGATAATATACCAGCTGTTTCTAGCCCTCAGTAGAGTTGGGGAAAGAAAACTAAATGAAAGCACTTTTTAAACTTAGAGCAATATTTGGGAGCTAAAAAAATGAAACAAAACGAAACAGTGATTCTCAGCCTTGGGTGCATATTAGAATCACCGGGAGAGCTTTGGAAAGTCCCAGTTCCCAGGCTGTACCCCAAAACTATAAGTAACAGTTATGCTCTCTCCTCCTCTACCTTCTTCTCTCTCCCCATGTGTGTGTATTCATATATATATGCATGCATATATATAATTTAAGGCAGACTCTTGAAATAGTTAACAGAAATTTCACCTTTGTTTCCACCAAATAGTATACACAAAGTATTTGGAGATGACATTCCAAAGAAGTCTTGTGAAAGAGGTGTCCACCAGGGTGCAGTGGCAGGGGGCGGGAGGTGGGGGATAAGACTTAACACCTGTGAAGAAAAGGTGCACCTTTGGGTTGATCCCAGAGGCCATGTCAAACACAAAGGATGACCAAGGATGACAAAGAATGGCCATGTCAACACAAAGCCCACGTAGTCTGTTAGTAGGGACAAATTTTATTTTGAATTCAGTTAGGTTGCCTGATAACTGTAAACTAGGACAAAGTGAAGGCAACACAGGTAAAGTGCAGCTGTGTGTACATTTAGTCAATGTCTGTGCCAAGAAAGAAGTAATAAGTGCCTGAGTGTGTTTGTGTTCAAATTCTGTTCTCAGGGTATGTTGTTTAAGCAAGAGCTTTCAAGTAATCACTTCAAGACTTTCAGTAATCACTTTCAGTAATCACTTTCAAGACTTAATTCTTTGATCAAGATAGAAGACTTGACCTCTTTAAATAGTCTTGAAAGTACAGTTTTTAAAAGAAACAAGATTTGTTTTATTCCTAATCTTCACATTTTCCAGAATTACTGTGAACAAGGTATTTTACTGGAATCTGTATTTTAGGGGATTAACCCAAAGATGGGGGTGATACCCCCAAAAAAACTGAAAAGAAAAGGACACTGTGCCCAGTTGATATGTTCTCGTCTCTGATCTCTAGAACTATATGCGGTGGGAAGAACAACAAGGCAAGAAGCCCAATTGCTCCCACAGTCAGAAAGCTTTTCACATTGAGCCAACTCAGAAGCCATTCTCTATCACTGAGATGGTGGCATGGACCCTCCCCTCCGTCTCTGCAGAGGATATCCCCAGGGAGACTCCTTCACAACCTTGGAGCATCATCCCTCGGCACTCACGCATCAGTTTAGATGACCTGTGGCTGGAGAAGATGCAGAGGAGGAGGTTGAAGAAGCAGGTCCAGGTTGAAAGGAAGATGCACCCAGAGATAGCACATAAAGATGGAGTCCAAGTAAGCTGTTTACATGCCATGTATCATCAGACTTGGCCTGGTATCCCCTCTTCCTCTGCAGCTGCTTACATTTTCTAAGCTCTCCCTTGACTCTTTCCTGTGATATAGTTTGTTGCCCTTGGGCCCTATGTATACAGCACAATGACACCCTTCCTCATGCCCTCAGCCTCAGCATAGACTGCAGATGAGATTCTACACAGTGGTATGTCTCAGAGCCAGAGGTTGTGGCTTCTCTTCCCTCTCTACAGTGTGTCTCTGCCTGTGTTCAGCTCTTTGGAAGGCACTGAAGCAGAACTGAAGAAGGCAGGGCCAGCCCTCAAGCTTTCCTGTAGTAATTACCATTTAGTGGGGACCTACTCAGTGTCAAACACTATGTTTGACACTGGACAGTATTATCTCTACTACTAATAACTATGACATTATGATATAATATTCTTAATTAAATTAATTAAACAAAGTTATACTAAGTCAATTAAATGCCATCCCTAGGGACATTTGACAGCATGATTTTTTTTTTTTTAATTTTTTTTTTTCAACGTTTATTTTTTTGGGGAGAGAGAGAGAGACAGAGCATGAACGGGGGAGGGGCAGAGAGAGAGGGAGACACAGAATCGGAAACAGGCTCCAGGCTCTGAGCCATCAGCCCAGAGCCTGACGCGGGGCTCGAACTCACGGACCGCGAGATCGTGACCTGGCTGAAGTCGGACGTTTAACCGACTGCGCCACCCAGGCGCCCCGTGACAGCATGATTTTTTATGAAACTGTCATCCTATTAAAAAAACTTAATAGTGCACACAGCATACTTTTTACCCATTCCCAGACTCTGTTTCTTGTTCTTTCCCTATATAAAATAGCAATTTTTTTATTATCAAGTATTTGTGAAGTACACATCCCTGAGTCTCCCTCATCCCTTTTTTTAAATTATGGTGAATTCACATAACATAAAATTAACCATGTTAAAGTATACAATTAAGTGGCATTTAGTAGATTCACATTTTCATTATCTCAAAAGGAAACTCCACAGTCATTAAGCAGTCACTACCCATTTCCCATCCCCAGACCCTGGAAAGCACAAATATACTTTCTATGGCCTATGGATTTGCCTATTCTGGATATTTCATATAAATGTAATCAATATGTGACCTTTCGTGTCTGTCTTCTTTCACTTAGCATAATCTTTTTGAAGTTCATCTATGTTATAGTATATATCAGTACTTCATTCCTTTTTAGGACTGAATAATATTCCATTGTATGGATATATTTGTTTGATGTCATTTACCCATATCATACCCATTGATAGACCTTTGGGTTGTCTCCAACTTTTGGCTATCGTTAATAGTGCTGTCAAGAACATCTATGTATAAACTTTTGTTTTAATCCATGTTTTCTATTCTTTTAGAATAGGAGTGGAATTGTTGGTACATATGGCAATTCTATGATTAACTCTTTGAGGAATTTCCAAGCTGCTTTCCATAGTGTTCACACCATTTACATTCTCACCAGCAATGTATGAGGGTTGCAACTTCTCCATGTCTTCACCAACACTTGTTTTCTGTCTTATATTGTTTTGTTTAAATTACACCATCCTGGTGGGTCTGAATGGTATACCTCACTGTGGTTTGATTTACATTCACCTAATGAGTTATGTTGAATATATTTTCATATGCTTGTTGGCCACTTGTAAACTTCTTTGGAAAAATGTCTCTTCAAGACATTTGCCCATTTTTAATTGGGCTTTTTGTCTTTTTGCTATTGATTTGTGAGAATTTTTTTATATATGTGGATATATATTATGACATACATATATGTGTGTGTGTGTGTGTGTGTGTGTGTGTGTGTGTGGATATATATTATGATCCTTACTGAATAAGTGATTTGCAGATATTTTCTCCCATCTGTAGATTGCCTTTCACTTTCTTGATAGTGTCTACTGCCTTGATAGTGTCTACTTGCACAAAACTATTTAATTTGATATAATCCAATTTGATTTTTTGTTGTTGTTGCTTGTGAATTTAGTGTCATGTCGAAGAGTCAATTACCAAATCCAGGGTCATGAAAATTTACTTCCTTGCTTTCCTCTAAGAGTTTTGGGGTCTTTGATTCATTTTGAATCAATTTTTGTGTGTTGTGTGAAGCAGAAATCCAACTTCAATTTTTTCTATGTGGGTATCTTGTTGTGTTAGCAACATTTGTTGAAGAGACTAACCTTTCCCTCATTGAATGGTCTTGGCACCCTTGGAAAAAAATCAAATGGCCTTCGATATATAGATTTATTTCTGGATCCTCAATTCTGTTCCATTGGCCTATATATCTATGGTTATGCCAGTACCACACTATTTTAACTACTGTAGTTTTGTATTAAGTTTTAAAGTTAAGATGTATGAGTTATCTTTGCTATTTATATGTATGGTGTAGAAGTCTATTGGTATTTTGCTAAGATTACAATGAATCTGTAGATAACTTTGGAGAGTATTGCCATCTTAATAGTATTAAATCTTTGAATCCATGAACACAGGTTGTTTCTCCATGTTTTAGGTGTTCTTTAGCTGTTTTTAGCAATGTTTTTGTAGTTTTCAATGCAGAAGTCTTACACATCCTTGGTTAAAATGTTTCCTAAGTATTTTTTTCAAAAAACGTTTCTTGAGGGGCAGAGGGAGAGAGAGAGAAAGAATCTTAAGCAGGCTCCATGCTCAGTGCAGAGCCTGATGTGGGGCTCAGTCTCATGACAGTGAGATCATGACCTGAGCCAAAATCAAGAGTTGAATTCTTACCCAACAGAGCTACCCAGACACCCCTTTTCTTCAGATTTTTAATTGACGTATAGTTGAAATATAATATTATATTAGTTTTAGGTGAACAACATAGTGATTTGATACTAATATACATTATAAAATGCTCACTACAATGAATATAGTCACCATCTGTCACCATACAAAATTATTACAGTATTATTGACTATATTCCCTATACTGTACTTTTCATCCCCATGACTTATTTATTTTATACCTGGATGTCTGCAGCTCTAATCTCCTTCACCTATTTTGCCCATCACCACCCTCCCCCTCTGGTAACCACCAGTTTGTTCCTGGTATTTATGGGCCTGCTTCTGCTTTTTGTTTGTGTTTGTTGATTTGTTTTGATATGTGATTTTTAGATTCCACGTATGAGTGAAGTAATATGGTATTTGTCTTTCTCTGTTTGACTTATTTTACTTAGTATAATACCTTCTAAGTCTATTCATATTGTCACATCACAAATGGGAAGGTTCCATTCTTTTTTATGGCTGAGTAATGTTCCATTTTGTGTGTGTGTGTGTGTGTGTGTGTGTGTGTGTGTGTGTGTACACCACATTTTTATATATTCACCTATTTATGGACACTTAGGTCACTTCCATATCTTGGTTATTGTAAATAATGCTACAGTAAACATAGGGGTACATATATCTTTGATGTTTATTTTTTGAGAGAGAGAGACAAAGTGTGAGCAGGGAGGGGCAGAGAGAGGGAGACACATTTTCTTTTTGACAATAAATTGTCAGCCATTCTGACAAGTTACAGATTCCTCACTGTGGTTTTATTTGCATTTCCCTGATGATAAATTGAGCCTCTTTTCAAGTGTCTGTTGGCTATCTGTATGTCTTCTTTGGAAAAATGTCTGTTCAGGCCCCCTACCCCTACCCATGAAAATGTGTATTCATTACCCTACTCGGGGTAACATGGACCTAATAAAATAAGTTGGGAAGTATTCTCTCATCATCTATATTTTTGAACAGATTGATAAAGTTAGTTTTCTTTTTTTGTTTGTTTGTTAATTTTTGAGACAGAGACAGAGCATGAGCAGGGGAGGGGCACAGAGCGAGGGAGACACAGAATCCAAAGCAGGCTATAGGCTCTGAGCTGTCAGCACAGAGCCTGACACAGGGCTCAAACTCACAAACCATAAGATCATGACCTGAACCGAAGTCAGGCACTTAACCCACTGAGGCACCCTAGCATCTCACTAAAGTTGTTTTTCTTTGCTCTGAAGTCTACTTTGATATGAATATATCCATTTCTTTTTTGATTTATGTTTACATATACCTTTTGCTTTCAACCTGTTATTAATTTGAAGTAAATTTCTTATAAGCAACATTATTAGATGTTTTTGTTTTATCCATTCTGCTTACCTCTTTTAATTGGTGCATTTTGACCACTTCCATTTGAAATCTTTATTGTGTTAGGATTTAAGTCTGCCACTTTATTATTAGTTTCCTGATTGTTTTTTCTGGTACTCTTTTCTTACTTTTCTGTCAGTTTTATGAATATTTTTAGGATTCCATCATAATTTATTTGTAGTATTTTTGAATGTATGGTTCTGTGTAGTTTTCTTAGTGGTTGCTAAAAGTATTGTTGTATACACACATAACTAACCACTGTCTACCATTATCAACATTGTATCATTTCCAATGAACTATAGTAATCTTACTCCCACGGAGGCTCATTTCCCCTCCCCACTTTATCATTGTCTAAAGTGTTTTCTCTATCTACATTAAGCACCATATCAAATTTTTTTAAATTTTTGTTTCAGTCATCAAAAATGATTTAAGACATTCATGAGAAATGGATAATCTATTATATTTACCCTAAATTTTACCCATGCCAATGTTCTTTCTTTATGAAAGTCCAGACTTTTTTTGTCATCATTTCTTTTCTCTTTAGAAAACTTTCTTTAGCCACCCTTTAAGGGTAAGTTTGTGAACAATATATCTTTTACTTTTCCTTCAACTAAAAACGTCTTTATTTTCCCTTCATCCTGAAGGAAAAAAGATACAGGCTTAGCAGTTGACAGTCTGGCCTACATTGCTCAGACGACAAACTCCTTGTTAGGTGTACCATTTAAGGAATGTATGTTTGCTCTCTAGTTGCTCTCTTTAGTTTTCAGAGGCTTAACTGTGATATGTCTTAGAAATCATTTCTTTGGGTTTACCCTATTTGTGGTTCACTCAGTGTTTTAGTTAGCTTGGGCTGCCGTAACATAATACCACAGACTAGGTAGCTTAAAGAACAAAAACATTTATTGCTCACAGTTCTGGAGGCTAGAGGTCCAAGATCAAAGTGCTGGCCGATTCAGTGTTTGGTGAGAGCCTGCTTCCTAGTTTTGAGATGGCTTCTTGCTGTATCCTCAAGGGCAGAAAGACAGATCATCTCTCCTGTGTCTTTTCTTATTAGGGCACTAATCCCATTTATGAGGGCTTCTCCTTCATGTTACCTTCAAATGCCATCACACTGGCTATTAGGGCTTCAACATCAGTTAGAGGGGACATAAACATTCAGTCCATAGCATGAAGCTTTTTGAATTTGTGAATTCAAATTTCAAATTTCACTGAATTTGGGAAGTGTTCAGCCATTATTTCTTTAATACTGTTCCAATCCCATTTCTCTCTCCTCTCCTTCTAAGACTCTGCTCTTTTGTTATCAGCCCATGGGTCACTGGGACTGTTTTGTTTCAGTCTGTTTTCCTTCTGTTGTTCAGAATGAGCAAACTGTATTGATCTATCCTCAAGTTCAATGATTTTATCCTCTGTCATCTCCATTCTACTACTGAGCCTATCCAATAGGTTTTTGTATCAGTATTGATTCTTTTTTGGCTCTTTTTATAGCTTCATTGTCTGTTTTTTTTTATTTGTTTCCAGAAAATATGTAACTGATTATTCAAGTATTTTTATAATGATTGCTTTACATTGTCAGATAATCCAACATCTAATTTATCTCAGTGTTGGTATGTTGTCTTTTTTCATTCATTTTGTGGTTTTTCTGTTTCTTTGTATAATGAGTGATTCTCTTGTATCCTCTATATTATGTGATGAGACTCTGCATCCTATTTTACTTTCTTTCTTTCTTTTTTTTTTTAGCAGTTAGTCCCCCTGATGAAAGTTGGGTACTCACTGCGTCATTGCATTTGGGTGGGGTAGAAGTTTATCTCCCTCTTCATCCCTACTTACAACTTCCTGGTAAAAGTAGGGCACCAACTCTACCATCCCATTGCTTCCAGCATGTAAGCTCAGCTCTCTGCTGGCCCCTGCCAACACAAGGAGAGAAGAAACAAAGTGAAATACCAGTTAGTCTTGACTCCCTTCTCTTCCCCTGCCTCATTACTGTCCAGTAGGTATGGAGGTTCATTTCTCCTATCTATCTGACACTGGGGCAGGTAGATATTAAAGCGGTAACTACTCCTGATTTACATGACATCATTCAGTCTCATTCATGCCAATTGTGGTAGACAATCAACCTAGCTGCACCCCACTGACACAAGAGTGAGGGCAGTAAAACCTGTTGGTGCCTCACCCCACCTCACATTGCTTCCTTGTCTGGTTCTTGCTTCCTGAGGGTGAGGCTCAGCTCTCCACTGCATCTACAGACACTACTCTGGCAAGCAAATTGGCTCACCAGTGTTTGCTTCCCCCAGGCAAGGGATGGAAAGTCAGTTCCCTGCTTGGCCTGCTAACACCACTCATGGGGAAATTAGAGTGCCACCTACTTCTGCCTGGAAAAGAATAAAAACTTCCCACTCATTTCCATAGACATCACTGAGTGGGACATTACCTGCTTCTGCTTGGTGCAAGTTGGAATATAGCTTCCTGTTCAGCCCCACCAAACCACCTGAGAGGGGAATCAGAGCATGCCATCTGCTTCTGTGAGACAGGAAAGTGGGGTGAAAGATTAGCTCCCTGCTTGGCCCCACTTTCATTTCATGCTGTTTCTTTTGGTCTAAGCAGGTAGTGATTTTGCTGGTATAAAATTCTTAAGAACCTTTTGGGTCTCCCATGTATGCCACAGGGATTCCCTCAATTAAACAAGAGGCTCTTCCAAAGATCTTTCTGTTTTTGGCTTCTTTTGATATGGCTAAGGGGATCTTTGAGTCACGTGCTTAGTGTCTTCAAAGATCCTTTTGTATGACTGAATACTCTGACTTTCAGTATTTCTGAGGTATTAGCAAAAGGTAGTCTAGACACTCCGTTTTTTCTCTAGACCTAGTTTTCTGAAAGTGATCTCCTAACTTTAGTATTTTTTGCCATCTGGGTAAGCTGAGAATTTCCAAAATCATTGAGCCCCTGTTCCTTGTTGTTCAGTAGTTCTTCCTTCTATTTATTTCTTTCTTCTTGCATTTTAGCATAAGCAGCAAGAAGAAACTAGGCTGTACTTCTAACACTTCGCTTGGAAATCTCCTCACCTAACTATCCAAGTTCATCATTTACCAATTTGCTCTCTATATAACTACAGAGCACACTTATGCTTAAGCATCCTACCACTAAATGACAAGGATTCTTATTTCCTTCTGAGCCCTCACTAGAGGCACCTTTAATCCATTTTCTATTAACAGTCTGTTCAAAACATTTTAGTTGTCCTCTAAGGCAATTTATGTTTTCTCTGTCACGGTCCTCACTCCCTTCTGAGCCCTCACTGCTAAGCATGACTTTAACATCTATGTTTCTACCAACAGTCTACTCAAGGAAATCTAGACTTTTTCTATCATGCTTTCCCAGATTCTTCCAGCCTCTGCCCATTGCCTAATTCCAAAGTCACGTCCACATTTTTAGGTGATTATTACAATCACACTCCACTTCTAGGTTCCAAAATCTCTACCCATTTCCTATTTCTGCTATAACAAATTACCACAAATCTAATGGTTTAAAACAACACAAACCTATTATCTTACAGTCCTGTACCTTGATAAGGTAAAATCACATCAGTAAGGCTGTGTTCCTTTCTTAAGGACCTAAGGGAGAATCCATTTCCTTGTCTTTTCCAGCTTCTGTAGGCTGACCATATTCTTTGTCTTCTGACCACTTCTGCATTTCAAAGTCATCACCATGGCATCTCTCTGACTGTTCTGTAGTTCCCTCTCTCTCTGAACCTGACCTCTTCTGGGAAATGTTATTTTAAGGACTCAAGATCAGGTTGGGCCCACCTAGGTAATCTCCCTCTCTCAAGACCCTTAACCTTAATCATATCTTCAAGGTCAGTTTGTTTGGTAAGGTAACAGGCAGGGATTAGGATGTGTGTACAGCTTATATTATTCTGTCTACAACAGCCATCCTTCTTCTAATGTTTTCTCCCTTGTTTAGGGGAAACAAGCTTTTCTTTGAGTTTTTCTTTTTTTTTTTTTCAACGTTTATTTATTTTTGGGACAGAGAGAGACAGAGCATGAACGGGGCAGGGGCAGAGAGAGAGGGAGACACAGAATTGGAAACAGGCTCCAGGCTCCGAGCCATCAGCCCAGAGCCTGACGCGGGGCTCGAACTCACGGACCGTGAGATCGTGACCTGGCTGAAGTCGGACGCTTAACCGACTGCGCCACCCAGGCGCCCCTCTTTGAGTTTTTCTTGTTTGTGCCTGTCATTGGTTCTGGTTGGAGGCTTCTGCACTGCCTTGTCTGGGATATATGAGAGGCATAAGGAGACCAGGTCACTCAGCACCCTGTTGCCTCACAAGTCTTGAGGTCTCTAGACAGCCCACCTTCTTTCTACCTTTCAGTCTTTCTACATTTGTTTGTTGTATTATATCTGGAAGTTTAGTTGGAAGAGGAAGGGCCTTGAAAGAGTGGGGCTACTCCATCCTAGCAGAATCAGAAATCTCTAAAAGTTTGCTTTTTAAGAACTAAGTGTTTTTTGTGGGGGTAGTGAGGGGGTCCCTAAGGCACATTCAGTGATGTGCTAAAAGGACTCATGAGACTTAGCATATAATCATGGTGAGGCTTATTGCAGTGAAAGGATGTATGGTAGGATCAGCAAGGGAAAAAGACACAGGTGGAGTCTGGATAAGTAACCCACAAAGTCTTTCCATGCTTTCTCCCTCCTGTAAGGGTTCACATTGAGCTTGCTTCTTTCTCCAACAGGAGAGAAAAATGCAGTACCATGTGCCCAATGCTTCTGTCCAGGGAAGCCCACTAGATACTGAGAGTTTAAGGTTTTTATTGGAGGCTGGTCACACAGCACCCCCTTGCCTAACACATACTGAATTTCAGAATGCTAGAAGGAAAGCAGGTGTTTGGCATACAGCACACTATACAATTGAAAACTGTAAGTTCTCACTTTAATTTGTTGATATATAAAAATTGTACACAGAGCCCAGGCACAGGTGAACCCATCCTTATCAGTTAGGGAATGGTTCAAGAGCCTTCCAGATGCCAGCCAAGATACCAACCTTGTACACAGGCACTGGTAAAGATAACATCCTCAGGTCTGCTCTTTGTTTTTTTCTGCATGTGAGTAACAAACTTATTTGGGATATTATCAGATAGTACCTCTAGTCAACAAAATAATGGAACAAACAGCTTAGGATCTCACCAAATCCCACACCAGGGAAAATGCACACCTATAGCTGGGAATCCAAAGGAGAATGGGTTAAGATTCAGAAATGGGGATAGTGCATAATATAAGGTCTTTTTACCATTTGACTATAACTCTTAAGGTGGAAGTGAATATAGGAGACAGTTATACATAACTAAAGGTCAGAGATATAAATTGCAAATTTATATCTTATAAATTATAAATTAAAAGTATTGTTTTACATTTTGAAATGAATGTTTTGATGCAGCTGCTACTGCAAACTGGCCATGTCAAAATGGTCACAAGTCAACCCATGAGTATAAACAGTTTTGTTATAACAACAATCCTGTGAGGTGGTTATTATGTACTTGTTTTACAGATGAAGAAGCTGAGATTCAGAGACATTAAGAAACTTGTTAAATTCTAAAGTCATATGTTGGCAGAGACAGGATTTGAACCCAATTTGTGTGTCTCCAAAGCCTTTTCTCTTCCTAACTTGCATTGTTTCATGTAGGTTATGGAATGATGGGATGAAACTTCACATATTTTTTACTGTAAGTTCTCATTTTAATTAGCTTATATGTAGAAAAATTGTTGGAAGTGTGTAACCACATAGGGCAAGAACAAATGCTGCATATTTAATATGGTACTTCTCTGGCTTCTAGACTCCCGATGAAAGGTGTACCTGCCAGAATCACTGTCTAAAGAGGAAATAGCTCAATTCTAGCTACACTACCAGTTTTTCATACTAAGATTTATACTGCCGTTGGGGAGGAACTCACTTAACAGTCAATGCATTTCAGTTTAAAGGAATAATTGAAAACTGATCTCCCACCAAAGGCCACATTCCTGTCTGAGACTCAAAAGCAGAGTCCAGACACTGGTGTTCCCAAAGACTATATTTGCCTCCAGCACCCAGAATCTCAGAAAGCCTCTTCTCATTCCTCAGTGCCCTTTGTGTCTGGTGACTCAGTATGAGCTAAGAATGTTTTCCTCCATGCTATTCTAACAATCAAAGAATGATTTACCACTAATTTTTATGAGGAATCTACAAAGTATGAAACTAAATACAGTTCCTTATTATTCATAGATTCCATATTTTTTAATTCACCTACTCACTAGAATTTCTTTCTAACCCCAAAATCAGTACTCAAGCCACTTTTGCAGTCATTCACGGGCATGTGCAGAACAGCAAAACATTTGATTCACCCAATGCCAGGTCCTCAGGTCAGGTTGAACAAGGTGATGTTCTGCCTTTATGTTTAAACTCTTTTACTAAACAAATGTCCTTTTGTGGTCTAGTTGGTATTATGTTTTTGGCGTTTTTGTGCATATTGTTGATGATTTTGCTGCTTAAAATGGCTTCCACACCTAGTGCTGAAGTGATGTCTAGTATTCCTAAGCACAAGAGAACTGTGATTGCCTTACAGAAGAAATAGATGTGTTGGATAAGCTTTGCTCAGGCATGAGTTCTATTGCAAGTGGCCATGAATTCAATGTTATGAATTAATCATATGGTACATTCAGAAAAAAGAAAGAGGAAATTTACTGATATGTATATGAAGTCATTCTGGAAGATGCTAAAGTAAACAGCTGTAGTGTTATGATGTAACTATGGAAAATATGGAAAAGCAGCTAAAATGTGGACTCATGAGATGATGAACCATGAAAAAGTGTAGTGGGCAGCATGTTGTAAGACTGAAAGCCAAGGAGGGGAGCCTGGGTGACTCATCGGTTAAGCATCTGACTTTGGCTCAGGTCATGATCTCACAGCTTGTGGGTTTGAGCCCCGCGTCTGGCTCTACACTGATAGCTCAGAGCCTGGAACCTGCTTTAGATTCTGTGTCTCCCTCTCTCTTTCTGCCCATCTCTCTCTCTCTCTCTCTCTCTCTCAAAATTAATAAACATAATTTTAAAAATTAAAAAAAAAGACTGGAAACCAAAGAAATTTATGGTCACCTTACCTAGGGTCAGGAAAATGTTAAACCTATCTACCTAGTGCTGCCCAACTCACTTGTTTCAAAGGGCTATATCATATAAGAAACATTAAACTTACAGGTGAGGCAAGTTCTAGGATCAGGGGACTTCAAGAAAAAAATGTAAACACTGGCTAAGTGTTATACAAGAAAAGGGTTATATGGAAGAGTGGGTTTTCAATGCCAATGAGACTTGCTTATTTGACAAGGATGTTGACAAATGATACAATGTAATGCAAATAGTGTTTTGGTTGACAAAAAATTGTGTGACTAGAGGCTCACAGGAACCTATTTCCCCCAGGAATGAGGATTCAGTATTTGCCAATTCAACGTTTTCAAAGACTTTGTAAAATATGCATAGCACAAATAGTGAGAATTGACTATAATTGGAAGACCACAGCTCCAGGAAGAGAGTATGCAGGAAGCATAGGGATGTGTGGATAGAAAGTTGTGGCTCATTTACTATTTTTATAATAAAAATCTTTTTCCTGTGGGATGCAGTCCCATTCCCTGCTTTTGTCCCTCCCACAACCAGACTGAACTTACAGAATTACCAAGGTTTTGGACCTGTTACTCCTGCTGACAGGAAGCTGTCCAGTGTTTATCAAGGCACTACATTTTACCTACTTAAAAGAGCTAGAAGCTAGATACTGAAAATATCTTGATTGAAGTAGAAGTTAGGGGACACCTGAGTGGCTCAGTTGGTTAAGTATCCAACTCTTGATTTCAGCTCAGGTCATGATCTTATGGTTCATGAGGTTGAGCCCCACATCAGGCTCTGCACTGACAGTGTGAGCCTGCTTAGGATTCTCTCTCTCTCATTCTCTCTCTCTCTCTCTCTCTCTCAGCCCCCTCCCCTCTCTCTCTTTCAAAATAAATAAATAAATAAATAAACTTAAAAAAATAAAGTGAAAATTAGTTTTACTTATTCAATATGTTTAATTTTAATATATTAGTAGTAGTAGTTAAGGAAGTACCTCTCTTTAAAAAAAATTTTTTAATGTTTATTTATTTATTTTGACAGAGGATGTGTACACGCATGCGTGAGTGGGGTAGGGGCAGAGAGAGAAGGAAACAGAGAATCCCAAACAGGCTATGTGCTGTCAGTGCAGAGTCCAACTCTCAGCTTGATCCCACAACCCCATGACTGTGAGATCATGACCTGAGCTGAAATCAAGAGTCAGATGCTTAACTGACTGAATCACCCAGGCACCCCAACATATATTTAATTTTAAAAATAATGTATGGAGCACTAACATTGTTCTGGGTGGTGAAAATATAAAAATTAAAATACTACAATAGAGGAATGCAAGGATGGGGGAGGGGAGATGGGGGTGGGTCACAGGAGGAATGCTGAAACCAGTCTAGCAATGTAGATGTCCCCTGGGCTGAGTCCTGAAAGCTGTGTAGGTTACTCAGGAAAGAAAGGAATGCAAAAAGGCTGTTAGAGCAGAGAAAACATCCTTAGCACAGATACGTTTGTAATTTTAAGGAGTTAGATTACCTAGTAAATAAAGTATGAGGGGAGTGGCAGGAGATGGAACAGAGGATTAGGTCAAGGCCAAGACATAGAGCATTCTAGATGAAGAGTTTATAGTTTGTCTTTTGGCCACTATGTGGCTTTTAAGTGCAGAAGCAATATAGTCACTTGATGCTGACAATTGCATATCCTATTTAAAAAATAAGGTACTTGGAAGCAGAGTAGAAGATGAATTTGAGGGAGACACAATAAGATATGAGGACCTGAATTAGTCAAGTGGTAGCCAGCATAGATAAAATTATAAAAATTGCTCTAGTATTTATCAAGCATGTTCTATGTAATAGTCACTAATTGATTCAAATGAAATAACACATTCATTCCTACAGATGGCATAAGATGCAAGTATTAATATTATTCTCATTTTTCTAGTAAGAAAATCAAGGCATAAAAAAATAAGGAGTTTGCCCAAGATCACATAACTAGCAGATAGCAGGGATATGATTCAAACCTAAGAAGTCTGGCTCCGGTGCCCATGTTTCAACCACCACATGTTACATCCTCTCTAGGAGAAGGTTGGAGATGTATTTAATAAAGAAAAGTCTAAATATCATATGATTTCACTCATATGAGGACTTTAAGATACAAAACAGATAGACATAAGGGAAGGGAAGCAAAAATAATATAAAAACAGGGAGGGGAACAAAACATAAGAGACTCTTAAATATAGAGGACAAACAGGGTTGCTATAGGGGTTGTGGAAGGGAGGATGGACTAAATGGGTAAGGGGCATTAAGGAATCTACTCCTGAAATCATTGTTGCACTATATGTTAACTAAATAAATAAATTATTCGAAAAATAATAATACATAAGCAAAAAAAGAGAGGTAAAAGTCTATCAGATTTAGTTATTATTGGATGTGAGAGATGAAAAAGGGAAGAAGCTAATGTTGGGTTTCAGCCAAACAATTGTGTAGATGAATAGTAACAGCATTCCCTGAGAAAGGAAATACAAGAGGAACTGGGATGTAGAGAAAGGAGTAGAATATTAAGTTCAGGGTACTTGGGTGTCTCAGTCAGTTAAGCATCAGACTCTTAATTTCAGCTCAGGTCATGATCTCATGGTTCATGGGATTGAGCCTCACATCAGGGTCTGTGCTAACAGCACTGGGCTTGCTTGGGATTCTCTTTCTCCTTCTCTCTCTTTGCCCTTCCTCTACTCAAAATAAATTTTTAAAAAAGAATAAGTTTGATTTGGTACTTTTTCAGTCAGGGGTACCTGTG
Source organism: Lynx canadensis (assembly GCF_007474595.2). NCBI lineage: Eukaryota > Metazoa > Chordata > Mammalia > Carnivora > Felidae > Lynx > Lynx canadensis. The sequence continues at coordinate 107,843,059 of NC_044310.1, forward strand.
GCTCATTCAAATGTATATATTCAGGAATCAGTGTTGAAATTATGAGTCTAAAGCTTAGGGAACAGGTCAGGGCTAAAATGGAGATTAAAGAACCATGGGAAGTTTGTATTCTGTCAGAAAAGGAGGAGGCAGAACCCAGAATGCCAACATGAATCATTACAAAGGAAGGAAAGCCAAGAGAGAAGGAAAAGGAATAGAGCAGAAACAGTGGAATGATCAGCAATGTCAAATACAGCAGAAAGCACTGAAAGTGACTCACTGGATTTCACAGTAAGAACTTCGTTATTGAGCTTTGTAAAGCAGTGTGAGTATAGAGTGTAGACAGAAGTCAAACTGAGTGAGTAGTAAAATGAGGAAAGTAGAGGAAATGAAGCAGTAGAAATGGAAATACAGTTTTATTTCAAAAAGGATGGTCCAGAGAATAAGGAGATTTGAGGCATCTAGCTTTGCTTAACCTCTTTGAACCTTTTTCCTCATCTGGAAAATGGAGATGTTAACTTCTTTCTATCTTGACTTGTAGGAATTAAATGAGAAATGATGAATGAACTGTGCAGTACATACCAGACACATATAAATTGCTTAATGAAAGCTATCCCATTTCTCTCTATCAGCCCCTTCCTGAATAATGAGCTTGATTCAGAATCATATGATATGGATAAAAGATGAAGATAGTCACTTTCCTCAGGGAGCTTATAGTGTAGCTAAAGTGCCAACACAATAATAAAATATATGTTGTAATTCACTGAACACAAACCATAGAATAACCATACTGCAAAACAGATGCTGTAGTGATATCAACAGAATACTGTTAACAGAAAGGAGATGTGGGTAATTCTGTGTGGAGGGAGCATGGGAAATACCTTGCAGGAAGGGAGATACTTGCATGAAAAACTGATAAATTTTCACCACAGAAAGCAAATTTTCACCACAGAAAGCCAAGTCAAGGGCATGGTAGGGGAAGTTGGTCCAAGATGGTGGTGTAGGAAGAAACTGAACTCACTTCCTCCTGTTCACACCAAATCTACAGCTACATATGGAACACTTCCATCTGAAAAAGAACTGGAAACTAGCTGAAATGTTTCTCCACAACAATGGATAAAAAGACCACATGGAGATGAGTAGGAGAGGCAGAGACATAGTCTCTCCAAAAACCCCACCCCAGAAGCAGTGACACCCAATAGGGAGGGATCTCTCAAGCCCAGAGTTTCTCTCAGAGGAGGGAGGGGTTTGTGCCCCACATCAAGCATCCCAACCCTTGGGACCTGCACCAGAGAGATGAGCCCCCAAAATGTCTGGCTTAGAAAACTAATGGGGCTTACATCCAAGGGACCCAAAGGACTGTAGGAAACGGAGGTACTCCTTTTAAAGGACTTATATGTAGTCTCACTTGCCCTAGGAACCAATGTTAAATCAGTAGTTTGAAAACCACTTTTACTACATACGAAGGGGATCCATTTGCTAATCTTAGGAGCAGGGCACAGGTGGGACTCTAGAGGCCAGCAGGGTACATGATTACAGCCCCCCAGGACTGGATATATTTGCATACTTTGAAAGCTACTGCCTGAGAGTCAGACTTCCAATAAGCCTGAAACTAGGTGCTCAGATCTTTCTCCTTGGATCATGACAGGTCTTGGTGCACTCTCAACAATGGGGAACTATCAAGAATAAATCAAGCAGCTTAGACAACCAAAAATGTTTGAAAGACATTCATCACTTCCACAAAGCCACATTTTATCACTTCCACAAAGCCACTCCTTCAAGACTTTAGAGTAGCTCTTTTTCATAATTCATAGAAACAAACACAAGACAGTCAAGCAAAATGAGGAAACAGAAGAATATGTTCCAAGCAAAATGGTAGGATAAAACCTCAAATATTATAAGTAATCTCTCTGATAAATAATTGAAAGTAATGATCATAAAGATACCAAACTTGGGACAAGAATGGATGAACACAATGAGAAGTTAAAGAGATAGAAAAATATAAGAAAGTATATTCTTTAAACAGAAGTCACAGAGCTGAAGAATACAATAACTGAACTGAAAAATACACTAGAGGGGTTCAACAGCAGACTAAATGAATCTGAAGAAAGAATCAATGATCTAGAAGACAGGGCAGTGGAACTCACCCAAACAGAGCAAGAAAAAAAAAAAAGATTTTAAAAAGTGAATATAGTGTAGGGGATCTGTGGAACAAAATCAAGTGGGATAACATTCACATTATAAGGGTCTCAGAAGGAGAAGAGAGAGAGAGAGAAAGGAGTAGAAGAATTATCTGAAGAAAACATTGCTGAAAACTTCCCTAATCTGGGAAAGGAAACAGACAGCCAGATCCAGGAAGTTCAGAAAGCTCCCAACAAGGTGAATCCAAAGAGATCTACCCAAGACACATTATGATTAAAATGTCAAAAGAGAGAATCTTAATGGCAGCAAGAGAAAAACAACTTGTTACATGCAAGGGAATCCCCACAAGGCTATCACCAGATCTCTCAGCAGGAACTTTGCAGTTTGAAAGAGAGTGGTATTATACAGTCAAAGCTCTGAGAGGGGGGAAAAGAACTTTCAACCAAGACTACTCTACTCAGCAAGATTATCATTCAGAATTGAAGGAGAAATAAAGTTTTCAACAAACAAAAGGTAATTAAGTCCATCACTACTAAACTGGCCTTACAAGAAGGGTAAAGGGGACTTCTTTGAGATGAAAAGAAAAGGCACTAATTAGTAACTAGAAAATATATGAAAGTAAAAATCACAACAATAAATTTAAATGTACAGTAGAGGTAGTAGACTAACCAGTTATAAAGCTAGTATGAAGGTTAAAAGACAAAAGTAGTAAAATTAACCATAACTACAAAACTTAGTTAAGGGATACACAAAAAGATGTAAAATGAGATATCAAAAAAAAAATGCTGAAGGGAAGTAAAAATGTGCTTTCACAATGCATTCAAACTTAAATTGCTGTAAACTTAAAATAGACTATATATATGTGTGTGTGTGTGTGTGTGTGTATATGTATATATATATATATATATATATATACAGTATATATATATAGACTATACATATGTATATGTATATATATATATAGCCTACTATGTGTATATATATATAGTCTACCATATATATATATATATATATATATATATATATATATATAGTATTATATGTGAACTTCATGGTTCCACAGAGCAAAACGCTATCATAGATACATGAAAGATAATGAGGAGTCTATACAACACTAAAGAAAATCATCAAAGCACAAGGGAAGAGAGCAAGAGAAGAAGAAAGATACATAGAACTATAAAAGCAGCTAGAAAACAACAAAATGGCATACCTATCAATAATAACTTTAAATTTAAATGGACTAAATTCTCCAATCAAAAGACATAGAGGCTGAATGGATTAAAAACAACAGTCATCTGTATGCTACCTACAAGAGACTCACTTCAGACCTAAAGATACATAAAGCAAATGGGAAGCAAAAGAAAGCTGATGTAGCTATACTCATATCAGACAAAATAGACTTTGAAAGAACAACAACAAAAAAGCTGTAATGAAAGACAAATAAGGGCGTTACATAATGATGAAGGGATCAATCCAGCAAGAAGACATAACATTTATAAATACATATACACCCAACACAGTGGTACCAAAATATATAAAGCAAATACTAACAGACCTAAAGGGAGAAATTGACAGCAATAAAATAAAGGTTGGGGACTTTAAAACCCCACTTTACATCAATGGATAGGTCATCTTGAACAAACTCAATAAAGATACATTGGCTTTCAACAACACATTGGACAAGATTGACTTAACCAATATATACAGAACATTCCATCCAAAAGCAGCAGAATACACATTTTTCTCAAGTATAGACGGAACATTTTCCAGGATAGATCACATGTTAGGCCACAAAACAAGTCTTAACAAGTTTAAGAAGAATGAAATCATATCAGGCATCTTTTATGACCACAATGATAGGAAACTAGAAATCAATTCAAAGAAGAAAACTGAAAATATGGCAAATGTGCAGTGACTAAACAACATGGGTTAATGAAGAAATCAAAAGAGAGATCAAAAACTACCTCAAGACAAATAAAAATGGAAACACAACTTTATAGAATCTAAGGGACAAAGCAAAAGCAGTTCTAAGAGAGAACTTCATAGCAATACAGGCCTATCTCAAAAACAAGAATAATCTCAAATGAATAACTAAACCATATACCTAAAGGAACTAGGAAAAGAACAAATAGAACAAAATTACTAGGAGGAAGGAAATAATAAAGATCAGAGCAGAAATAAATAGGGACTAAAAGACAATAAGGAAAGATCAGTGAGGGGTGCCTGGGTGGCTCAATTGATTAAGCATCCAACTCTTGATTTCAGCTCAGGTCATGATCTCACAGTTCCTAAGTTCAAGACCCACATTGGGCTGTGCACTGACGGTGTGGAGCCTGCTTGGGATTCTTTCTCTCTCCCTCTCTCTCTGCCCCTCCCCTACTTGTGTGCTCGCTCTCTCTCTCTCTCTCTCAAAATAAATAATAAATAAACTTAAAAAAATATCAATGAAACTGAGAGATAATTCTCTGAATAGATAAACAAAACTGACAAACCTTTAGCCAGGCTCACCAAGAAAAAAAGGGATAAGAGAGGGGACTCAAATAAATAAGTGAAATGAAAGAGAAGTTACAACTGATACCACAGAAATACAAGGACTGTAAGAGACTACTAAGAACAATTATACACCAACAAATTGGACAACCTGAGAAATAAATTCCTAGAAACATACAGACTTCCAAGACTGAATCATGAAGAAATAGAAAATTTGAATAGACTGATTAAAGGAGATTAAGGAGATTAAACAGTAATCAAAACCCTCCCAACAAACAATTCATGACCAGATAGCTTCACTGGTGAATTCCACTAAACATTCAAAGAAGACTTAATACCTATCTTTCTCAAAGTCTTCCAAAGAATTAAAGAGAAAGCAACACTTCCAAAACTCATTTTACAAAGCTGCAGTACCCTGATCCCAAATCCAAAGACACCACAAAAAAGAAAATTACATGCCAATATCTCTAATGAACAAAGATGTAAAAATCTTCAAAAAAATTCTGAAGCAAGCCAAATACTACAAGACATTAAAAGGATCATACATCATGATCAGTTATTCCAAGAATTTGTGGATGGTTCAAAATCTGTAAACCAATGCAGTACACCATTCAACAAAACGGATAGAATCATGTGATCATCCCAATACATGCAGAAAAATGATTTGACAAAATTCAGTATCCATTCATGATAGAATTCTCTCAACAAAGTGAGTATAGAAGGAACATAACTCACCCTAATAGAGGCCATTTAGGACAAGCCCATAATAGCTAACATACTCAGTAGTGAAAAGCTGAAAACTTTCCTAAGATCAGCAATAAGACTAGGATAGCCACTGTCACTACTTTTATTCACCTTAGTACTGGAAGTCCTAGCCAGAGGAATTAAGCAAGAGAAAGAAATAGAAAACATATAAATCAGAAAGGAAAATGTAAAACTGTTATTATTTTCCGGCAACATGGTATAACTTGTATAGAAAGCCCTAAAGACTCCACCAAAAAACTGTTAGAACTAATAAATGAATTCAGTAAAGTTGCAGAGTACAATGTCAATATACAAAAAAAAACTGATTACATTCTATATACTTATAACAAACAATCAGAAAGAGAAATTAAGGGGTGTCTGGGTGGCTGAGTCGGTTAAGGATTTGATTCTTGATTGTGGCTCAGGTCACAATCTCACAGTTCATGAATTCAAGTTGCACATCAGGCTCTGTGCTGACAGCATGGAGCCTGCTTGGGATTCTCTGTCTGTCTGTCTGTCTCTCTCTCTCTCAAAAGTAAATAAATAAACATTTTTTTTAATAAAGGGCATTAGAAAAAATATTTTTAAAAAAGATAAATTGAGAAAACAATGCCATTTACAATTGCATCATAAAGAATACATTCTGGGGGACCTGGGTAGCTCAGTAGGTTAAGGGTCCAACTTCAGCTCAGGTCATGATGTCATGGTTTATGGGTTCAGCCCTGCTTCAGGCTCTGTGCTGACAGCTCAGAGCCTGGAGCCTGCTTTAGATTCTGTGTCTCCTTCTCTCTTGGCCCCTCCCCTGCGCGCGCTCTCTCTCTCTCTCTCTCTCTCTCTTTCTCAAAAATAAAATAAAACATTTTAAAAATTAAAAAAAAATAATACAATCCCTAGGAATCAAAGACCTCCATGGTTAAATTACACTGTACACTAAATTATAAGACATTAAAGAAAAACATTGAAGAAGACACAAATAGAAAGATATACCATACTTATGGATTGGAAGAATTAATATTGTTCAAATGTCCATATTACCCAAAGCAATCTACAGATTCAGTGTAATCTGTATCAAAATTACCATGGCATTTTTCACAGAAAGAGAATGAACAATCCTGAAATTTGTATGGAACCACAAAATATCCAAAATAGCCAAAACAATCTTGAGAAAGAAGAACAAAGCTGGAGACATCATGCTCCCTGATTTCAAACTATATTACAAAGCTATAGTAATCAAAATAGTATGGTATTTTAGTTTTTTGGAGGAACCTCCATACTGTTCTCCATAGTAGCTGCACCAATTTACATTCCCACCAACAGTGACTGGGTTCTCCTTTCTCCACATCCTTGCCAAAACTTTTTATTTTTTGTCTTTTTGATACTAACCATTATGACTGGTGTGAGGTTAAAGCTCACTGTGGTTTTGATTGCATTTCTCTAATGATTGGTAATGTTGAGCACCTTTTCATGTGTCTGTTGGCCATCTATCTGTAAGTACTCTTTAGAAAAATGCCTATTCCTCTGCCAATTTTTAATTGGATTATGTATTTACTTGGTGTTGAATTGTAGGAGTTCTTTATATTTTGTATATTAACCCCTTATCAGATATACCATTGGCAAATACAATTGTTTGTTTGTTTGTTTGTTTGTTTGTTTTAGAGAGTGTGTGAACAGGGAAAGGGAAGAAAGAAGGAAAGAGAGAGAATCCTAAATAGGCTCTGCACTGTCAGCACAGAGCCTAATGTGGGGCTCAATCTCATGAACATGAGATCATGACCTGAGCCAAAATCAAGAGCCAGACATTTAACTGACTGAGCCACCCAGATGCCCCTACTTTCTTCTATTCAGTAGGCTGAATTTTCATTTTATTAATGGTTTCCTTTACTATGCAAAAGCTTTTCAACTTTATGTAGCCCAATTGTTTATTTTTGCTTTTGTTTCCTGCCTGGGGAAACATAGAAAAGTACTGCTAAGGTTGATGTCCAAGAGATTACTACCTATGTTTTCCTTTAGGAGACTTATGATTTCATGCATTAGAGTTAGGTCTTTAATCCATTTTGAGTTAATTTTTGTATATGGTATAAGATAGTGGTCTAGTTTCATTTTCCATATAGCTGTCCATGTTTCACAGCACCATTTACTGAAGAGACTATCCTTTCCTTATCATGCATTCTTGCCTGCTTTGTCATAAATTTATTGACCATACATGCATGGGATTACTTCTGGGCCATCTATTCTGTTCAATTGATCTGTGTTTGTTCTTATGCCAGTACAATATGTTTTTTTTAACTGAGGTACAGTTGGTATAAAACATATTAGTTTCAGGTGGATCACATAGTGATTTGATAATTACGTAACAAAATGCTCACCACAGTAAGTTAGCTACTGTCTGTCACCATACAAAGTTATTTACAATATTCCCTACAACAGTATTCCCTATGTTGTACTTTTTATCCCTGTGACTTATTTATTTTATAACTAGAAGCTTTTACCTCTTAATCCCCTTTTATTTCATCTATTCCCCCACTCCCTTCCCCTCTGGCAACCACTAGTTTTTTTCTCTATATTTATGAATCTGTTTCTCTTTATTTGTGTTGCTTTTTAGATTCTACATATAAGTGAAATCATATATTTGTCTTTCTCTGACTGATTATTTAGCATAAATCCCTAGTTCATCCATGTTGTCATGAATGGCAAGATTTAATTGTTTTTTATGGCTGAATAATATTCCATTGTATGTCTTCATTATCCATTCATCTATCAACGGACACTTGGGTTGTTTCCATATCATGGCTATTATAAGTAACACTGCAATAAACATAGGGGTGCATATATCAATAGTATTTTTCACAGAACTAGAACAAAACAAATCCTAAAATTTGTATGAAACCACAGAAGAATAGCCAAAGCTATCTTGAGAAAGAACAAAGCTAAATATAAATACACAGTGGACTATTACTCATCCATAAAAGAAAATGACATCTTACCATTTGTGACAACATGGATGGACCTCTAGGGAATTATGCTAAGCAAATTAAGTCAGACAGAGAAAGATAAATACTGGATAAATGTGCTTATATGTGGAATCTAAAAAACAAAACAAAACTCATAGATACAGAGAACACAATGGTGGCTGCAGAAGGGAAGGAATGGAGAGTAGGCAAAACAGGTGAAAAGGGTCAAGAGGTACAAACTTCCCATTATAAAATAAATAAGTCATGGGGACATAATATACAGCATGGTGACTATAATCAATAATATCATAGCATATGCTCAAAATTTGTCAAAAGAGCTAATTCTAAAATTATCTTTGTATGGGGACAGGTTTATGTGGTTTATGTGGTGATCACTTTGCAATATACATAAATATCAAATAATTATGTTGTATGCCTGAAATCAATATAATGTTATGTGTCAATTATACCTCTATAATTTTTTAAGGGCATGATAGTATGGAATTCATGGAGTATCAGGCAGTAGTGAGTGGTCGGTTCTTGGTGGTAGAGAGGCAGATAATAGTGGTTGCCACAGTGGCTAGAAGACAAAATGTGAAAAAGTTGGCCCCACATCAGTCAATCTTAACTTAATCCTATAAGGAATGGCAGGCTTTTAGGGCTTAAACAGGGAGTGGCATGACAAATATGGTGTAGAGGAAGGAGAGAAGATTTAGGAGAATGTTTTAGTAATCCATGTGAAAGATGGCTTGACAGAAAGTTTTGGAAAAATGATATAGTGTCACCAGTTTATATGACTATTTTAAAAATCAGGTGTAATTGGACCTACACAAATACATGTGTGGGGTCCATTGCCCCCTTAACCAGGACTAAAGTAGATTTCTAGAGAATTCTAAGTCTGAAATTCTCTGATTTTAACAGGTTTGGGGGCCTAAGAGAGAGTCCTGATAATTTATTTATTTTTTTTTTAATATGAAATTTATTGACAAATTGGTTTCCAAGAGTCCTGATAATTTAATGGGAAGTGGAGATTATGTACTAGTTGAGTCAAATAATGGTCTGATAGTTTCTACTAGTAAACACAAAAAGAATACTACAGTGTAACTTGAAAGAATCAGAACATTAGGAATTAAAAAAGCATATGTTGAAGCAATTGGAAAACTGGATTACAGTTCTCAAAGTGTGGTCACTGGACTACCATGGATTATTTTGAAGTGTGTTGCTTAATTTCTAAGTAGAGACTCTCTAATTAACTTTCTATCACTGATTTCTAGTGTAATTCCATTATGGAGAAGCATATTCTGTATGATTTCAATCCTTTTAAACTTACATTGTTGTTGTTACCATTGTTATTATCATTATCAGCAAGGATATAGTCTTTCAGTGAATATTCTGTGTGCACTTGAAAACAACGCGTATTCTGAAATTGTTGGGTGGACCGTTCTATAAGTGTCAGTTCTATTTGGTGGATGGTGTTGTTCCCTTCATCTGTTCACTTGCTGTTTCTTTTATTTTTTCACTGCAGTAGAAGTGTTAAAGTATCCAACCATAATTGTGTCATTTCTATTTCTCATATATTTTGAAGGTCTGTGGTTATATGCATACATATTTAAGGTTGTCCTGCCTACTTGGTGAATTCACCCTCTTGTTATGTATGTAGTGTCCTCCTGTATACCTGGTAATTTTCCTTGCTCTGAAGTCTGTTGTGTCTGATATTAGTGTTTTCTTTTGATTAGTGTTTGTGTAACATATGTTTTTCCATCCTTTTACTTTTTACCCACCTTCATCATTTTGAAAGTGGATTTCTTATGATAGCATATGGTCAGGGTCTTTTTTTTTTCATTAATCCATTTTGAAAATCTCTGTAATTATATGTTCGTATTTAAATTTAATGTAATTATTGATGTGTTTGGGATTAAGATCTACGGTGTTCTCTGCTTGTTCCTCTGATTCATTGCTCTGTTTCCTTTTACTGTCTTTGGATTATTTTTAAAATTTTCAATTTTAACTTATATGTTGTTTTCTTTATATATTGTTATGTGGATTTTTTTCTTAATAGCCAGGCTAGGAATTAATATACATCCTTAACTTTTCATAGTTCACTTATACTTGGTATTTTACTACACCAAGAGAGATGTATAAAATCTTCCATCAGGGGGCACATGGGTGTCTCAGTCAATAGAGCATAAAATTCTTGATCTCAGGGTTGTGAGTTCAAGCCCCACATTGGATGTGGAGCCTACCTAAGAAAAAAAAGAAAAAAGAAAACCTTCCACCATACAGGTCTCTTTAATATACCCCTTTAATGCTGTAGTTGTCATAGGTCATCTGCATATATTGAAAACCCTATCAGAAAATATTGTCATTTTTGCTTTTAAGTCAAACATACTTTAAAGAACTTAGAGAAAAATATCTATTATACTTACCTATATATTTACTATTTCTATTGCTCTTCCTTTAATTCCTGACTTTTGAAGTTTCTCTCTAGTATCATTTCCCTTTAGTATGAAGAGCTTTAAAATTTCTTTAGTGTAGGTCTGGTAGTGACAAATTTTCTTAGTTTTCTTCATCTAAGAATGTATTTATTTCACTTTCTTCCCTAAAGTATTTTTTTTGTTGGATATAGAATTCTGGGTTGACAGTTGGTGTAGCATTTAAAAAATACTGTTCCACTTCTTTCTGGCTTCCATGAAAAATGTGTAGTCATTTGAATGATTGTTCCCTTATATATACATGATTTGTTGTTAGTTTCTGGCTGCCTTCAAGATTTTTTTCATTGTCTCTAGTCTTCAGTAGTTCAGTTATGATGTGTTGGGCATTGATATTCTTGGGTTTTCCTGTTTGAAGTTTGCTGAGTTTCTTGTACTGTAAGCTAAGGGGTTTTTTTTTCATCACATTTAGAATGTTTTCAGAAATTTCTTTTTTTTCTTCCTCATTTTTTTTAATTTAAATTTTAGTTAGCTAACATACAGTGCAATATTGGTTTAGGAGTAGAATTCAGTGATTCATCACTTACGTACAACACCTAGTGCTCATCACAAGTGCCCTCCTTAGTACCCATCTAGATCACTGCCTATCCACCTCCCTCCATCAACCCATATTTTGTGCTCTATGATTAAGAGTCTCTTGTGGTTTGTTTTCCTCTCTTCCCCCCACTTTCCCCATATGTTTGTCTGTTTTGTTTCTTAAATTCCACAAATGAGTGAAATCATATAGTATTTGTCTTTCTCTGATTGACTTATTTCACTTAGCATAATACTTTCTAGCTCCATCCATGTCACTGCAAATGGAAAGATTTCATTCTTTTTGATGGCTGAGTAATATCCCATTGTGTGTGTGTGTGTGTGTGTGTGTGTGTATGTACATATATATATATATACACATACATACCACGTCTTCTTTATCCATTCATCAGTCGATGGACATTTGGGGTTTCTCCATAGTTTGGCTATTGTTGATAATAGTGATATAAACACTGGGGTGCATGTACCCCTTTGAATCTGTATTTCTGTGTCCTTTGGGCAAATACCTAGTAGTGCAATTCCTGGATGGTAGGGTAGTTCTATTTTTAGTTTCTTGAAGAACCTCCATATTGTTCTCCACAGTGGCTGCATCAATTAGCATTTCCACCAACAATGCAAGAGTGTTCCTCTTTCTCTGCATCCTTGCCAATACCTGTTGTTTCTTATGTTGTTAATTTTAGCCATTCTGACAGGTGTGAGGGTGGTTATCTCATCATGGTTTTGATCTGTATTTCCCTGATGATGAGTGATGGTGAGCATTTTTTTCATATGTCTGTTAGCCATATGGATGTCTTCTTTGGAAAAGTATCTATGGATGTCTTCTGTCCATTTCTTAACTGGCTTATTTGTTTTTTGGCTGTTGAGTTTAATAAGTTCTTTATAGATTTTGGATACTAAACCTTTATCAGATATGTCATTTGCAAATGTCTTCTCCCATTCCTAGGCTGTATTTTAGTTTTGTTGATTGTTTCCTTCACTGTGCAGAAGCTTTTTTTCTTGATGAAATTCCAATAGTTGATGTTTGCTTTTGTTTCCTTTGCCTTTGGCAGTGTGTCTAGTAAGAAGTTGCTCCAGGTGAGATCAAAGAGGTTGCTGCCTGGGTTCTCCTCTAGGATTTTGATGGTTTCCTGTCTCACATTTAGGTCTTTTATCCATTTTGAATTTATTTTTATGTATGTGTAAGAAAGTGGTGCAGTTTCATTCTTCTGCATATTGCTGTCCAGTTTTTCCCAACACCTTTTGCTGAAGAGAATGTCTTTATGCCACTGGATATTCTTTCCTGCTTAGTTGAAGATGAGTTGACCATACAGTTGTGGGTCCATTTCTGGGTTTTCTATTCAGAACACCAAAGTTCTGTAGGGGTTCTGTATTCAGGGTTTTGTTTTCTGAACCCCTTAGCTGAGGCTAAGACTTCCAGTACTATTTTAAATAGTAATGATGAGAGTGAACATCCTTGTCTTGTTCCTAACTGTAGAGAAATGGTTCTCAATTTTTCCCCTTTGAGGATGATATTAGCTGTGGATCTCTTATATACAGCCTTAATGATGTTAAGGTATGTCCCATGTATGCCTACTTTGTTGAGGGTTTTTATCAAGAATGAATGTTGTGGGGCGCCTGGGTGGCGCAGTCGGTTAAGCGTCCGACTTCAGCCAGGTCACGATCTCCCGGTCCGGGAGTTCGAGCCCCGCGTCAGGCTCTGGGCTGATGGCTCAGAGCCTGGAGCCTGTTTCCGATTCTGTGTCTCCCTCTCTCTCTGCCCCTCCCCCGTTCATGCTCTGTCTCTCTCTGTCCCAAAAATAAATAAACGTTGAAAAAAAAATTAAAAAAAAAAAAAAAGAATGAATGTTGTATTTTATCAAATGTTTTTTCTGCATCTATTGACAAGACCATATGGTTCTTATCATTTCTCTTATAATAGAGTGTATCATGATGATTTATTTGCAAATATTGAATCAGCCCTGCAGCCCAGGAATAAATCCCACTTGATCATGGTGAATACTCTAATGTACTATTAAATTCGATTTGTTAGTATCTTGTTGAGAATTTTTGCATCCATATTATCAGGGATATTAGCCTGTAATTCTCCTTTGAGTGGGGTCTTTGTTTTGGAATCAAAGTAATGCTGTCCTCAATAAAATAAGTTTGGAAGTTTTCCTTCCATTTCTATTTTTTGGAACAGTTTGAGAAGAATATGTATTAACTCTTCTTTAAATGTCTGGTAGAATTCCCCTGGGAAACCATCTGGCCCAGGACTCTGGTGGGAGATTTTTTATTACTGGTTCAATTTCTTTGATGGTTAAGGGTCCGTTCAAATTTTCTATTTCTTTCTGTTTCAGTTTTGGTAGTTTGTGAGTTTCTAGGAATTCATCCATTTCTTCTAGATTGCCTTCAGTTTGTTGGCATATAATTTTTCATAGTATTCTCATAATTGTATTTCTGTGGTATTGATTGTGATATATCCTCTTTCATTTGTAATTTTATCTATTTGGGTCCTTCCTCTTTTCTTTTTGATCAGTATGGCTAGGGGGGTTATCATTTTTGTTAATTCTCTCAAAGAACTAGCTCTTAGTTTCATTGATCTGTTCTACTGGGTTTTTTGTTTGTTTCTGTATCACTTATTTCTGCTCTAATCTTTATTATTCCCCTTCTTCTGTTGGCTTTATTTGCTTCCTTTTCTATCTCCTTTAGGTGTAAGGTTATGTTGTGTATTTGGGACCTTTCTTGCTTCTTGAGATAAGCCTAAATTACAATATACTTCCCTCTTAAGACTCCCTTTGCTGCATCCCAAAGGTTTTGGACTGTCATGGTTTCATTTTTATTTGCTTCCATGTATTTTTTTTAAATATTTATATATTTTGAGACAGGGAGAGAGCATGAGCAGAGGAGTGGCAGAAAACGAGAGACAGAGAGAGAGAGAGAGAGAGAGAGAGAGAGAGAGAATCCCAAGCAGGCTCCACTGTCAACGCAGAGCACTACGCGGGGCTCTATCTCATGAACTGTGAGATCATGACCTGAGCCCAAATCCAAAGTCAGACACTTAACTGAGCCACTCAGGCACCCCTGCTTCCTGTATTTTTTTAATTTCTTCTATTTCCTGGTCAACCTATTCATTCTTTAATAGAATGTCCTTTTACCTCCATGTACTTGAAGGTCTTCCAAACTTTTTCTTGTGGTTGACTACAAGTTTCATAGTGTTGTGATCTGAAAATATGCATGGCATGATCTCAATCTTTTTGTATTTGTTGAAAGCTGATTTGTGACCCAGTATGTGATCTGTCCTGGAGAATGTTCCATGTGTACTCAAAAAGAATGTGTATTCTGCTGTTTTAGGATGAAATATTCTGAATATATCTGCAAAGTGCATATGGTCCAGTGTGTCATTCAAAGCCATTGTTTCCTGGGGCGCCTGGGTGGCGCAGTCGGTTAAGCATCCGACTTCAGCCAGGTCACGATCTCGCGGTCCGTGAGTTCGAGCCCCGCGTCGGGCTCTGGGCTGATGGCTCAGAGCCTGGAGCCTGTTTCCGATTCTGTGTCTCCCTCTCTCTCTGCCCCTCCCCCGTTCATGCTCTGTCTCTCTCTGTCCCAAAAATAAATAAACGTTGAAAAAAAAATTTAAAAAAAAAACAAAAAAAAAACAAAGCCATTGTTTCCTTATGAGGAGGTATGTCCTGTGGTTTTCTGCTTAGATGCCATAACTGTAAGTGGGGTGTTAAAGTCCCCTACTATTATTGTATTATTATCAATGAGTGTCTTTATGTTTGTGATTAATTGACTTATATATTTGGGTGCTTTCAAGCTGGGGGCATAAATATAATTGATAGATCTTCTTGTTGGATAGAACCCATTATTATGATATAATGCCCTTCTCCATCTCTTGTTACAGTCTGTTTTAAAATCTAATTTGTCTGATGTAAGTATGGCTACTCTAGTTTTCTTTTGACGTCCATTAGTATGTTAGAGGGTTCTCCATCCCCTCACTTTCAATCTGCAGGTGTCTTTAGGTCTAAAATGAGTCATAGGCAGCATATACATGAATCTTGTTTTTTATTCATTCTGATGCCCTTTGTCTTTTGATTGAAATATTTAGTCCATTTACATTCAGAGTGATTATTGAAATATATGAATTTAGTGACATTGTGTTGCCTGTAGAGTTGGTTTCTGGTGATGCGCTCTGGTCCTTTCTAGTGTTTGTTGCTTTTGGTCTTTTGTTTTCTCCACTCAAAGAGTCCTCAAAATTTCTTGTAGGGCTGGCTCCTGTAGTTTTTGTTTGTCGGGGAAACTCTTTATCTCTCCTTCTATTTTGAATGACAGCCTTGCTGGATAGAGTATTCTTGGCTGCATATTTTTCCTATTTAGCATGTTGAATATATCTCGCCAGTCCTTTCTGGCCTGTCAAGTTTCTGTGGACAGTTCTACTATGAACCTGATCTGTCTTTCCTTGTAGGTTAAGGACTTTTTTTCCCCTTGGTGTGTTCAATATTCTTTCCTTGTTTGTGTTTTTTGTGAATTTGACTATGACATGTCTTGGTGATGGCTGGCTTTTATTGAATTTAATGGGAGTCCTCTGTGTTTCTTGGATTTTATATCTGTGTCCTTTCCCAGAATAGGGAAGTTTTCATCTATAATTTGCTCACATAAACCTTCTGTCCCTTTTTCTCTCTCTTCATCTTCTGGGACTCCTAGGTTATAAATATTATTATATTTTAATAAATTGCTAATTCTGCCTTCAGGATCTCTCACTTTTGTTTTCCTCTTCTTTTCAGTTTCATTATTTTCCATAATTTTATCTTCTATATCACTATTTTGCTCCTCTGCCTCATCATCCATCCTCATTTTTATGGCCTCCATTTGGGTTTGCATCTTGGTTACAGCAATTTTAACTTCAGTCTGACTAGATTTTACTTCTTTTATCTCTGCAGAAAGGGATTATCTTGTGTCTTCTATGCTTTCTTCAAGCCTACCTAGTATCCTTATAATCATTGTTTTAAATTCTAGTTCAGACACTTACTTAATTCTGCATTGATTAAATCCCTGGCTGTCATTTCTTCTGTTTTTTTCTTTTGAGGTGAATTCCTCCTTCTTGTCATTTTGGAGGAAGAAAACAACAACAACAATAATAGTAATAATAGAATGAAATAAAAATTTAAATTTTTTAACTATCAAATAAAGGAAGCTGGATCCTAGGTGTGTTTTGGTCTGCTTGTTAAGAGAAGCTCGATTAAAAAAAAGAAAAATATTAAAATTAAAAAATAAAAAATAATAAGGTAAAATAAAAATTTTTGCTCTTTTTGTGTCCAAGAAACAAAAGAAAAGAAAAACAACAACAAAAACAAAAACAAAACAACAAAAAAGTGAACAAACCAACAAACAAAAAAACCCAAATGAAGCTAGATCCATTTTCCTCTAGAGCTGAATCTTTGCAGCACTCTATGATCAGTAGGCTAAGCTCCCAGAAGGGATTTGTACTGGTCCTCTGGGGGAGGGGTCTGCTGATCTGATTCCAAGGCCCACTTGCCCTAGTGGAGTTGGACCTGGAGGCAACAGGGATGCAAGGCTTGGTATAACAGCCCTGTTCTCCACTTAGTGGCACTGTTTTGCTCACTGGAGTCAATCAGTGTTGATGGGCTAATGGTGTAAATGGCTTCACCCTGCTCTCTAGTCTCCGAAGTGAGAAGCTCGCACTCTCACAGACACACGGATCAGTCACCCATCCTGTGCCCCCTGCTTCTGTCAGCTCTCTGCCTTCCTCCTGTCTGTGTCTGAGCTGTCTGCCTACCAGGCGGCACCTCTCTCCAGAGTTTTATCTCAGGTGCAGTTGTGTTCCAAAACCACACATCAGAGACTCCCATGGTTCAGACCTGCAGTGATCTTCTGGGGGAGGGTCTCACTGTGCTATAGCTGGGGCCAGCTTGTCCCAGGAAATAGTCATGCCACTGCAGAATGGCAGAAGGTCAGAGTTTATGGTAAATCACAACACAGAGCTGGCACCAGGATTTGCTGCCCTTAGCTGTCATCCTTTGTTCCTGTATGGGTGCCATGTGGCTTGATGGTGCCTACTGGATCTTTTGCCTGTGGAGAGGCCATATAACCCCTACCAAATGCACTCCAAGGAAGGGAACATCTTCTCCCCACATGATCCGGGGGATCCTCAGACCTTGCTGCCTGCTCCCAGGGCTCTGCCCTGCTTCCTCACCAGAGCACTGCCAGATGCTGACCTCTGAAACTTCAGATTCAGTGCTCTAATGTTTATAAAAAACTGGCAGTATTGAAACTCTCTCCTTTTTCTCTTGTCAGTGGTTTTGGGGAACAGTTGTTTTGTGCAGTCCCCAGTTCGTGTTTTCACTCTTTCTCTCTAGTTGCTTTCAGAGGGAGTGCTTTCTTGTGCAAACCCAGTGCACTGCTCTCTCTCCCCCTCTCTTTTCCTCTCCCTGAAAACAGCCCCCTCCCCTCTGGGGCACTGCAGCTCTTCACTTCCCCAGTTCCCCTCTCTGCACTATGTACCTGCTGTGTTCTTTCATTCAAATTATGCAGACTATTCTGTTAATCCTCAGACTGATTTCCTAGGTGTTCAAAATGGTTTGATGTTGATCTCGCTGTGTTTGAGGGACAGACAAGTCCCCTTACTACTCTGCCATCTTAACTCTTCCTCCAAGAAATTTGTTGATATTGTTCTCCACCACACTTTCTCTTCTGTTCCTGCATCTCTGATGGCAGAATGTTAGATGTTTATTGTTGTCCTATAGGTCCCTGAGGCTCTGTTCATTTTTTCCAATACAGTAAAACCTTGGTTTATGAGTAACTTGTTCTGCAAGTGTTCCACAAGATGAACAAACATTTCTAATAAATTTTAACTCGATAAACAAGTGATGTCTTCCAATACAAGCAGTGTGTGATGCTGAACATTGCATGATCACAACTGAGCCAATGGTTCTTGAAATTCACTTTGATATATGAGTGCTTTGGATTACAAGCATGTTTCCAGAATGAATTATGCTAGCAAGCCGAGGTTTTACTGTATTATTATTTCTCTGTTCTTCAGACTTGATCATTTCTTTTGAGCTATTTAGTTTACTGATTCTTTCCTCAGTAATCTTATGTTGTAATTAAAATTTACCAGTGAATTTTTTATTTCAGTTATTATATTTTTCAGTTCTAATATATCAATTTCATTCTTTTTTTTCATCTATATTTAACCCTTGAACAACAGAGGGGTTAAGAGTGCTAACTTCACACACAGTCAAAATCCACACATAACTTTTGATTCCCACAAAATTTACCAATAGCCTATTGTTAACCAGAAACCTTACTAACATAAGCAGTCAGTTATCACTTCTTGTTCATGTTGTATGTATTACATACTTTATTCTTACAATAAGTAAACTAGAGAAAAGAAAATGTTAAGAAAATCATAAGGAAGAGAAAATACATTTACAGCACTGTACTGTAGTTATCAAAAAAAAAAAAATCCACATGTAAGTGGACCCGCACACTTCAAACCTGTGTTATTCAAGTGTCAACTATATCTCCCTGCTGTTATTTTCCATTCAGTTCAAGAGTATTTACCCTTACTTCTTAGAGTCTGGTTATAAGAGCTGCTTTAAAGTCTGATAATTTCAACTACCATGTTACCTTGGTGTTGAGATCTGTTGGTTGTCCTTTCCCTTAAACATTACTGAGATTTGCATAGTTGTTTGTATGTTAAGTCATTTTGAATAATACCTTGGACATTTTGAATACTATGTTATGAGACTCTGGACCTTGTTTAGTTGCTGTGGAGAATGATGGCTATTACATTTTTTAAGAAGTTGATCCAATTTAGACTACAAGTTCTTACTGGCCTTCAGGGTCTATGTTTCTTAGGTCATTTCAGTTTTCAAGGTGTTTTCAGTGCTATTTGGATAATGTAGATCACTCAGTGGCTAGTCTGGGACCTGTAAAATATTCTATTCCATAGTTCAGTCCTCAAAGACTTTCTACCCTGTTTAGGCTCAGATCCACCCATGCACAGTTTGGGGTAAGTCCTGGAGTTTATACACTTTTTGGGATCATTTTCTTGAATTCCTTCCTCTCTGAATTCTTCCAGACACTTTATGGTTCCAGAAGCCCCTATATTCCTGATCTTTTTGCAAGAAAGATGGGCTTTTGTTTTCCTACTTTGCAATATACTTCCTGCAAATGTGTCTGCCTCTAGAGCCAAGCAGCTGGAAAACAGAGATAGAAAAATGAAACAGGATTCTCCTCCCACCTCCATGTTCTTAGGACCAGAGCTCCTCTAGTCGTGGAGGATTCCCCTTCCTCAGGGTTTTAGGTGCCTATCGGGCTGTCATTGCCATACCGCAGTAGGATTTCCTGGGAATTGGGGGTGGGAGGAAACAACAACAGAGAAGATTTCCTCCATTCGTTCATACTCTTAGGGGCCCCTTTTCCTTCTCTTCAGACCAGAAAGGGCTTCTTTTGGAGTACCTTTTGGGCACACCCAGTTTCAAGTTGCTGTTGAGATCAAGCCAGAGGATATCATAGGGACAACAAAAGAATTTTCTAAGCACTACTTGCTTAATCACTTCAGGGATACAAAAGAGAAGGGAAAGGAACAAACATTTATTTGAATACATACCAAATTTAAAAATTTCTTTTAAACATTTATTTATTTTTAAGACAGAGAACACAAGCAGGGGAGGGGTAAAGAGAGAGGGAGACACACAGAAATCGAAACAGGCTTCAGGCTCCAACCTGTCAGCACAGAGCCCGACATGGGGCTCAAACTCACAGACTGCAAGATCATGACCCAAGCCAAAGTCAGACGTTTAACCGACCAAGCCACCCAGGTGTCCCTACATATGAAAATGTTTAAGCTAATCTAATAACCTTACAAAGTAGACAAAACTGGAAGGGGCCAATTTTATATCTGGATGATGGGATGATAAAGAATGGGACAATATCCCTTGTCTTCCCAAGACCCTATGCAACACTGGTCCTTACAATTTGAAGGGTAAGTCTGTCTCATATTTATGAAATGCCCAGGACTTCATGGGTAGTGTTTTACTTAAGCACCCCTAAAATAATATGCCTTAATTAAAACTAACAGTCATGCTTTTGGAGAAATGTCAGGCTGTGTGACTGAGCAGCTGGAGATTTGGGGGTTTGGAGACCTTCTCAATAGTCCTTATTTCACATTGTTGAATGACAACCTGTTCTGCCACAATTATCATATATGGCCATACAGGTTACAGACTCCAGGAGAAGTTTTCTGGGTTTTTTCCTCATGGATTTTGATGTAAATGGCACCTCCTGAAGCTGTGTGCATTTTGGCTGTGTACCCTGCTCACAGCAAAGATCCTGGACAATGAAAAAAGTACGATGTGACAATGACAGCATATCATCTCTTTTCTTCATTTACTCTCTGCCTCTTTCCTCCTCTCCCAGTGTTGGAGGAAGATGACTGTGACCTCTCCAGAGTCTTTGAGTCTCGCTAGAAGAAACCATCCATTCTCCCAGAGTGCCCCAACAGGACTGAACTGCATGGGCTGGCCAGAGTACCTACCAGACACTGGTGAGTCATGTGCCTCTCTCTTTTGTTTTATACTCTGGTGTCCTAGAAAGAAGGACAAGAAATGAGAGAGTATCGTTGACTGCTATGTTTACTTGTCTGGCAGAAGTAGCTTGAAGGTGAGACAGATAAACCAGTGTCTCTTATCCCTTCAGTTAGGAAGAGGTCCCTAGCACCCAGAGAAAGGGAATTATTGGCTTGGGGAAGATTCCATTATTGAATCCCCAAACCTGCCTCCGTTCATTTATTTTGAATAAAACTAATGTTCATCTCTTGGGTCTAGCAATAGGATATAATTATAGGATATATAACTTGCAGAAGAAATAATCACATAGAGAGTTGTCTTTAGTCTAGAATGGAACTTGAGTGTGTTTTCCCTTTGACAGACAAGCTTCTTCTGTGAGTTTTATGGCTGCTTCTCTGAGTCTCTTACCCAAATCTATGGCAAACAGCATCACATCATATATTTGCCCATAAAAGCACTGGCCTTTGTGCCAGAAGGAAACTGGGCCAAGATAGGGCATCCTCATGCATAGCCACCACCTTTCCCAGACCTAACCTAGGAGGGGCTTGCATATGCTGAAAATGTTCAAGGGCTCCCGGTGTCAAGTGTCAGATCTTGAGCAGGTGCAGATTTTATTAGCAACCTTATTGTCTGAAAGCTGGCTGGAAGGAGAGGCCAATCTGGTGTTTAGGAAAGACAAAGAATGGAGGGCACCTGGGTGGCTCAGTTGGTTGAGTGTCCAACTTCAGCTCAGGTCATGATCTCACGGTTCATGAGTTTGAGCCCCACATCGGGCTCACTGCTGTCAGCCTGTTAGTGCAGAGCCTGCTTCGGATCCTCTGTCCCCCTCACTCTGCCCCTCCCCGGCTTGCACTCACCCAAAAATAAATAAATATATATGTTTTAAATATAAAGAATGGTAAATCCCTAGACAGGGTTGAAAAAGCAAAATAGCTACACCTGTCAAACATGTACTTCATCCAGACTTGGGGAGTGGGAACAGGACTGACATTCCAGGCAAAAGATGATAGGAGCAGAGTGGCTAGGCTCTGGGGGTTCAAGTGCAGCATATGCCATCCTGAGGGAGGTCAGCTCTGATGCAGAACTGAGTCCTGAACTCTGAATCCAACTCAGTGCATACTAGGTGCTGGTCCTGGGGGAGCTAGCTGCTCTGATTAGGTGGTGGACATGATTATTTTCCATTAGCAAATGTATGTGCTTATGCTGCATCATGCAGTGGACTTATTCTTTCCCAGATTGGTTGTGATTTAAATTCACAGTAAGCAAAGTCATGAAAAGGTAAGTTTGACAACTGCTGAAAGAATGTTTTCAAAGGAAACAGATATTTCTAACATAGGTCTTCGTTAAGTTATGGGATTATTTACAGGCTCATGGAAGGAGCAGTAATTGGTGACAATAGTGTTTTTCCAGTGATAATTCTCAAGGCTGAATTTGCCCTTTGAAGTTAGAACTTTCTTACAAATCCAAAGCTTAATAATCATATGTGCCTAAAATTTCAGAGGTTCATTTGAATTAACTGACAGGTGGGGGTGCCTGGGTGGCTCAGTCAGTTAAGCGTCTGACTCTTGATTTTGGCTTAGGTCATGATCTCACGGTATCATTGGTTCAAGCCCCATGTCGGGCTCTGCGCTGACCCTGCGGAGCCTGCTTGGGATTCCCTCTCTCTCTCTCTCTCTCCCGCTCTCTGCCCCTTCCGATTCACGCTGTCTCTCAGAATAAATAAATAAATTTTTTAAAAAATTGACAGGTGTGGGCGCCTGGGTGGCTCAGTCGGTTGAGCATCTGACTTCGGCTCAGGTCATGATCTAGCAGTCTGTGAGTTCCAGCCCCGCATCGGGCTCTGTGCTGATGGCTCAGAGCCTGGAGCCTGCTTTGGATTCTGTGTCTCCCTCTCTCTCTGACCCTCCCCCACTCATGCTCTGTCTCTCTCTCTCTGTCAAAAGATAAATAAAACATAAAAATTTTTTTTTAATTGACAGGTGAATTTATTGCAGAATAATCAAAAAAACCTCAGTGACACATATGTCCTGACATGCTTGCACCCCAAGGATACTGCTCTGGATGTAAGAGATCGGGGCTCTGGCTCTAGCTGCACTAGATATGGGGGTGAGAAATCGTGCACATCCCTCATTTCTCTGTATTTCAGATTCCTTCATTATTCAAAAAAGGAATAATAATTCCTCTTTTCCCATTTCATCAGGTTAATATTGACAGTCAAGTTAATATGGACTTGGGTCTCTGTATTTAGGAAAGCCTTCTTTTCTTTATCACTTCAATTCCAACTGTTCTGTTCCAGACTTCTGGGGTTATATTTCCAGTCTCTATCCCAAGAACCTCTCTCATCATTTTCATTATTTTAAAAAATATTTCCGCTTAGGTCTTGGAGAATTTCTGTTTTATCTTCTACTTTGTTTTTCTGGTTTTACTACCTGTTCATTGCCTCCTAGATTTGTGATTCAGTGATCACACTTTTAATCTACAATAAATCTTTCCAATGTCCTATAGAAGTTTGGTAAAAACAGAATATTGAGAATTTCGTAAAAACTTTCTCCTGTTCATGTTTTATAAATGTATTTGCAAATTCATCTGCATTTGTTTTGACTGGTAGTTTTTCTATAGGTGAAATTTCTCTATTTGCTTATCCTTACAGACATCAATCTTTCCCCAACAAGGGCTTGTTATCAAGTAGTTGGAGACAACATCCTTTCAGAGACTGCTATAGAGTGCTATTAAACTCCTTCAAACACAGCTGAAGCAGGAAGTGAAAGGCTTCCCCGTAATGTGTATCACAAGTTCAGTCACCTTGGAGGGAGCTGTAAGCAGTGCCACCAGGAAACTTTCCTTCTTTTCAGCATTTCTTTTACATGTGTGGAGTAGCCAAGAATTATCCTGATGTGGGAGCATGCCACCCTTTGCCCCACAAGTTGGTGCCCAGAATAGATTGCACCACATCCACTCCACTCTCAGTGGAACCAGCAGAGCCAGATACAACTCTGCAAGTTGCCAGCACACAGATGCACACAGATTAGTGTAAAACCCTCTGCACCTCCAGAGCCCATGCCCATTACTTAGGGAGGTTGGTGAGGTTCTACCAGGCACTTTCCTACTTGCCTTCTGTTTCCATTGTTATTTCAAAGGTATGGGTCACTTCTTTCTTCAAGCCAATTATATCTCATGGGTGAATTTCTCTACTTTTTAAACAGCTTTATTGAAATATAGTTCACATTCCATAAAGTTCACCCATTTAAAGTGTACAATTCAGATTTTATTAGTCTGTTCACATATAGGTGTAATCATCACCACAAATTTTCCTATTCTGGATTTGCATATGAATGGAATCCTATAGGACCTAGTCTTTTGTGACTTTTTTCACTGAGAATAGTGTTTTCAAGGTTCATCCATGTTGTCACATGTATCATTCCTTTTGATGACTGAATAATAGCCCATTTTATACAGATGTACCACAACTTGCTTATCCATTCATCTACTGGTGGACATTTGGACAGTTTCCAGCTTTCAGCTATTATGAATAATGCTGCTATAAAAATTCATGTACAAGTTTTAGTGAAGCCTTATGTTTTCACTCACATACATAGGACTAGAACTGGTGGGTCAGATGTTAACTTTATATTGAATCATTTGAAGAATTGCTAAACTGTGTTCTTTTCTTTTTTAATATATGAAATTTATTGTCAGATTTGTTTCCATACATCACCCAGTGCTCATCCCAACAGGTGCCCTCCTCAATACCCATCACCCACCCTCCCCTCCCTCCCACCCCGCATCAGCCCTCACTTTGTTCTCAGTTTTTAAGAGTCTCTTATGCTTTGGCTCTCTCCCACTCTAACCTCTTTTTTTTTTCCTTCCCCTCCCCCATGGGTTCCTGTTAAGTTTCTCAGGATCCACATAAGAGTGAACACATATGGTATCTGTCTTTCTCTGTATGGCTTATTTCACTTAGCATAACACTTTCCAGTTCCATCCACGTTACTACAAAGGGCCATATCTCATTGCTATGTAGCACTCCATTGTGTATATAAACCACAATTTCTTTATCCATTCATCAGTTGATGGACATTTAGGCTCTTTCCATAATTTGGCTATTGTTGAGAGTGCTGCTATAAACATTGGGGTACAAGTGCCCCTATGCATCAGTACTGCTGTATCCCTTGGGTAAATTCCTAGCAGTGCTACTGCTGGGTCATAGGGTAGGTCTATTTTTAATTTTTTGAGGAACCTCCACACTGTTTTCCAGAGCGGCTGCACCAATTTGCATTCCCACCAACAGTGCAAGAGGGTTCCCGTTTCTCCACATCCTCTCCAGCATCTGTAGTCTCCTGATTTGTTCATTTTGGCCACTCTCACTGGCGTGAGGTGATATCTGAGTGTGGTTTTGATTTGTATTTCCCTGATGAGGAGCGACGTTGAGCATCTTTTCATGTGCCTGTTGGTGATCCGGATGTCTTCTTTAGAGAAGTGTCTATTCATGTTTTCTGCCCATTTCTTCACTGGGTTATTTGTTCTTCGGGTGTGGAGTTTGATGAGCTCTTTAGAGATTTTGGATACTAGCCCTTTGTCCAATATGTTATTTGCAAATATCTTTTCCCATTCCATTGGTTGCCTTTTAGTTTTGTTGATTGTTTCCTTTGCTGTGCAGAAGCTTTTTATCTTCATGAGGTCCCAATAGTTCATTTTTGCTTTTATTTCCCTTGCCTTTGGGGATGTGTCGAGTAAGAGATTGCTACGGCTGAGGTCAGAGAGGTCTTTTCCTGTTTTTTCCTCTAGGGTTTTGATGGTTTCCTGTCTCACATTCAGGTCCTTTATCCATTTTGAGTTTATTTTTGTGAATGGTGTGAGAAAGTGGTCTAGTTTCAACCTTCTGCATGTTGCTGTCCAGTTCTCCCAGCACCATTTGCTAAAGAGACTGTCTTTTTTCCATTGGATATTCTTTCCTGCTTTGTCAAAGATTAGTTGGCCATACATTTGTGGGTCTAGTTCTGGGGTTTCTATTCTATTCCATTGGTCTATGGGTCTGTTTTTGTGCCAGTACCATGCTGTCTTGATGATTACAGCTTTGTAGTAGAGGCTAAAGTCTGGGATTGTGATGCCTCCTGCTTTGGTCTTCTTCTTCAAAATTACTTTGGCTATTCGGGGCCTTTTGTGGTTCCATATGAATTTTAGGATTGCTTGTCCTAGCTTCGAGAAGAATGCTGGTGCAATTTTGATTGGGATTGCATTGAATGTGTAGATAGCTTTGGGTAGTATTGGCATTTTGACAATATTTATTCTTCCAACCCATGAGCACGGAATGTTTTTCCATTTCTTTATATCTTCTTCAATTTCCTTCATAAGCTTTCTATAGTTTTCAGCATACAGATCTTTTACATTTTTGGTTAGATTTATTCCTAGGTATTTTATGCTTCTTGGTGCAATTGTGAATGGGATCATTTTCTTTATTTGTCTTTCTGTTGCTTCATTGTTAGTGTATAAGAATGCAACTGATTTCTGTACATTGATTTTGTATCCTGCAACTTTTCTAAATTCATGTGTCAGTTCTAGCAGACTTCTGGTGGAGTCTGTCGGATTTTCCATGTATAATATCATGTCATCTGCAAAAAGTGAAAGCTTAACTTCATCTTTGCCAATTTTGATGCCTTTGATTTCCTTTTGTTGTCTGATTGCTGATGCTAGCACTTCCAACACTATGTTAAACAACAGCGGTGAGAGTGGACATCCCTGTCGTGCTCCTGATCTCAGGGAAAAAGCTCTCAGTTTTTCCCCATTGAGGATGATGTTAGCTGTGGGCTTTTCAAAAATGGCTTTTATGATGTTTAAGTATGTTCCTTCTATCCCGACTTTCTCGAGGGTTTTTATCAAGAAAGGATGCTGAATTTTGTCAAACGCTTTTTCTGCATCGATTGACAGGATCATATGGTTCTTATCCTTTCTTTTATTAATGTGATGTATCACGTTGATTGATTTGCAAATGTTGAACCAGCCCTGCATCCCAGGAATGAATCCCGCTTGATCATGGTGAATAATTCTTTTTATATGCTGTTGAATTCGATTTGCTAGTATCTTATTGAGAATTTTTGCATCCATATTCATCAAGGATATTGGCCTGTAGTTCTCTTTTTTTACTGGGTCTCTCTCTGGTTTAGGAATCAAAGTAATACTGGCTTCATAGAATGAGTCTGGAAGTTTTCCTTCCCTTTCTATTTTTTGGAATAGCTTGAGAAGGGTCGGTATTATCTCTGCTTTAAACGTCTGGTAGAACTCCTCTGGGAAGCCATCTGGTCCTGGACTCTTATTTGTTGGGAGATTTTTGATGACTGATTCAATTTCTTTGCTGGTTATGGGTCTGTTCAAGCTTTCTATTTCCTCCTGATTGAGTTTTGGAAGTGTGTGGGTGATTCGGAATTTGTCCATTTCTTCCAGGTTGTCCAATTTGTTGGCATATAGTTTTTCATAGTATTCCCTGATAATTGCTTGTATTTCTGAGGAATTGGTTGTAACAATTCCATTTTCATTCATGATTTTATCTATTTGGGTCATCTCCCTTTTGTTTTTGAGAAGCCTGGCTAGAGGTTTATCAATTTTGTTTATTTTTTCCAAAAACCAACTCTTGGTTTCATTCATCTGCTCTACAGTTTTTTTAGGTTCTATATTGTTTATTTCTGCTTGAATCTTTATTATTTCTCTTCTTCTGCTGGGTTTAGGGTGTCTATGCTGTTCTGCTTCTATTTCCTTTAGGTGTTTGTTAGATTTTGTATTTGGGATTTTTCTTGTTTCTTGAGATAGGCCTGGATTGCAATGTATTTCCCTCTCAGGACTGCCTTCGCTGCATCCCAAAGAGTTTGGATTGTTGTATTTTCATTTTCATTTGTTTCCATATATTTTTTAATTTCTTCTCTAATTGCCTGGCTGACCCATTCATTCTTTAGTAGGGTGTTCTTTAACCTCCACGCTTTTGGAGGTTTTCCAGACTTTTTCCTGTGGTTGATTTCAAGCTTCATAGCATTGTGGTCTGAAAGTATGCATGGTATAATTTCAATTCTTGTAAACTTATGAAGGGCTGTTTTGTGACCCAGTATATGATCTATCTTGGAGAATGTTCCATGTGCACTCGAGAAGAAAGTATATTCTGATGCTTTGGGATGCAGAGTTCTAAATATATCTGTCAAGTCCATCTGATCCAATGTATCATTCAGAGCCCTTGTTTCTTTATTGACCGTGTGTCTAGATGATCTATCCATTTCTGTAAGTGAGGTATTAAAGTCCCCTGCAATTTCCACATTCTTATCAATAAGGTTGCTTATGTTTGTGAGTAATTGTTTTATGTATTTGGGGGCTCCCGTATTTGGCGCATAGACATTATAATTGTTAGCTCTTCCTGATGGATTGACCCTATAATTATTATATAATGCCCTTCTTCATCTCTTGTTACAGCCTTTAATTTAAAGTCTAGTTTGTCTGATATAAGTATGGCTACTCCAGCTCTCTTTTGACTTCCAGTTGCATGATAGTTCTCCATCCCCTCACTCTGAATCTAAAGGTGTCCTCAGGTCTAAAATGAGTCTCTTGTAGACAGCAAATAGATGGGTCTTGTTTTTTTATCCATTCTGATACCCTATGTCTTTTGGTTGGCGCATTTAGTTCATTTACATTCAGTGTTATTATAGAAAGATATGAGTTTAGAGTCATTGTGATGTCTGTAGGTTTCATGCTTGTAGTGATGTCTCTGGTACTTTGTCTCACAGGATCTCCCTTAGGATCTCTTGTAGGGCTGGTTTAGTGGTGATGAATTCCTTTAGTTTTTGTTTGTTTGGGAAGACCTTTATCTCTCCTTCTATTGTAAATGACAGATTTGCTGGATAAAAGATTCTCGGCTGCGTATTTTTTCTGTTCATCACATGGAAGATTTCCTGCCATTCCTTTCTGGCCTGCCAAGTTTCAGTAGAGAGATCCATCAGGAGTCTTATCGGTCTCCCTTTATATGTTAGAGCATGTTTATCCCTAGCTGCTTTTAGAATTTTCTCTTTATCCTTGTATTTTGCCAGTTTCACTATGATATGTCCTGCAGACAATTGATTCAAGTTACGTCTGAAGGGAGTTCTCTGTGCCTCTTGGATTTCAATGCCTTTTTCCTTCCCCAGATCAGGGAAGTTCTCAGCTATTATTTCTTCAAGTACCCCTTCAGCACCTTTCCCTCTCTCTTCCTCCCCTGGAATACCAATTATGCGTAGTTATTTCTCTTTAGTGCATCACTTAGTTCTCTAATTTTCCCCTCATACTCCTGGATTTTTTTTATCTATTTCTCAGCTTCCTCTTTTTCCATAATTTTATCTTCCAGTTCACCTATTCTCTCCTCTGCCTCTTCAGTCTGAGCTGTGGTTGTCTCCATTTTATTTTGCAGCTCATTGATAGCATTTTTTAGCTCCTCCTGGAAGTTCCTTAGTCCCTTGATCTCTGTAGCAATAGATTCTCTGCTGTCCTGTATACTGTTTTCAAGCCCAGCGATTAATTTTATGACTATTATTCTAAATTCACTTTCTGTTATATTGTTTAAATCCTTTTTGATCAGTTCGTTAGCTGTCATTATTTCCTGGAGACTCTTTTGAGGGGAATTCTTGCATTTCGTCATTTTGGATAGTCCCTGGAGTGGTGTGGGACTGCGGGGCACTTCCCCTGTGCTGTCTTGAATAACTTGCGTTGGTGGGTGGAACTGCAGTCAGACCTGATGTCTGCCCCCAGCCCACCGCTGGGGCCACAGTCAGACTGGTGTGTGCCTTCTCTTCCCTTCTCCTAGGGGTGGATTCACTGTGGGGTGGTGTGGCCTGTCTGGGCTACTTGCACACTGCTAGGCTTGTGGTGCTGGGGATCTGGCGTATTAGCCGGGGTGGATCGGCAAGGTGCACAGGGGCAGGAGGGGCAGACTCAGCTCGCTTTTCCTTCAGTGATCCGCTTCAGGAGGGGCCCTGCAGCACCAGGAGTGAGTCAGACCCGCCGCAGGAGGGATGGATCCGCAGAAGCACAGCATTGGGTGTCTGCGTGGTGCAAGCAAGTTCCCTGACAGGAACTGGTTCCCTTTGGGATTTTGGCTGGAGGACGGGTGAGGGAGATGGCGCTGGTGAGCCCCTTTGTTCCCTGCCAAGCTGAGCTCTGTCATCCAGGGCTCAACAACTCTCCCTCCCGTAGTCCTCCAGCCCTCCTGCTCTCCGAGCAGAGCTGTTAGCTTATAACCTTCCAGATGTTAAGTCCCGCTTGCTGTCCCAACATACTCTATCTGGCCCCTCCGCTTTTGCAAGCCAGACTTGAGGGCTCTGCTTTGCCAGTGGGCTGCCCCTCGGCCCGGCTCCCTCCCGCCAGTCCGTGTAGTGTGCACCGCCTCTCCGCCCTTCCTACCCTCTTCCCTGGGCCTCTCGTCTACACTTGGCTCTGGAGAATCCATTCTGCTAGTCTTCTGGTGGTTTTCTGGGTTATTTAGGCAGGTGTGGGTGGAATCTAAGTGATCAGCAGGACGCAGTGAGCCCAGTGTCCTCCTACGCCGCCATCTTCCTCCCTTGCTAAATTGTGTTCTAAAGAAGCTATGCCATTTTACATTTCCACCACCAGTGTAATTTCTCCAACATTGACATCCTCACCACACTTGTTATCTGACTTTTTGATTCTTTCAAACTAGTGGGTGTCAAGTGGTATCTCATTGTGGTTTTGATTTATATTTCTCTTTTTATATACTTATCAGCCATTTATATGTCTTTATTCTTCTAAGAAATGTCTACTCTTTTACTCATTTTTTAAGTTTTTATTTAAATTCTAGTAAGTTAACATATAGTGTAATGTTAGTTTCAGGTGTATAATATGGTGATTCAACATTTCCAATAGGTGGTGCTTATCACAAGTGGACTCCTTAATCCCCATCATGTATTTCATCCACCGCCCCCCACCCACCTTCCCTCTGGTAACCATCAGTTTGTGTTTTAATTGGGATATCTGGCTGTTTTTGAGTTGTAAGTGTTCTCATTACCTTAGATGCACATGAATTATCAGATAAATAATCTTTACAAATATTTTCTCCTATTCTGTGGTTTGTCCTTTCATTTTCTTGATGGTATCCTTTGAAGCACAGAATTTTTTTTAATTTTTTAATGTTTATCTATTTTTGAGAGAGAGAAAGAGCACGAATGAGGAAGGGGCAGAAAGAGAGGGGGATACAGAATCCAAAGCCGGCTCCAGGCTCCAAGCTGTCAGCACAGAGTCCGATGCAAAGCCCAAACCCACAAACGGCGAGATCTTAACCCGAGCTGAAGGTGGACGCTCAACTGACTGAGCCACCCAGGTGCCCCGGAATTTTTTTTTAATATTGATGAAGTCCAGCTTATCTATCTTTTTCCTTTGTTGCCCATGCTTTTGATATCATATCTAAGAATCCTTTACCAAATCTAAGGTCATGAGTATTTGCCTTTATGTTTTTTACTGAGAGTATCATAGTTTTAGCTCTTACATTTAAGTTTTTTTATTTGAGTTCATTTTCATGTGGATATCCAGTTGTTCCAGTACCATTTGTTGAAAAGAGTATTCTTTCCCCTTTCAATGGTTTGGTAGCCTTGTAAGTTCATTATAGATACGGATTTATTCCTGGACTGTCAGTTCTATTCCACTGATCTGTGTCTGTCCTTGTACCAGTACCGCACTGTCATGTTTGCTATTGCTTTGTAGTAAATTTTGAAATTGGGAAGTGGAGTCTTTCTCTTCCTTTACCCTTCCTTTTAAGGAATGTCTTGGCTATTCTGAGTCTCTTGCAATTCCATATGAATTTTAGAATCAGGTATCAATTTCTACAAAGAAATCAGCTAGGGTTAGCATGAGGACTGTGTTGAATCTATAAATGAATTTGGAGAGTATCTTAAGAATGCTGAATTTCTTGATCCACAAACATGGGATTCTTCCCATTTATTTAGATCTTCTTTTATTTCTTTCAACTATGTTTCATCACCTTCAGAATACAAGTTTGTACCCCTTTTGAAAAATTCACTCTTAAGTATTTTATTCTTTTTGATGCTTTGCAAATGAAATTTTCTTAATTTTCATTGAAAGTATATAGAACTATATAGAAATATAATCGATTTTTGTATATTGATCTTGTATCCTGCAACCTTGTTGAATTCATTTCTTAGCTCTAGTCATTTTTTTAATGGATTCCTTAGGATTTTCTACATACAAGATTGTGTCATCTGTAAATAGAGGTAGTTTTCCCATCTAGATGTCTTTTATTTCTTTTCCTTGCCTAACCGTCCTGATTATAGCCTCCAGACAGTAAAGTTGAATAGAAATGGCAAGAGTAGGTATCCATACCTTGTTCTTGATCTTAGGGGTAAAGTATCCCATCTTCACCATTAAGTATGTTGTTAGCTGTAGGTTTTTCATAGACACCCTTATCAGGTAAATTTACCTTCTATTCCTAGTTTGTTGAGTTGTTTGGCTTTTTCCTTAGTTTTTTGTTTTTTTACCATGAGAATGTGTTGAATTTTGTCAGTGCTTTTCCTGGGTCTATTGAGATAATCATGCAACTTTTGTTCTTTATTCTGATATGGTATATTACATTAATTGACTTTCAGATGTTACTCCACCCTTGCACTTCTGGGATTTATCCCACTTGGTTAAGATATATAAATCCCTGTATGTTTTGATGAATTTGGTTTACTAGTATTTTATTCAGGATTTTTGCATCCATATCCATAAGAGATATTGGTCTGTAGTTTTCTTGTAATATCTTTGTCAGTTTTGGTAGCAGGGTACTATTGGCCTCATAAAATGGGTTGGGATATGTTCCTTCCTCTTCTACTTTTTGCAGTAGTTTGTAAAGAATTGGTATTAATTATTTTTTCAATGTTTGGTAGAATTCAGGGATAAAGCCACTAGGGTCTGAACTCTTCTCTGTAGGTAGTCTTGTGATTACTGATCCAATCTCCACTTGTAGGTCTATTCAGATTGTCTCCTTCTTCTGGAGTGAGTTTTGAAAGTTGTGTCTTCCTAGGAATTTGTCCATTTCATTTAAGTCATCTCAATACCTGGTATACAATAGTTTATAGTAGTCCTTTATCATTCTTTTCATTTCTGTAGGGTCAGAAGTAACGTCCCCTCTTTTATTTTTGATTCTAGTAATTTGAGTACTCTTCTTTATTCTTGATCTTCCTCTTCTTGAGTCTTCTTTCTTCAACTGAAGGTCTGCCAGTTTTGTTGATCTTTTCTAAAAACCAGCATTTGGTTTCTTTTATTTTCTCTATTCTGTATCTGTTCTCTATTTCTCTATATTTCTGTTGTCTGGTTTTTTCTGTAATGATTTCTACTCTAACCTTTATTATTTCCTCCCTTCTGCTTGCTTTAGGTTTTGCATTTCTTCTTTTTCTAGTGTTGTAAGGTGCAAATTTGGTTGTTGACTTGAGAGCTTTCTTCTCTCAATACAGGCATAAGCAGCTGTAAACTTCCCTGTAAGTGTTGCTTTAGCTGTGTCCCATAAGTTTGGGCATATTTTGTCTTCATTTTCATTTATCTCAAAGTGTTTTCTGATTTTTCTTTTTGTCTGTTCTTTGACTCATTGGTTACTTAGGAGTGTGTTGTTTAATTTCCACATATTTGTGAGTTTCCTAAAGTTCCCATTACTGATTTCTAATTGTATTCCATGTGGTCAAAAAACATGCTTTGTATTATTTCTATCCTTTAAATTTACTGAAGTTTGTTTTATGGACTAATATATGGTCTATCCTAGAAAGTGTCCCATGTGCACTTGAGAAGAATATATCTTCTATTGTTGGGTGGTATGCTGTATAGAGACTAGCAGGTCTAATTGGTTTGTAGTTTTGTTCAATTCTTCTATTTGTGTGATCTTCTGTATAGTTGTTTTATGCATTATTGAAAGTTGGATATCCCTTTCTCCCTTCATTTCTATTGGTTTTTGCCTTATGTATTTTGGTTCTCTGTTATTAGGCATATATGTTTTTTAATTGTTATATCTTCCTGATGGATTGACCCTTCTATTGTTAAACTCAGCTTTTAAATTCCACTGATTGGCAGCTGATTAGTCTACTGTTTACAACAATGCCTTGGGGCATAAGCTGCTCAATTTCTGGCTCCTTTGAAGGAATAGTTTCAGAGATCTGTGTTTGGTATTTGTTCTGATCCCAGAAGGGCTTATTCTTTGTTCTTTCTTGCAAAGAAATAGCTCATTCCTGGTTCTTTCTTGAAAACTAATGGGCTTATAATTTTAGGCTGTATTTTCATTAGATCCATGAATATGTTCCCAAATGCCTTTCACCAGAAGCTTCACTGCTCTGGGGAGCACCTTTAGGTTTAAACTTCTCCATGCTCTAATACAAATGAGGGCAGTTCTTCTAGGAAAAAAATAGCAATAATCTGTTTACAGCCTTCCCACAGTCAAAATTCTACCCCTAGGCAAAATATTTGAGCAAGAGCTCTGGAGCTGGGGATGGGGATAATGGCAGGCTTCTCTCTGAGTGACAATCACTGAAGGAGTGTACATTGGTCTATGGTCCCCTGGGCTTGCCTGGCATGGAATGACAGCCTCACAAGCAGGGGGAAGAGATATCAGAGCCTTAATATGCTCAGTGTGCTGAAGAAGGGAGTCCCCACTGCTCAACCATTCTCACCCAGGACTTAGCCTCAATAGCAGGTAGTTGGGGACAGGGTGAAAAATACTGCTCTTCTAGGGAAGTAAGCTCTCCAGCTGGGAGATGAGAGAGGGAGCCCCAAGTTTTTTGCTTTAGCCATCTGGAGTGAAATCTCCCAACTCACTGAGCTGGGAAGAAGGGGAGAGGCAGTGGTACTGGTTCAGATATCACAGACTCTCACCTTTCTTAGTAAACTTTCACTGATTTTCTTGAACAGATTTTTTTAATTTTCTATTTTCCCCTAGGAATATATCCAGAGGTTTTAAGTGGCTATTTTTAAGTAGTTTCCACTAGTTTCACTGGGGAGTGGGTCAGTAGAATTCGTCATTGTCCTGCTTGCCTGAAGACAATCTCAATTTTCCCTATTATTATAACCTGTTAGTCATCTCAGGAAGAGTCTTAAAGGAGATAATTTGGATGGCTGAGCCTATATCATACTTATTCAATATCAAGATCCATTGCTTAAACTTCCTCATTATATCCCCAACAGCTAGCAGTATGCTATGTACAAAGTAGGCTCACAGTGTCTCTTGCCAATGATACTGATAATATTCCAGCAAGAACTGTCTAGAGAATCCTCAAAATCAGGAGGAAAGGAATTAACAATTACATAGTGGTTCAAAGCATAGTTGGTGAGCACTGGAACCAATTCCACCACTTCCTAAATGTGTGGCCTTGGGTTATTCTGAGCTTATTATTTTCAACTGAAAAATGAGGCTAATAATGGTACCTATTAAAGTTGTTGTGGAAGTTAAATAATTATGCAAAGTACTTAACACCTAATATATACTTAATAAATAGCTGCTAATAGTTCAGACATTGCTAGGCACTATTGTATATGCACATATCACTTTATATAATCCCTACAATAATCCTGCAAAAATAGTTCTCAGGAGCATTATTTGATGGGTGAAGGGAGAAAGACTTAAGAAGTTTCAATAATTTACCCAAAGTCACAAGTAGTAAGAGAAAAACACAACTTGAACCCAGATCTCTCTGGTTTTAAAGCTTCTGTTTAACACTTTTGTAGAAACTGAAATACAGGGTTAGCTAGAAGAGACAGGACAGAAGCCAATCTCTAAATTTAGACAACTGTCTGTTTCTACATGTACAGCTGAACATTGCAGCTCCTATTTTCACATCATTGAACCAGTCTCAAACAGTGATCCTTCTGTGCTGACCTTTCTCATAAAGATGCTGTATTAACGTTAATTCAGATAGATAGATAGATAGATAGATAGATAGATAGATAGATAGAAATAGAGATATAGAGATATAATTATAAACTTACCATGTGATGGCAAGAGAACCAAAATCTCATCTCTCCCTTATTGGTATCAGAAATGGATGAGTTTGGAGGGTTTCCCATATTAGGGAGGCAGCTAAGTCTCATTGCATCAACTTTCATCCCCCAAGATTCCCTTATCCTTGGATAGTATGTAGTAATTTCAGCTGCCATCACCACCGTGGTCTTAAAAAATGTGGATCCCTTTTTCATACTATAGCTCAAATGAGGACACTCTGATCTTCCCTACAGCAGAGCTGAGACCGGGATAGCTGGTTCAAATAAGAATTTACTGAAGTCTCAGGAAGACTTAAAAGAAAAATGGACTCAGAAAAAGCATGGTGCTTGGCTGTCTGGTTGACTGTGGCTTACACAGGCTAGATCAGCCCATGCTGCTGTCATCTGGAGGCACCACCTTTGTTACCATCCATTCAGTATCACACATCATCTGCTCATCTGTTCTGAACCCGCAGAACAAGAATGTTCTTCTCGTCCTGCTTAACTGGCATCTTGTTGAGTTCCATGCCCCCACTCATTCTCCCACAGGCACTTACCAGGCACCCAGCCTGCAACAGGTGCTCTGCTCACACTGAGACACAGTGATAGGTAAGGAGCTGCTGCCCTCACAGCATCCATGGTCTATGGGGGCAGACAACAGATAAACAACAAGCCATTGACAGATGAGTCCTAGGAAGAAATAAATGAAGTTTCACTGAGGAGATAACATTTGCTAAGATCTGATGTTGAGAAGGAGCCAGTACCTTGAAAAGCAAAAAGAAGAGCATTCCAGGTGAAAGGAACAATAAGTGCAAAGGCCCTGAGGATAGAAGGAGAAACAGCAAGGTGGCCACAGTGGCTGCAGGGCAGAGAGCAAAGGATGGGGGAGATGATCAGAATTGGAGAGATAGGTCAGGTCAGTACACGGGTTTTGCGGGTCTGGCTGATTGTGAAGAGATGCTTCTGAAGGGTTTGAAGCAGGAGCATGACATGGTATGATTTATATTTTAGAGCTCTCTCAGGCTGCTCTGTGGAACAAGTTAAAAGACTAAAGCAGTCTTCCAAGCACAGTATGATACTGGTAGCAGTAAAGTAAATATGGACAACTTTGACACTTATTCTGGAGGCAGAACCCAGACTTGCTGATGAGTTGGGAGTGGTGTCTCTTGATCTGTGCCTCCTGCTGGCAATGACCATCTCCTTCCTGAGCAGTTCTTCCCACCCACAGGAACTTATCTCAGAGCCCTCAACCTGACAGCCACTTAAGAACATGAGGGGGGCCCTTCTTGCAGAACCTCCCATAATCAGGAATAAGGGGAGGACAGAATTGTCCTTCCCAAGGGCAGGAAAGGATAGAGGCATGGATAAGAAGTGTGCATTCCAGGTATGGAGTGGTTAGGAAAGCACACAGTCTCCTGGAACAAGTACAGTAAGTTGAGGGAGGAGCTTCAAGATGCGGATTGGCTGAGTCACCCCCCAGGGCCCATCAATTGAACACCCAACAACGCCGGCATTACCTTATGCTTGTATAGGGTTTTGTACTTTATATAAATGTTGGCATACCATTGTCCCCAGCCCCTGAGTCTATTAAAAGCAGCAGATATTAATATATTAATCTGATAGAGGAGATAACAGAGGGCCTACAAAGAGAGGAGATAGATATTATGAAGACACAGGGTTCCCCATGGTACAGCGCTAGGAGCACACAGAGGAGACAGGCAACAGGAAACGGACCCCAAATGCAAAGAAGGGGAGAAAATGACCACTTTTGCAGCATCCGCCCTATACCAGCTGGTATGTGGCCTCTCATTTCATCCTCACTGTTGTTAATACTTCTGCCACTTTACAACCAGCTTGCTAGGGCTTGGAGGAGTTGGAGGAGGGATGTTGCTGGGGGAGGGGGGTGGGGTGGGTAGGAGGTTGGGAGGGAAGGGTCATTAAAAAGCTGATAAGTCCATATCAATCCATATTAGGACTTCCCTCACACATCTCACGTCCAAGACCAAGTCTCCCACTGTTTTCACCTCCCAGATTTTGTATTTCCTATAAGTACTTCTTGATGTATTGTCCTTGTATGGAACAGTGGATGTACTTCACCCTTTAGGTACACTCCAAGAACCTACAAAACACTCAGGAGTGTCTGGGAGGGTCCGAGGAAACAGCAACTTTTTCCCCTAACAATCCCTATCCTCCCGCAAAACAAACCCCTGTAATCCCTGGCTGTCTTGTGCTTTGGGGCTCCCATTCTCATCTGTGCCTGCTGCTAGGCTGTTTCAGGCACTTTCGTGGCGGGGACCATGCTCCTGAGCGGGGCAGATTCCTGCTGACTGGCTCTCGGGAGGATCGCGGTGCCGCTCCCCTCCGCACACCGTGCTCGCGGCAGGCCCGGGGGCTGGGGGCGTGTCCCGGCCAAGCGCGCTCCCCCGAGACGGTGTTCGCGGAGGTCAGCCGGAGCCCGGCCCCGCGCTCCCGCCAGCGTTCCCGCCCCCACGTGGGCACGGACGCGCTGCCCGCAGTCTGAGCTGGGTCCCTGCGGAAGAGAAGCGAGCGCCCACCGGCCCTACGGGTGCGTCCCCTTGTCAGATGACCCCAGCCTAACTAACACACGCGCGGGAATGCTGGCGGCGGGGCGCGGCCCTGCGGGGACCCAGGGTGGCGGTGCCCCCGCGCGCCGCGCCCGCGCCCGCCGCCGCCGCCGCCGCCCGCCCCCGCCGCTCCAGGTCTGCGTGCGCGCGTGCGTGAGCGCGAGCCGACCGGGCCCGTCGACCCGCACCCGGGTGGCCGCCGCGGCTGTGCGCCCGCCAGGCTGGCCTGGGGCGGGCGGCGAGCGGTGGCGCCGCGCCCTGCCTGCTCGGGCGCCCGTACCGCGCCCGCGCCCGCCCCGCGCGCGCCCCGCAGAGCCTGAGCGGGCGGCGGCCGACCGCGAGCCTCCTTAGCGGAGCCCCATGATGTCAGCCGGGCCGGAGCGGCGGCCGTGCGGCGGCGGGGATGGGGCCGGGGACGCCGCGCTCCCGCCCGCACGCCCCTCGCCCTCCGACGGTGCCGCCGGCCCCAGCCCGCTCGCCCCGCCGCCCGCGGCCAGCCGCCGCCGAGCTGTGGCTGGAGCTCGGGCCCGCCTGCAGCCGGGCGCAGCAATGCCCGAGCGAGTCGAGCGGGCAGACGAGTGGCGACCTCGGCACCAGCAGCAGCAGCGGGGGCAGTAGCGCCGGGCTGTCCCCGGGCTCGGACTCCGACAGCAGCGGCGTGGTGTGCGGAGGCCGCGGCGGCAGCGGGGGCATGCGCGGCGCCCTGTCGCGCTCCTGGAGCCTGGAGAGCCTGCGCTCGGCCACCGCCGGTAAGGGCGCCGTCCGCGCCCCTGCCGCGCCCCGCGTCTGTCCTCTCGTGACCTGCCGCTCCCCCTCCCCCGCGACACTGTCTCGCCTCCTCTTCTTTCCTGTCCTCTCCTCCCTCACTCTCTCTGATTTTCGCTTCCATTTTCTGGTTCCTTGCTGCCCGCTGCGTCGCCCTCCAGATTCCTTTTCTTTTCCCTGCTTATCTTCTGATTTACCGCCGCCCCGCCTCCTGTCATGCCTGTCCCTTCTTCCCCCACTTTCACCAGTGGGCTACCTGTTACAGCTGGGACCTTGTTTGCACCCCACTCCCGTAGCAGGGCGCGTCGTCAGCCGGGAGACTGAGTGTTTAAGGTGAGAATAGAATTTGGTCCTTGATGCAACTGTTCTTGCTTGACCAACGGCACGTGGCTGGCTTTCCGAACTGCAGTTTTTTGACCTCTAAAACGGAAGAAGGTGGGAAAGGGCTCGCTGGTCAAGGGTGGACCAGATTCATTGTGTTTGGTCCTGGCTTCAGGACAGAGGCGCCCCACCCAGAGGAGGGGGCTTGTCTCGGGCCCTCTGAAGCAAGCAGTGCTGTTTCTCCGAGATAGGGTTGCTCTGGGGTCCCCAGGACCATGTGCTCCCCGCTCTAGTCGGAGGACCGCGTTCTGGCTACAGATTGAGAAGACTTTGACCCTACGTATTAGTTAAGCAAGTCCAGAGTGGTTTTATAAATGGTGATCCCCAACCCTTGGTTAGTTGGCAAACTGGATTCTTTGTATTTTACTTCTTGCAAACATTCAAAAAGTTATTTTTGAGCCCCTGAAGTGGGAGCTGTAAAGGAAGACAGGTACTGCCCAGAAATCAGAAATCAGGCGGTAGGGGGCAGGAGGTAATGTGTGCATTATGCTTATGCATGGGGTAGAGGGTACAGTCTGTGGTCATACCCAGTGGTGGAGGTGGAAGTGAGGCGCTGTGTGTGCTCTGGTCAGAGCCGCCAACCCGAGAGGAGCAGGGGCTGGGGGTTGGGGGGGTGGCATGCAGACAGCAGTTCCCACCCTCCCCCAGGGGTGGAGCATAGACCACGTTGAGGAGTAGAGTCAAAGGTTGGCTCCCAAGGGTTGTACCTTTACTGGCAGATACAGGGTTGGGACTCTGCTCTAAAGTCAGTGGGTTTAGACAAGGAAGGTGATGCCCAGACCCTTGTATTGAGCACTCCACGATTCTCATCTGCGCTGTCCCAAAACAAACACATGAAACTCAGAAAAGTTGGTGTCTCCTCCAAATAAAAGGTTTTCAAAATTCTGCAGCTCTGACACCCTCCCATCTCAATTCCCTTGAAACTCTCCTTCCTCTCTGGGGTACTTAAGTAGAAACCCCACTTGAGAAAACCAAACTAGATAATACCATAAGTGAGACTTTAAGGAAACTGGCAAAGGACTCCTTTTTTTCTCTTTGCCCAAATGGCTTTCCTTCCACTTCCAGAGTGAGAAGACATACCAGCTCCACCTTAGCAATGGCAAACAGGCCCAGAGAAGCTGGAGGAGGTGCCCTGGTGTACCCAAGGATTCCTTTGCCCCAGAGCAGGGGTGAGGCAGATGGAAATGGAAGAAACCCAGGTTTATTAGGTGACTCTGAGATTCAGGGACTCTCCAGACCACACCAGGGGCATGGAGGCAGCCTGGATGAGTTTCAGAGATAATAGACAGCTGTGTGTGTGTGTGTGTGTGTGTGTGTGTGTGTGTGTGTGTGTGTGTGTGAAGTTCTGGGGTGATGTGTATGTGTGTTGGGGGGTGGGGCAAGGTAAAAGCTAAGGCCCAGAAAACTGCTCCTTGAGGGACTCAGAGATGCCCCTATACTGGGAGGGCAGAGTTTAAAGCAGCATGATATTGGAAGAGTTTATGTGAGGCCCAAAAGCAAATGCCATGCCCCTCATAGAACACAGGTATCACTAGACTTATGGACAGAACAATGCTCGTGCTCAGGGAGTGCTGGTCAGTAACCAACTATGGAGACCCAGGGCTTGAAAGCATTTTGAATCCCCTCTTCATCCTCAGTCCCATCCCTCAACCCTCTACCACCCGCCTTGTTTTGGGAACCCTGTATCAGTAATATCCAAAACCAGATTTGTAACAGTGTACTGCCATGAACCCTGTAGAGCTTTGTGAGTCCATGAAACCATCTCAACTGGATTCCTACAGAGAATTAAGCCCTAATGTCCCAAGACATCTACTGGATGCAATGCAAGAACTCTCTTCTCTTCTGGAATGGTACTAGCTATTTGCCATCCTTAGGAGGAATTGAGAAAATAAGCACTCAAGTAATACTCTTTGGATTTGTGGTTTAGATGAGGAGATCTTGGAAAGGCTGCCATAGACGGGGAGTCAATGGGAAGAACAAAGGGAGAGTAATTTTTTGAGTACCTTCTATATGCCAGGTATGATGCTGCATGTTACCTCCTTCACCACATAAAATCCAGTGAGGTAAGCATTATTATCCTACAACTCAGGTACAACAACAGGCCCAGAGAGATGCAGTAACTCATCCCAGTCTGCCTAGCTAGGTCATGTCTCCCTAGAGCTCTAGGTCTGGATCCATGTGATTTGATAACGGCTCTTTGCCAGATTTGGAGTGGAGGCTGGGCCAGGTACAGAAAGGAAAGGTTGTGTTGTGTGGGGGAGGACATATCAAAGTACTGTCTTGGCTATTTCCATGCTATTATCTTTATTCAACACTCATGGCTTTTTTCTAGATCCCAGTTACCCCATTTTCAAAACGAAGACATTGAAATCAAAGACCTGACCTCTTCTCTAATCAACTATAAAATTCCATGACTCTAGTCAGAGCTATTGATTTGGGGTGGATACCGTCTGTGAGTCGGCATTTATTGTATGCTGTGTTTCTGTTTGGTCTATGGCTCTAAGACAAAGCATGTGTGTGTTTAATTGAACTACGTTTTTCTCTTAAGAAAAATTAAGAATTACCAGTAAAAGATCCTTAGCAAACTTAATTGTTGTTTTTGTGATTTTGTAATGGAGTGTATTGCTAAACATTTGTGTAGTTGTCATCAAGAACCAGAAAGGCTAGTACTGGAGTCTGGAATTGCAGCTTACCTGCAGGGCAGAGCATCAGCCACGGAATCTACCAGAGACCTATAGATTCTCCTTATTTCCAAAAGACTTCTTGAATTTTAAATGTACACTCTTGGCATTTTCCATTGAAACCTCACTTTTTCTGGTGCAGAGAGGGCTTTCCTTAAAGGCAGAATCTGAAAATAAAACATAGATGACAAGGTGGAATTTCTGTAACCCTTCTTTCTGTCCTGCTCTTCTCATCTCCCCCTAAGCAACCACCTAGTCTCCATAGCCCTCAGCCATGTTACACACTGCCACTCCTGAGCTAAGGCTTTTAAAATTCCTACTCTGGGTGTCTTGTCTGACAGAATTAATTCTCAGTTCAGGCTTCTGGAGTTGACAGTTTTTACTACCTGTGCTTTTGCATGGTTAATGCCTTATGATTTCTTCTTAGGAGAAAAGGCTTGCTACTTCCACATTCCTCTGCCAGTCCCTGAGGCATTTTTCTGACTTGGATAGGAATCAGACTTATGAGAAGGCTAGGCCTCTCTTGCAGTCAGACATTTATTTAACACTCATCATGTTCCAGGCACAGTACTAGGCACTAAGATGGTAGGCAAATCATACAAGGTTCTTGCTCTTAAATAAATGACAGCACAGAAAGAGACAGACAGTGACAGCTCATTATAAGTGCTCTGATAGAAGTAAACCCAGTGGTATGATGTGTCAGGGGGAACCCATGGCCCCAAGCCACTCTCAGTGGAGGATTCTCTAGAAAGACTCACACAGCTCAGAAAAGCTGTTCCAGTTTATTATGGTGGAAGCATACAGATTAAAATCAACCAAGGCAAAATGATCATAGGCCATAGTCCAAGGGAAACCAGGAGCAAACTTCCAGATGTCCCCTCCCATGGAATCACATGGACCATGCTTGGTTCTCCCAGCAACAGCATGCGTGTGACAACATGTAGGAAGTATTGCCAACCAGGAGAGTATGCTGAAGCATTGGTGTCCAGGGTTTTTATTGGAGGTCAATTACTTAGGCATGTAGTGCCCACAAGACTGACCTTAACTAAAGTTTCCAAGCTCTCCAGAGTCACACTGATACAGTGTAGCCCAGGGACCCCATGGTCAATCACACTGTTAGTATAAACTGTCTGGAGTGGCTGAAGGCCCAGGTATACAAAGCCACACTTATCAGGCAGGATATTTCAGACCCTTAGAGTCAATCTCCCTCAAACCAGCTGAAGGCCAGGCCCT
This sequence comes from Lynx canadensis, assembly GCF_007474595.2. Classification (NCBI taxonomy): domain Eukaryota; kingdom Metazoa; phylum Chordata; class Mammalia; order Carnivora; family Felidae; genus Lynx; species Lynx canadensis. The sequence continues at coordinate 107,886,575 of NC_044310.1, forward strand.
TCTTCAAAATGTGTAAGGTTTGAACATCCCCAAGCCTTTATTGCACAGATGGGGAAGCTCAGAAGAGAGGCACCAGAGTCCACCTGTTATGAGGGGCAGAGATGGGGAGGAAGTGAGTCAGAGAAACCCTTCAGGAGAAGGTATTGCCTGAGTCTTCATGCCTGCAAGTTAGCTGGAGTGAGGAGTAGAAAGAGCCTTCATGAGAAAGGGCCAACATAAACAAATGCAGAACGATGTTCAAATGAAGAGAGCCTGTGTTTACTGAGTACCTGCACTGGGTACTGTATCAGGTGCTTTAAATATGCAGGAATTGCAAATAATATGGAATGAGGAGCATAACAAGAGAGAAGGAGGACCAGGCTGTGGCTCCATGCTAACAACTGTGGACTAACAGTTCTTGGAGCTATGGAAAGGTTTCAAGCAGGATGTTGATGTGGTCAAATTGCTTGCATACTTTCTTTCCTTCTTTATTTTATTTTTGAAGTTATACACAGTAAAAGTTACTCTTTTTGCTGTATAGTTCTAAGAGTTTTGACAAATGTATACAGTCATGTAACCACCATGATAATCTAAATACAGAAGAGTCCCATTAATCTAAAAACTTAATGCTGTCCCTTTGTAGTCAACCCCTCTCCCCACCCCCAGTCCCTGGTTAGTCTAGTCTCCATCCATATAGATTTGACTATTCCAAAGTGTCATATAAATGGACTCATTGTATTGCCTTTTGAGGTTGACTTCTTTCACCTGGCATAACGCATTTGAGGTTCATCTGTGTTTTTGCATGTATCAAGTTATTTTTCCTTTTAATTGCTGAATAGTATTCCACTTAATGGATATACCACAGTTTGTCTATTAGTTCACTAATTTAAGGACATTTGGGTTTCCAGTTTTTGTCTATTATAAATAAAGCTACTATGAACATTAGTGTATGAGTCTTTATATGGACATAATTTTATACCTAGGACTAAATTACTGGGTGATTTTCTAAGTGTATCCTTAACTATAAGAAGCTATCAAACACTTTTTCAAAGTGGATGTACCATTTTCATTCTCACCATCAAAGTACGATGGTTCCCATTGTTCTGTATTTTTGTCAGTACTTAGTATTGCCAGTGTTTTATCTGTGTGATATCTCATTTGGTTTTAATTTGCATTTCCTCAGTGAGTATGATGTTGAACATTTTTTCATATGCTATTTGCCAGATATATATCTTCTTTGGCAGAGTGCCTGAATGTTTTGCCCAGTTTTCATTGGATTATTTGTTTTCTAATTACTGAGTTTTGAGAATTCTTCATATATTCTGAATACAGATATCTTGTCAGATATGTGATTTGCCAATAGTTTTTCCAGTCTATGGATTGTATTTTAATTATTTAACAATATCTTCTGCAGAGCAAAAGTTTGTAATTTCAGTGGAACCCAATTTATAATTTTTCTTTTATGGACCATACTTTTACTGTTGTATCCAGGAACTCCTTTGCTGAACCTGAGGACAAAGTGTTTCCTGTATTTTCTTCTAGACAGTTCCATAATTTTACATTTTATACTCAGATTTTTTTTATCCATTTTGAGTTAATTTCTATATAGTTTGAGATGAGGGTCAAATTTCTTTCTTTTTTTTTTTTTTTTTTTGCTTTTGTGTGTCCAGTTTCGTAGCACCCTTTGTTAAAAAGACTATCCTTTCTCCATTGAATTGCCTTTGTCCTTTTGTCAAAAACCAGCTGTCTACATTTGTGCCTCTATTTCTGGACTCTCTGTTCTGTTCCATTGATGTAAGGGTCTATCTTTTTGCCCATACCATTTGTCTTGAGTACTGTAGCTTTATAGTATGTCTTGAGAAAAATATATGAACCCTCTCATTTTATCCTTCTTTTTCAGTATTACTGTAGTTATTCTGGGTTTTTTGCCTTTCCATATGCAATTTATAATCAATTTATCAATATCTACAAAATGTCCTTTTGCAGTCTTGATACGGATTGTGATGAATCTGTAAATCAGTTTGAGGAGAATTGAGATCTTGACAATATGAAGTCTTCCAATTTTTGAACATTGTACATCAGAGGCTAGGAAGCCAAGCCATGGACTGCCCACCAGATATCACCTCTAGTACCTACAGATTTGGGTGAATTCCTCCCTTCTAAAAGTTTCCTAAATATCCTCATGTTCCTGGGCCTGCCAGAAACTGACCTTCCTCACTGACCTATGGGGCTGGGAACTGTAAAAGCCCCAAATCTAACCAGTTTTTCCAAGAAGGCTTTATGAGCATTGGCTGCATAAAGTCAGTTTTAGTTCCTTAAAAGCATTTCAGTGTACTTCATTAAATTCATATTCTTAAATACAATATTCTGTGCAAGGCTTTGGTTGTATAGCCAAGTTTCCAGGTGTGCCTCCTGTTAACAAGGAGGATAGATACTTATTGAACCTATGCAAACAATTATATTGCTATGAAAATAAGAATACTCAGAGTGTCCAAATTCTAGAGGGCTCAGGCAGGGAGAGAAAGGTGTAATTAACAAATGTTTAATTTTACAAAAGCATGGTCTACCAAATGGTTATTCTTCAGCTGAAGGTAACTTAAGAGGAAAAAAAATGGTTCCTTATGTATCCAGAAAATAGAGCATTAAAATATTAACAATATTTCAAAGAAACCCCACAATCATCCCTCATCAATTCATATAGTTTAATATAATTAATTATTTCTCTGGTCTGTCTTGGTATTGCAGTCTCTAAAACCCATCTGCTTCTCTGCTAGAGTTTTAGGAATCCACTATTGCAGTCTCAAAGCCGATTATGTAACATCATCAGAACCCTACACTCAAAGGTACCTGTCATAGTCCCTTTCATGGGATTCTGAGACACTTCGTTGTTGCAGCAGCTCTTGGGCCAGTAGCTGAAGCATCAGAATAAAACAAAACAAAAAAACTATCTGCAGAAGACTTAAAGTGTCTGTGGTTAAATTATTACTAATAACTTTAAAAGTGAGAGATCTCATGAGATTCAAAATAAGAATAATATAACAGACAAGGAGTTTTGGATCTTTCTGCAGTATACAAAACAAGATAATAAAGTCAATCAAAACATTTGAGACATAATTATAAACATAATGATTATCCCTATTTTCAAAGAAGATGGTTAACATTATAGCTAATTTATTAAAATAAATGAACATAATCTGTACAGAGAAAAAATCCTCTGATATATAATAATCCTGAGAAAATTTATTATGAATATACAAACCATGTAGTTAGAATATAGCAAGAATACCTATAAAGAGATTGAATAGTTTGGAGCAGGTCCTAAACATCTGTATATTAACAAAATTGCTGCATACATCTTATTATTTCAATCCCTAATTGAAAACTACTGGCCTACAAAATGCTAGATTCAAATTAAAAAAGTAAAAGTTGCAACCAAGTTAACATTTAAAAATAAATGAGATCATGACTTATAATGCTATGTTATTGTTGTATGATACCAGGCAAAGTAGGATCAATACTCTGATAAATAGGAACACATCATGGATAGGAAGGGCATTGGCAATTCTCTATGAACTTGCCATAAAGCATACAATTTCTGAAATACTTACGTTAACCTTTTATCCATTCACATTTAACCTAGGGAAGGTCAGATATTTCTTTTGGACTTGACAGGTCTTCCCATCAACTCATCTATGGTAACATATCAGATAAACATAAATATTTATAACACTTGTATTTTTTACAAGGTGAAAGAACAAATGCTTTGTGATTTTCCAAGAACCCTCTGGGAGATCCCAAAGGCAGTTTCAGGTTCAGAAGTTATCTTTAAGAATTTAATTTTGGAAAGACAAAATATCAAAAGTTGTCAAGAGATTTGAACAGTGATTATGATAAGATCATGGGTTACTGAACAACACTTGACTATCTGTGTAACCAAAGTGTATTTCTAAAATAAACATGATTACGGGGGCACCTGGGTGGCTCAGTCAGTTAAGTGTCTAACTTTTGGCTCAGGTCGTCATCTTGCGGTTCATGAGTTCAAGCCCCATGTCGGGCTCTATGCTGACAGCTCAGAGCCTGGAGCTTGCTTTGGATCGATGTCTCCCTGTCTCTGCTTCTCCCTGCTCACACTCTTTGTCTCTCTCTCTCGATCTCTCTTTCAAAAATAAATAAGCATAATTGTAAGGAATCTTAGCTCTTGTCTAATTAAGAGATCTTTGTGATCTGGAGTGATCAGAGACATGGCGAAGTCAACATAAACACAAAGATTGGTTTCATAATATACAGAATCTCTGCTGTCTAGGCAAAGTACACAGAAAGCAATAAATAACCCCACACAACCTCATATTAAGAGAAAACCAATAATCCAAGAAATTTTTGTCGTTTTAACAAAGGGAAAACCAAATTCTTCTTTTTTTTGCATAAGTATAATATTTGATACTATAGCTCCTTTTGCTAATCTTATAAAACCTAGCAACTCTTCATCAGCTTTGACCATGACAAGTTGAACTCTTCTCTCACAACTTTCTAGTTCTATCTATACCCCTCACGGAATACTTCTCAAAGTAGAGAAAGGAAACACATTCATTAAAAGACCCAAATACATATATATAGTCTCTCTGTAGCATTAAAAGAACAAGAATACATAAACTTTATGTTTAGTAATCAATGAACGATTCAGTATTCTATCTTATTGAAATAATCTAAGTATCTATTGACTATCCATTAGTTAACTCGAAGGTTAAGTGACATAAAAATCTTGGAAATTATATTCAAGTTGACATACTTAACTATTGAAAGAAAATTTGTTAGAATAATGATTCAAATTTGTTAAACACAAATGCATATTTTTCATAATAGTAAACATTTAGTAACAGTAATGCTAGCTTACTAGCATTAGCTTACTAGCTAGCTTACTAGTCAGTAAGCCTGTGTAAGTTTAGGAGGAACATACCCAAGTAGAATAAAAACCTACACATATATTAGTTAACACTAATAATTATTTAACATATAAAAAACATCACTCCATTTATTAAGTCACATATTAAACTAGTCTTGTCTGCCAAAGATTTACCTAAATTATCTGAACTTAAACAGTTAAACTGTTTCTGAGTTATTTTTTTCACGTTGAAAATATTTTAGGTTCAGGGCACCTGGCTGGCTCAATCACAACAGCATCCAACTCTTGAACTTGGGGTTGTGAGTTCGATCCCCACACTGGATATAGAGATTACTTAAATAACTAAAACTTAAGAATATATATATATATATATATATATATATTTGAGGTTCAATTTCCTTAACTTCTTTAATATTAGGAATATTCAATTATTACAAATGCTAATTTATTCTCAAGCTGATCAGAATAGAACTCCTTTAAGAGATTTTATCATCTAATTTGGTAATACTGCCTGAAGTTAGGAAAATATTACACACCTACACAGTAAGAGGGAAAGACCTTTCTGATTACAAAGAGAAAGCTTATAAAAATTTCAGGCACAGGTCAAGCATACACAGAAATACAAAACTCGCCAGTCCAGATATCCACATGCTGGTGGGCATGAAATTCTTAATTGATTTGACATTAACATAGACAACTAGACAAACAGAAGACAAACAAACCAGATTCTCTGCCATCTTCACTCAACAGAAACAAGATCTCTATAAACCATTATCTGTTTACAGAGATCACCAAATGGTCAAACCAAGAAACCAAATGAAGCCAGCACCAGAAATCAAGTGAGCACTCAAAAGGAATCAAAATCAAATCCTTACCATGCTACTGATGGACACAAGTGCAGAGCCCAGGACCAGGAGCCCCACACACCACTGTTTCCCCATCACCATTTGGAAAGGAGGGGCTCATCAACTGCGTGGAGCAAACAGGGATCAGAAGGCAGGCTCTGGCTCTGTACACGTCACAGAACCAAAACTGCCAAAGATGAAGAGCACTGGGCAATAGAGATGGTTTTATTCAGGCTACTGCAGTAGGGAGAATGTTCCTTACTGAGGAAAGTCTTGGAGAAGAGGGAGAAAACTTGGGCTTTTATAAAACAAGAGAGTCCTTACAGGACAGAGGTAGTCTTACCTTAGGATATGGGAGAAAAGGGTGGTACTTTGTGGTAGCCCTTTCACAGAACACGAAAGGATCACAAAAGGGGGGAAGTTTTTCTGTTTTCTGGGACCACAGGGCTCAGCTGAAGTTCAGCATTGTCAGAATTGTTCTTTTCTTTTCAATTTTCAGGAGGTTATGTAGATTTGGGATTATTTTTCCTGCAATGTTTGATAGAATTAAGCAATAAAATTGTCTGGGCCTTGGAGGATTCTGCTGTTGTGGTTAGAAGGGTTTGTTTTACTATGAATTCAGTTTCTTTAATAGACATATGATTATTCAAATCATGGACCTTTGATAGTTGGTGTGTTTCAAGGAACTGGTCCACTTCAACTAAATTTTTGAATGCATAGGCATAAAGTGTTCATAGTTTTCCCTTATTGTGGTTTTAATGCAGGTAGAGTGTCCTTGCTTTTCTTGTTGTTATTGGTAATTTGTGTCTTCTTTCTTTTTTTATTTTTCAGTCAATCTAACTAGAGGTTCTTCAGTTTTATTGACTTTCCAAAGAACCAGCATTTGGTTTCGTTGACTTTTTTCTATTTTTCTGTTTTTAATTTCATTGATTTCTTCTCCTTAATTATTCCCTGCCCTCTGTTTTCTTTGGGTTTATTCTGCTATTTTTTCCTAATTTCTTAAGGTGTAAGTGTAGATAATTAATTTGAAACCTTTCTCTTTTTCTCATAGAAGCATTTAAACCTATGAGTCTTATTCTAAGCACTGCTTTAGCTATATTTCACAAATTTTGATATGTTGTGTTATTTGTATCCAATTAAAAATATTTTTTAGTTTCCCTTGTGACTTCCTTTTTTATCCATAGATTATTTCAATTTTTTTAAACTTCCAAATATTTAGGGATTCTTCCAAATATCTTTTATTGATTTGTAGTTAAATTCAATTATTGTCAGAAAACATATTTTTGTATGATTTAGTTCCTTTAAATTTTTAAGGCTTTATTTTGTGGCACAGAGTATGGTCTATCTTGGTTAATGTTGGGTGCAAATTCCATCTTAAAAGATCATTTTTATTGTTATACAAGAAGAACAATTAGGAGTCCATCATTAACTAAGCTGAGCTGGAGAGAGTTGAGCTGCCAGGTTTTGGAGTAACTAATTAAGACATGCCAAAATGAAGCACAAGTCCAGCCTTTAATCACTCACTATGATATATAAGCAAGAAGAGAAAGTGCTGGCTCCCCCAGTGTTCCATTTTCCCAACTATCGGGGCAGATGGGGAGAATGTGTCACTACTGAGAGAGGACAAAACAAAAGACTCCTATTGTCTAATGGACAGGGGGGCAGGGGTTGGGAGCAGGGAAAGGATAGGAGTACTGGGTACTGAGTCAAAGTGGAGAAAAACATCTTCAAAGTTTCTCTCCCCCCCCCCCATTAGGAGGTCTCTGCAGAGGCACCTGAGGAAGGCTAAAGGTCCCCAATAAAGAGGTCTCCAAATGGAGGCGCCTGGGCTAGAAATGCAAGTATGTGTGGGAGCATGGCTGGCCAGGAGGCCTGAGCCTTAACTACAACTCCCTTCAGAGACTGCAGTGCACTGTCTGCTGTGGGCAATGGGCGGGGCGGGGGGGGGGGTGGGGAGGGACAGCTTTCCCCAGGAAAAGTCTTTGTGATTGCCTGTGATCAGACCTAAAAGATCCCACATAGGTTTCTGGCCAGAAACCAGACTCTTCACAGTCTCTTGTGGATATCTAAGCAAGTCAAGATGGTGGCCATGAACTAAAACACTAATAGTAGGGGAAGACTTGAAAGATTTCACAGATGTGGAGTAGAAGATGTTGCCAGGACTTGGTAATAGATTGGTGTCATAGTTGTGTTACCTGAGAAACAGACTCAGAGAGAATCAACATCCATGAAAGAAGGGGAAGGACCTTCAGACTTGTCTTGATTTGGGCCAAGATGGCTCAGCCTTTAGCCTTCCACATTGACTGACTGTGGGCAACTGGATAGAGGGGCAGGGACTTTGGTAAAGGGTCTCCTTAAGGCTTTGGCAGTCCCTGAAAGGACTGTTACTGAAGACTGCCATCAGTTTCCAGCATTGGGCAGCAAGTCTTTTATCAGAAGGAGAACTGAGTGGTGGCTCACAGCAAAAGAGAGTCTATAATTCCAAGATATTTGATCTAGATACCTGGGTAGATGGAGATGCTCTCACTGAGGTAAGCAGTCCAGGACAAACAGGTTTAGGAAAGGAAGATGATGAGTTAAGTTCTAAACATGTTGACAACTTTGAAATCAATAAATAGGATCACATCCTCTTCTTCTAAGCGTACAAAGAATTAATTGCATTAATCATGTTTTTATTTGCTAATGCTTTGATGTCTTGGGGCCTTGCTGACACCGTGGAGAAAGCCACTCCCAGATTACCTCTTTCCCAGAGAGCAGACACTCCATCTGAGACCATTCTCTTCTAATGAAGACTGACCAATCCAGAGCCCACACTCCCAACCCCCTCTTTTATGGAGCTCTCACGCTCAGTGCCACTATCTATTCCCCTGCCCTAATCATCCCAGGGTCAATATGCTGAAATTATTCACACAAGCCCATTCTAGGCCTAGTTACCCCACCTCACCTGAAACCACCCATGTTTTCCCCCACTCTACGTGCCTCCTTACTGATGCTGGTGCTTCCCCATGTGGCCTTGCATGGCATACCACACTTCCTGTTTGTAGGGAACTCTGAGTATTAATTTATTCCTTCATGAAAATCGTTTCCATGTTCCCATGTCTTAACATACCTGATTAAAACAAATCTGAGGTACATTTTTAAACACCAACTTAGGTGATCTGGGCTTCCAGACTTACCAGTTAGGTACCTCTCCACCCACCCTCTGCAGTCAGTAGTTGAAAGGTGCAGATGAGGAAGAGAAAGAAGAAAGGCCACTTTAAGGATTTTTCTATGTACCTCACAGCTATCCTATTTCATAAATAAGAAAAATGGGATCTCACAGAGTTTAAGTAACTAATTTACAGTGATCACATCACAGCTGCTTGATTATCTTAGCGTTGACCTTAGATCTATCAGATTTCTGGAACTGTTTGTTCATTTTAGCTGCCTCTGCTCTGAGGCTTCTATTTAGTCTCTGCTGAAAAACAAGGAATTAATGCATGGGGAGCTTGTCTGAGGCCATTCACATGAAAGTGAAGCTAGAAATGTGTACCCGAGAGCATGTGGCCTGGAGCACTAGTCTTGAGCACTGTTCAGGGAAATCCATAGATCAAATCAGTTTGGAAAGCACAGGTTAAAATGTATCAGAAATCATAATTTTCTTATCTGCATGTAATGCTTTCAAAATTCATTTGACTCCACAATTCCTGTGTGTGTGTGTGTGTTTGCACACACACACATGTATGTGTACATCTGAGGTACACACAGGAAATGCTGACCTCACCCTTCAGTTTCCTGCTTGCATGGGCACCGTGGGATACCATAAGCCTTTCCTGGGCTGTGAGGTCTCTGACAGGGATGGTTAGATAGTCGGGTGAGAAGTTATAAGGGAACCTTCTGAATAATGCTCGCTAAAATCAGCAAATAATAGTGCCAGCAAATAACTGACTTTGAGGGGAGGAGGAAAAATGAAGCCAGATGTGGAAACTCTTACTCCAGGAAGCTTCAGAAAATCAGATAGACAACTCTCAATGAATCCAAAAGTCTCTACTGAAAACCTGACATATGTTAAGATGCATTGAAGAAGAGATGGGACCCCATAGACTGGAGGCTGGCAATGTAAAATAAGAGATACTAGCTTAGGTAAAAGAAGGGATATGCTGTAAGAAAGGCAAAATGCAGTCTGGCCTGCAGAAAGCCTGGGAGTCAGGCAGGTGTGTGTGTGTGTGTGTGTGTGTGTGTGTGTGTGTCTATGCTGCTTTTCTGTGCATCAGCTTCCTTCTTAGTCTGCTTAGGAAAGCCTTTTGCAGGTTGCCTGGAGCAGCTCACAGTGTTCAAGGTCAAATGTTGCAATCTGTCCTCACATTCCCAATTTGAGGTCCCTTGAGGGGAATCCATGCCTTAACACGTGTAATCATCTGAAGCCAGCACAGTCACGATTGCCTATTTCCAAGAGGTACCTACAGCAGGGATTTTCTAGTCTCATTAAAAAGCTGCTATTTATACACAAGAAGCAGTGGAGACACTGTTGCTGGAAAGCAGCTCAGACACCACTGTTGAGGAGGCTGAATGGGGAGAAGCTCCTGTGCAGGCTGGCGAGATTGGCTCTGAGAGGTTTGAGCTGGATGGATGTGGAAGTGCAGCTGGTCTGTGCTTGTGCTCAGGAAGAAGGGGGCTGGGGGGCTGCTGGATGGAACTCAAGACCTCCACTAGCAACTGCGGGGCAGGTTGGTTTGGGGCCCAGCAAAGGGAGCTCTTCTTATGGGCACACTTCATTTCATCAGTGCCTCTGCCTGCTTTTCAGGTTGCAGCCATCTCCCCCAAGAAAAGAAAGGATCTTAAACGGGCTAGATGTGAGAGACAGGTGAAATTTTGGGAAAATAATTGGCAGTAGGTACCTAATAATAATTGCTTCCAAGTACCTGCAGTCCCAGTGCATCCCTTCACCTGGCTTCTCCCCCTTTCTCCTGCTTCAGGCAATTCATCAGGCTTTGAAGCAGGCTTCCCTCCCTCCCCCTCTCAACACTGTCTGGAGTGCCTTGGGTGCCCTGCCCGAGGTGGTCTGCATTGATGGGGGAGGGGCAGTTGGGAAGAGCACTTCCCTGGCCCTGAAGCAGCCACAGGGAGAATGAGACCCCTTCAGTGTGTTGTCACATCTCACCCACAATGCAAGTAGACCGGCTCTTCTGTATTCCTACACGGCTTTCTTTTACCATGTCTGTCATGGTGCTCCAGCAAGAATGCAGCTGGACACAGGGGGCCCAGGACACAGCCCAGGGAGCAGAGGGCAGTGCAGGGCTGTACTGTGCTGTCCTGGCCCTGGATACATCCATGCTGGGCCAAAGGGAGACAGTTCTGTGAAGTCTGAAGGCAGCCAGCTTTCCCAGATTCTGGAAGGAGCTCTTCAAGAGCCCAACGTGATGGTGGATCTCCACATTCTGATGCTGCTTCTCATGGGGGTTGTAGGCTGAGAGCCTGCAGACCCTCAGCAGTAGGTGCTATGAGGTGTGTCAAGGCCACATTCACTGTGAGATTTTAATGGAAATGCAGCTTGTGAATGTAGTGAAAGATATGGATTAATGTTCTATGCCTCAAATATGATCTTCTAATGTTTTAAAAAGAAATACCCTGTGAGAGGTACTGGAGGATTGCGAAAGACACTGGACTTGTCAGCCACACAGACAGAGGGTTTGGATCTCACCTGTGCCTCTCACTGTGACAAACTGACAAGGGACCTAATTCCCTGCCCTCAGGTTTGTCATCTGTAAAATCAGATGCACGAGATGATTCCAGTGGTTTTCATGAGGAATGAAGACAGTAATGTGTGTGAAGTTCCTAATTTATTGCCTAGCACATAGACACTAGGTGCTCAATAAATGTATGGAATGAATGCCTGAATTTCTGGCAGTCTGCTGTGGATGAGATCTATGTGAGCCCCCGGAGTACCCAGGGAGCCTGGCTGTGCACCTGTAGTGCAGGCCCTGGCAGGCAGCCAGAGGAGGCCTTGGACACCCTGAGTGCTATCCTGGGGCCCTCACCAGAGTCTGTCTCAGATTGGCAGCTTCCTCTTGGCCATGGATGACCAGAACTCACAGTTCCAGAGCTGCATCTGTGTATGCAGTATTTCATCCCTGGAAGCAGCTCAGGCCCAATCACAGCAGGTTGGAAATTAGTCACCTGAGAAGTTGTGCTGCATGGACACAGAGAACTGAAATGGATCTGGGGTTTAGGAGATTTAAGAATTAACTTTTAGTTGACTTTTATTGTTACAAAAGCAATGTATGTTCATTATAGAAATTTTTTTTAATCACTTATAATCTCCCAACCCAGAAACCATTGCTATTAACATTTTGGTGTATATTTGGCCAATCATTATTCCATGTATTAACTTTTTTATTAACAAAATGGAACACTTTCTGTATGTTCTGTTTCAGGACCTGTTTTTTTTTCTCCTCTCAATATATTGTGGCTTCTCTAGATGTTATTAAATATTCCTATTATTTTCATGGCTACACATTAGTCTATTTTATGGATATGTCATAGTATTTTTAGTTAATAATGCTGTTGTTGAGCATTTAGGTCTTATTTATAATTTTTTAGTATTTTAAGTAGCACCTTAATGGGTATCCTCCATATACCTTTGTATTCTTCCATCATTCTTTTCTTTTTTTTAATTTTATTTATTTATTTTGAGAGAGAGCAAGTGGGGGAGGGACTGAGAGAGAAAGAATCCCAAGTAACCTCAACAACTGTCAGCACAGAGCCCAATGCAAGGCTCGAACTCACGAATCGTGAGATCATGATCTGAGCTGAAGTCGGATGCTTAACTGACTGAGCCACCCAATCAATAAAGCCTTCCATGATTATTTTCTTTTTTTTTTAATTTTTTTAATGTTTATTTATTATTGAGAGACAGAGAGACACAGAGCGTGAGTAGGGGAGGGGTAGAGACAGGGGGAGACATAGAATCTGAAGTAGGCTCCAGGCTCTGAGTTGTCAGCACAGAGCCTGACGCTGGGCTTGAACTCAACAAACTGCGAGATCATGACCTGAGCCAAAGTCGGTCGCTTAACCAACTGAGCCACCCAGGCGCCCCTCCATGATTATTTTCTTAAGCTAAGCTTCTAGAAATAGATTTGCTGAGTCAAAATACATAGAAAATTTGAAGGTTTCTGATAAGTTTGAATTAGATTTTGATTGCATTTTTAATTCACCTTGCTACGAATCCCTAGAACAGGATTATTATCTATAATTTCAATAATATATTAGAGCTGGTACATTATGTTAGGAAACTATACTATATCATAGATAACATATTTTCTAAAATATTTAATAGAAATACATCATATTCTTGGCAATGAGCATAACTATGATAAAAAATCTGAGAATGAATAAGCATAAAGGAATAGGACAAAATTGCCCCTAATCCCTCTTCCCAATTAGACTTATTCTTAACATCTTAGTATTTTCCTTCCAATTTTTTTTCTGTGCATCTAAACACAACTGAGATCATTCCATCTCCTTCATTTGGTACTTCTGCTCTTGTGAGTTGTGTGTGGTGAAGGGTACTCAGCCGTTCTGTATCAGTTTTTTTTTGTTTTTTTTGTTTTTTTTTTTTTATGAAATTTATTGACAAATTGGTTTCCATACAACACCAGTGCTCATCCCAAAAGGTGCCCTCCTCAATACCCATCACCCACCCTCCCCTCCCTCCCACCCCCCATCAACCCTCAGTTTGTTCTCAGTTTTTAATAGTCTCTTATGCTTTGGCTCTCTCCCACTCTAACCTCTTTTTTTTTTTTTTTTTCCTTCCCCTCCCCCATGGGTTCCTGTTAAATTTCTCAGGATCCACATAAGAGTGAAACCATATGGTATCTGTCTTTCTCTGTATGGCTTATTTCACTTAGCATTACACTCTCCAGTTCCATCCACGTTGCTACAAAGGGCCATATTTCATTTTTTCTCATTGCCACATAGTATTCCATTGTGTATATAAACCACAATTTCTTTGTCCATTCATCAGTTGATGGACATTTAGGCTCTTTCCATAATTTGGCTATTGTTGAGAGTGCTGCTATGAACATTGGGGTACAAGTGCCCCTATGCATCAGTACTCCTGTATCCCTTGGATAAATTCCTAGCAGTGCTATTGCTGGGTCATAGGGTAGGTCTATTTTTAATTTTCTGAGGAACCTCCACACTGCTTTCCAGAGCGGCTGCACCAATTTGCATTCCCACCAACAGTGCAAGAGGGTTCCCGTTTCTCCACATCCTCTCCAGCATCTATAGTCTCCTGATTTGTTCATTTTGGCCACTCTGACTGGCGTGAGGTGATACCTGAGTGTGGTTTTGATTTGTATTTCCCTGATAAGGAGCGACGCTGAACATCTTTTCATGTGCCTGTTGGCCATCTGGATGTCTTCTTTAGAGAAGTGTCTATTCATGTTTTCTGCCCATTTCTTCACTGGGTTATTTGTTTTTCGGGTGTGGAGTTTGGTGAGCTCTTTATAGATTTTGGATACTAGCCCTTTGTCCGATATGTCATTTGCAAATATCTTTTCCCATTCCGTTGGTTGCCTTTTAGTTTTGTTGGTTGTTTCCTTTGCTGTGCAGAAGCTTTTGATCTTCATAAGGTCCCAGTAATTCACTTTTGCTTTTAATTCCCTTGCCTTTGGGGATGTGTCGAGTAAGAGATTGCTACGGCTGAGGTCAGAGAGATCTTTTCCTGCTTTCTCCTCTAAGGTTTTGATGGTTTCCTGTCTCACATTTAGGTCCTTTATCCATTTTGAGTTTATTTTTGTAAATGGTGTGAGAAAGTGGTCTAGTTTCAACCTTCTGCATGTTGCTGTCCAGTTCTCCCAGCACCATTTGTTAAAGAGGCTGTCTTTTTTCCATTGGATGTTCTTTCCTGCTTTGTCAAAGATGAGTTGGCCATACGTTTGTGGGTCTAGTTCTGGGGTTTCTATTCTATTCCATTGGTCTGTGTGTCTGTTTTTGTGCCAATACCATGCTGTCTTGATGATTACAGCTTTGTAGTAGAGGCTAAAGTCTGGGATTGTGATGCCTCCTGCTTTGGTCTTCTTCTTCAAAATTCCTTTGGCTATTCGGGGCCTTTTGTGGTTCCATATGAATTTTAGGATTGCTTGTTCTAGTTTCGAGAAGAATGCTGGTGCAATTTTGATTGGGATTGCATTGAATGTGTAGATAGCTTTGGGTAGTATTGACATTTTGACAATATTTATTTTTCCAATCCATGAGCAGGGAATGTCTTTCCATTTCTTTAAGTCTTCTTCAATTACCTTCATAAGCTTTCTATAGTTTTCAGCATACAGATCCTTTACATCTTTGGTTAGATTTATTCCTAGGTATTTTATGCTTCTTGGTGCAATTGTGAATGGGATCATTTTCTTTATTTGTCTTTCTGTTGCTTCATTGTTAGTGTATAAGAATGCAACTGATTTCTGGACATTGATTTTGTATCCTGCAACTTTGCTGAATTCATGTATCAGTTCTAGCAGACTTTTGGTGGAATCTATCGGATTTTCCATGTATAATATCATGTCGTCTGCAAAAAGCGAAAGCTTGACTTCATCTTTGCCAATTTGGATGCCTTTGATTTCCTTTTGTTGTCTGATTGCTGATGCTAGAACTTCCAGCACTATGTTAAACAACAGCGGTGAGAGTGGGCATCCCTGTCGTGTTCCTGATCTCAGGGAAAAAGCTCTCAGTTTTTCCCCGTTGAGGATGATGTTAGCTGTGGGCTTTTCATAAATGGCTTTTATGATCTTTAAGTATGTTCCTTCTATCCCGACTTTCTCAAGGGTTTTTATTAAGAAAGGGTGCTGGATTTTGTCAAAGGCCTTTTCTGCATCGATTGACAGGATCATATGGTTCTTCTCTTTTTTTTTGTTAATGTGATGTATCACGTTGATTGATTTGCGAATGTTGAACCAGCCCTGCATCCCAGGAATGAATCCCACTTGATCATGGTGAATCATTCTTTTTATATGCTGTTGAATTCGATTTGCTAGTATCTTATTGAGAATTTTTGCATCCATATTCATCAGGGATATTGGCCTGTAGTTCTCTTTTTTTACTGGGTCTCTGTCTGGTTTAGGAATCAAAGTAATACTGGCTTCATAGAATGAGTCTGGAAGTTTTCCTTCCCTTTCTATTTCTTGGAATAGCTTGAGAAGGATAGGTATTATCTCTGCTTTAAACGTCTGGTAGAACTCCCCTGGGAAGCCATCTGCTCCTGGACTCTTATTTGTTGGGAGATTTTTGATAACCGATTCAATTTCTTTGCTGGTTATGGGTCTGTTCAAGCTTTCTATTTCCTCCTGATTGAGTTTTGGAAGAGTGTGGGTGTTCAGGAATGTGTCCATTTCTTCCAGGTTGTCCAATTTGTTGGCATATAATTTTTCATAGTATTCCCTGATAATTGTTTGTATCTCTGAGGGATTGGTTGTAATAATTCCATTTTCATTCATGATTTTATCTATTTGGGTCATCTCGCTTTTCTTTTTGAGAAGCCTGGCTAGAGGTTTGTCAATTTTGTTTATTTTTTCAAAAAACCAACTCTTGGTTTCGTGGATCTGCTCTACAGTTTTTTTAGATTCTATATTGTTTATTTCTGCTCTGATCTTTATTATTTCTCTTCTTCTGCTGGGTTTAGGCTGCCTTTGCTGTTCTGCTTCTATTTCCTTTAGGTGTGCTGTTAGATTTTGTATTTGGGATTTTTCTTGTTTCTTGAGATAGGCCTGGATTGCAATGTATTTTCCTCTCAGGACTGCCTTCGCTGCGTCCCAAAGCGTTTGGATTGTTGTATTTTCATTTTCGTTTGTTTCCATATATTTTTTGATTTCTTCTCTAATTGCCTGGTTGACCCACTCATTCGTTAGTAGGGTGTTCTTTAACCTCCACGCTTTTGGAGGTTTTCCAGACTTTTTCCTGTGGTTGATTTCAAGCTTCATAGCATTGTGGTCTGAAAGTATGCATGGTATAATTTCAATTCTTGTAAACTTATGAAGGGCTGTTTTGTGACCCAGTATATGATCTATCTTGGAGAATGTTCCATGTGCACTCGAGAAGAAAGTATATTCTGTTGCTTTGGGATGCAGAGTTCTAAATATATCTGTCAAGTCCATCTGATCCAATGTCTCATTCAGGGCCCTTGTTTCTTTATTGACTGTGTGTCTAGATGATCTATCCATTTCTGTAAGTGGGGTGTTAAAGTCCCCTGCAATTACCACATTCTTATCAATAAGGTTGCTTCTGTTTATGAGTAATTGTTTTATATACTTGGGGGCTCCGGTATTCGGCGCATAGACATTTATAATTGTTAGCTCTTCCTGATGGATAGACCCTGTAACTATTATATAATGTCCTTCTTCATCTCTTGTTACAGCCTTTAATTTAAAGTCTAGTTTGTCTGATATAAGTATGGCTACTCCAGCTTTCTTTTGGCTTCCAGTAGCATGATAAATAGTTCTCCATCCCCTCACTCTGAATCTAAAGGTGTCCTCAGGTCTAAAATGAGTCTCTTGTAGACAGCAAATAGATGGGTCTTGTTTTTTTATCCATTCTGATACCCTATGTCTTTTGGTTGGCGCATTTAATCCGTTTACATTCAGTGTTATTATAGAAAGATACGGGTTTAGAGTCATTGTGATGTCTGTATGTTTTATGCTTGTAGTGATGTCTCTGGTACTTTGTCTCACAGGGTCCCCCTTAGGATCTCTTGTAGGGCTGGTTTAGTGGTGACAAATTCCTTCAGTTTTTGTTTGTTTGGGAAGACCTTTATCTCTCCTTCTATTCTAAATGACAGACTTGCTGGATAAAGGATTCTCGGCTGCATATTTTTGCTGTCTAGCACCCTGAAAATCTCGTGCCAATTCTTTCTGGCCTGCCAAGTTTCAAAAGAGAGATCAGTCACGAGTCTTATAGGTCTCCCTTTATATGTGAGGGCACGTTTACCCCTTGCTGCTTTCAGAATTTTCTCTTTATCCTTGTATTTTGCCAGTTTCACTATGATATGTCATGCAGAAGATCGATTCAAGTTACGTCTGAAGGGAGTTCTCTGTGCCTCTTGGATTTCAATGCCTTTTTCCTTCCCCAGTTCAGGGAAGTTCTCAGCTATTATTTCTTCAAGTACCCCTTCAGCACCTTTCCCTCTCTCTTCCTCCCCTGGAATACCAATTATGCGTATATTATTTCTTTTTAGTGTATCACTTAGTTCTCTAATTTTCCCCTCATACTCCTGGATTTTTTTATCTCTCTTTTTCTCAGCTTCCTCTTTTTCCATAACTTTATCTTCTAGTTCACCTATTCTCTCCTCTGCCTCTTCCATCCGAGCTGTGGTGGTTTGCATTTTGTTTTGCATTTCATTCAAAGCGTTTTTCAGCTCCTCGTGACTGTTCCTTAGTCCCTTGATCTCTGTAGCAAGAGATTCTCTGCTGTCCTGTATACTGTTTTCCAGCCCAGCGATTAATTTTATGACTATTATTCTAAATTCACTTTCTGTTATATTATTTAAATCCTTTTTGATCAGCTCATTAGCTGTTGTTATTTCCTGGAGATTCTTCTGAGGGGAATTCTTCCGCTTGGTCATTTTGGATAGTCCCTGGTGTGGTGAGGACCTGCAGGGCACTTCCCCTGTGCTGTGGTGTATAACAGGAGTTGGTGGGCGGGGCCGCAGTCAGTCCTGATGTCTGCCCCCAGCCCACCGCTGGGGCCACAGTCAGACTGGTGTGTGCCTTCTCTTCCCCTCTCCTAGGGGTGGGATTCACTGTGGGGTGGCGTGGCCCGTCTGGGCTACTTGCACACTGCCAGGCTTGTGATGCTGGGGATCTGGCGTATTAGCTGGGGTGGGAAGGCAAGGTGCACGGCGGGAGGGGGGGCAGGCTTAGCTCGCTTCTCCTTAGGTGATCCACTTCAGGAGGGGCCCTGTGGCAGCCGGAGGGAGTCAGATCCGCTGCCGGAGGTTTGGCTCCGCAGAAGCACAGAGTTGGGTGTTTGCGCGGAGCGAGCAATTTCCCTGGCCGGAACCGGTTCCCTTTGGGATTTTGGCTGGGGGATGGGCGGGGGAGATGGCGCTGGCGAGCGCCTTTGTTCCCCGCCAAACTGAGCTCTGTCGTCCGGGGGCTCCGCAGCTCACCCTCCCTTTGTCCTCCAGCCTTCCCGCTTTCCGAGCAGAGCTGTTAACTTATGACCTCCCAGACGCTAAGTCGAGCTTGCTGTTGGAACACAGTCCGTCAGGCCCCTCCGCTTTTGCAAGCCGGACTCGGGGGCTCTGCTTGGCTGGCGAGCCGCCCCTCCGCCCCGGCTCCCTCCCGCCAGTCCGTGGAGCGCGCACCGCCTCGTCGCCCTTCCTACCCTCTTCCGTGGGCCTCTCGTCTGCACTTGGGTCCGGTGACTCCGTTCTGCTAATCCTCTGGCGGTTTTCTGGGTTATTTAGGCAGGTGTAGGTGGAATCTAAGTGATCAGCAGGACACGCGGTGAGCCCAGCGTCCTCCTACGCCGCCATCTTCCTCACCTCTCTGTATCAGTTTTTTGATGAGAGGGCACAGGTTTTATCCCTGCTTGTGGCCTGACATCACACAGCACTGTCACAAACCAAGCTGGTGCTCTGTATAGACCTTCTCTGAACGGATTTGAGAGTCAGGAAAAGCAAAGGTAAAACCAGTCTTGTGGCCATATATGGGCGGGGAATTACTGCCATGTTAAGCCTTAGAGCCTAAAGATGACTCTGCCCTTCCAGGATTAACTCACATTGCCCCATCTCAGAAGTCAGGAGAAAAACGGTTCCCTAGGCACAGATCCCTTTCCAGAAAGCATGGATGGTGATCTTTTCCCCTGCACCGTCCCACACTAGTTTACCTGGGGCTTCCTAACCCCTGCTGTGTGTTGGGATCCATTCAAATTTGCAGCTTTGGAATCTAAAGGTGTTTAGGACCTGGGTTTTGGTTTCAGGTAAGCTTTTAGAGTTTGGCACATTCCAGGAAAAAAAAAAATTATTATACATAAAAGGATTTGATGTCAGGCAGACACAAGTCTTCCTTCTTCAGATGAGCCAATTGCTAATTCTATTGAGAAAAATATTCTGATTGGCCAAGGACTAAACAGTAAACTCTTTCTGCTTGAGTATTTTTGATTTTTACCCTAAACTTGAATCCATTTCTTCCCCTTTTTTAAGTGAGTCTAGAAACTTTGATTTAATTTTATGTGTTCATTAAATATCAGCATATACTGAAGAAGTTTTTGTAATGGAGTAGACCTAGCATGGGCTTCAAGGTCAGACCCACCTGACACTGAGCCCTGGCTCCTTCCCTGGTGAACTACTTGGCCTTGGGCACTTATCTAGTCTGGAGCCTGAATTTTTTCATCTCTGGAATAGGACTAAAGATACTTCATTAGTTGAAATATTGGATGCAAAGTTCCTAATATAGTATTTGGGACATATTAGATGTTTAATCAGTGTTTAATCTTTTTTTTTCTGCTTTCCCTAAGAACCATAATAAGTGGTTATGATCCAAGACCCCAGATATCAGAAACTGTGGCCAAGAGCTGTAGGAGAAAAGGCATAGGAAATTAGCCCACATAAATAATAGTCTCTGGATATTAAGTCGTTACATTTTTTAATAAATCCTTAATAGCAGTTAGCTTTATTAACTTTCATTTTTTTTCTAATAAAAATTGACTGTATCTGAAATTTAGTCTTCTCTCTTCTTAGCTCAATTTTGTTTCTTTTTGTCTCTGTGGCTGGAGGGAGAATATGTTTTGTAAACAGTTTTAAAAGGTGTGTAAATCATCCTTGAGTAGACGTGTTTTGAATGTTGGTAAAAAAATAAGTTTTTTTTTAAATTCACCAATCTGATATTTTCCATTATTTCTCTGTTAAAAATGATATTTAATTTTTTATTAGCTTCTTGATGAGTTTACAGTCTAAGAAGCTGCAATTTAGATAATGTTTTTTGTTGTTGTTCTTAAAGTTTACATATTTAAGAGAGAGAGCATGTTCTAGAGCAAGTGTGAACGAGGGAGGGGCAGAGAGAGAGAGAGAAAGAATCCCAAGCAGGCTCCATTCTGTCAGCACGAGCCCAACACAGAACTTGATCCAACAAACCATGAGATCATGACCTGAGCTGAGATCAAGGTAGGATGCTTAGTCAACTGAGCCACCCAGGCGCTCCTGATTTAGCTAATGTTCTATGTATTGATAAAATTACAGCTTCCACTTCTGCAAGATGATAAACAGATAATCTGAAAACTTACTTGCCATAAACCCTTAAATATGCTGGGTAAAATGCAGCAAAAATTACCTTAACTGCATGACGCTGCTCGTAGCAATAGAGAACTTCTGGGTGCCAACATCAGGAGGCTCCAAAGAAGACAGTTGACAGTCACACACTCTGACACTGTATTTGATGAGGAAGAGAGGGATAGTTAGCCTGAAATAGCAGCTAGAGTTGTTGTCCATTTGGGAATGGAAGATTAGGCCTTGGGCCTATGCAAGGTGAGGATGGAACTAAAGCCCTTCTCAAAACTGACATTCTCTAAGAGCTACACTATCAGTGGGAGGGTGGATTTTTAAATTCCACTCAGCTTTTCCTATCTCTGGGTTCTGGGCCTGCATAAGGAAAGACAAAAAAAATAAAAAGACGAAAACACTCTTCTTGAGAATTTGGAGTCTTAGGCCTGTACCTTACATGGATATAAGGTTCAAATTTCCATCATGCAGTCTGAGAACCTACAAATTGGGAGATTGTCTAAAAATTAGTTTCTATTTAGTGATAACTCAGGGCATTTGAGAAGCATTCATATATCTAAAGGTGTGCAAAAAGGGAAAAAATAGACTAAGAATCAATATTTGAAGGATTCATAGCTATAAATGTTCTAAAATAGATGAAAGATAAGAATCTTTAATTCAATAATCACAATATGCTGCTCACCATAGTGAAATTACAGAACACCAAAGATGAGTGGGAGATACTAAAAGCAACCAGAGAGAAGCCAGGCCGCCCACCCTGCAATGATATTGGAATGAAAGCCTACTTATTAGCAGTAACTGTACAGGCCAGAAGAATAGTAACTTCAGAAGTTAACTTCAAAGTTCTTCCAAGTGCTAAGAATTCTTTATGCAAATGAAGTATCATTCAAGAGTGGGGTTAAAATAAAACATTGAGGCCCTTCCTGTTTTCTAATGCAAGTTTATATATTTTTCTCCAAGCAGATTAAGTTGCACTCTAGAGATGTTTATATTATTTTAATTAACATTAAGCTTAAAATATTTTCTAATTTCTATCTAAATTTCTTCTTTGGCCTGTGGGTTATTTAGAAGTGAATTATTAATTTCTAAATATATGCAGTTTTTCCAGTTAGCTTTTTGTCCTTAATTTCTGACATATTTGCATTAGGACATAGAAAAAATTTTTTGAATGATTTCAACCTTTTTGAATTTGTTAAAACTTGGTTGGTTTTCATAGTATTTTCGGTGTTTTTTTCTTTTATTTTTTCCCTTTTTAAAATTTTTTTTAATTTATTTTTTTAATTTACATCCAAGTTAATTAGCATATAGTGCAACAATGATTTCAGGAATAGATTCCTTAATGCCTCTTACCCATTTAGCCCATTCCCCCTCCCACAACCCCTCCAGTAACCCTCTTGTTTGTTCTCCATATTTAAGAGTCTCTTTTGTTTTTGCCCCCCTCCCTGTTTTTATATTATTTTTGCTTCCCTTCCCTTATGTTCATCTGGTTTGTCTCTTAAAGTCCTCATATGAGTGAAGTCATATGATATTTGTCTTTCTCTGACTGACTAATTTCACTTAGCATAATACCCTCTAGTTCCATCTACGTAGTTGCAGATGACAAAATTTCATTCTTTTTGATTGCTGAGTAATGCTCCATTATATATATATAATATTATATATATATATATATAATGGAGCATTACTCCATGGAGTAATAAATGGATAAAGAAGATGTGATATATATATATATATATATATATATATATATATATATATATATCACATCTTCTTTATCCATTCATCCATCGATGGACATTTGGGCTCTTTCCATACTTTGGCTATTGTTGATAGTGCTGCTATAAACATGGGGGTGCATGTGTCCCTTCGAAATATCACACCTGTATCCCATGGATAAATGCCTAGCAGTGCAATTGCTGGGTCCTAGGGTAGTTTTTAGTTTTCTGAGGAACCTCCATACTGTTTTCCAGAGTGGCTGCACCAGCTTGCATTCCCACCAACAATGCAAAAGAGATCCTCTTTCTCTGCATCCTCACCATCATCTGTTCTTGCCTGATTGTTAACGTTAGCCATTCTGACAGGTGTAAGGTGGTATCTCATTGTGGTTTTGATTTGTATTTCCCTGATGATGAGTGATGTTGAACATTTTTCATGTGTCGATTGGCCATCTGGATGTCTTCTTTGGAGAAGTGTCTATTCATGATTTTGCCCATTTCTTCACTGGATTATTTGTTTTTTGGGTGTTGAGTTTGATAAGTTCTTTATAGATTTGGGATACTAACCCTTTATCTGATATGTTGTTTGCAAATATCTTCTCCCATTCCATGTGCTGTCTTTTAGTTTCACTGATTGCTTCCTTCACTGTGCAGAAGCTTTTTATTTTGATGAGTTCCCCACAGTTCATTTTTGCTTTTGTTTCCCTTGCCTCTGGAGACGTGTTGAGTAAGAAGTTGCTGTGGCTGAGGTCAAAAAAGGTTTTTGCCTGCTTTCTCCTTGAGGATTTTGATGGCTTCCTGTCTTACATTTAGTTCTATCATCCATTTTGAGTTTATTTTTGTGTATGGTGTAATCAAGTGGTCCAGGTTCATTTTTCTGCATGTCGCTGTCCAGTTTTCCCAGGACCACTTGCTGAAGAGACTGTCTTTATTCCATTAGATATTCTTTTCTGCTTTGTCAAAGATTAGTTGGACATACGTTTGTGGGTCTGTTTCTGAGTTCTCTATTCTGTTCCATTGATCTGAGTGTCTGTGCTTGTGCCAGTACTATGCTGTCTTGATGATTACAGCTTTGTAATACAGCTTGAAGTCCTTATTTTCAGTGTTTTATCTGTATGTGAAAATAATGTGTGGTTTGGCCTTGTTGAAGGCAATATTTGTCAGTAAGTCAAATATTGCTGTATTTGTTTGTCTGCTTGTTTTATCAGATGCTGAGAAAAGTATGCTTAAATTTTCCATTTGGATTTTTAATGTTTCTACTTGCTTTATAAATTTAGGGGCTATGTTATTAGGAATATATAAATTTAGATTTGGGTTATAGCTTCCTTAAATGTTAGCCTTTTATTATTAAATGTTGTTTTTAATCTCTAATAATGTATTTTGCCTTAACATCTACCTCGATATAAATAGAGCTGCATCAGCTTTCTTTTTGTTAGTGTTTGATTGACATTTCATTTTCCATTAATTTACTTTTAATCTTTCTCTTAGACATATCTTTTATAAATAGTAAGGGGGTTTTTTAATCCAGTATGAAAATCTCTCTTTTAATTGGAATATTTAGTTCCATATAATTAGTGATATATTTTATTTTAAATCTACCATCTTATTAATAAATGTGTTTTATTTGTCCTATCTATTTTGAGTTGCTTTTTAGTCCTTTTTTGGCCTTTTTTTAGGATTGACTACATTTTTCCTTTTTTTTTTTTAATCTTCTGTTAGTTTGGAAGTTATAAACTTTATTAATCACTCAGGGGTTATCCTAGGGATCACATCATAAAACCACCTTCATCTTATAAGAGTCTAATATAAATTAGTACCTTAAATATCTTTCTGAATAATGCAAGGACCTTGGAACATTTATTACCTTACTCCTCTATTGACTTGTGGACCATTATTGTCATATATTTTAAGGTTTTGTGTATTTTTTTCTATGTTTTTTTAAATCAACAAGACATTATTGTTTTGTAGAGTAAATGTTTAATTATTATATTTTCCCGTATATTTACATTTTCATTGCTTTTCATTTCTTCCTGAATCTCCAATTCACACCTGGGATGCTTTTCTTTCTGCTGTGATAAACATGCCTAGTATTATTTTGGGTTTTTTTTTTTATGTGTATCTTCTATTGATGAATTCCTCCAGTTTTTGTTTGTCTGAAGATGCCTTCCTTTTGCTTTAATTTCTTCATTTTTGAATACAGATATTGATACTTTGAAGATATCATTACACTGTGTTATAGTTTCCATTGTTTCTATCGAAAAATCAGCTGCTGGTCTAATTTTCCCACCCTTAAACTCAGTCTTTCATCTCCCCAGGTATTCTGTTTGCCTTTTATCAGCAGTGTTGCAATGCACCCAGATATAGATTTTTTCTTTTTCATTTTTTTTAATTTACTACTTAAAAATAGGATTCATAGAGCTTCTTAAATTTGTGGCTTGATGTGTGCAATCTGTTTCAGAAAAGTCTCAGCCATTTTTTTCAAATATTGCTTCTAGTACATTCCCTCTCTCCCATCTCCTGAGGCTATAATTACATATAGACCTTCTCAGTGATTTTGCAGTGTCTTTTTACCTTCTCTTCTTTGCTTTCCATCTTTTTCTCTCTGCTGTATTCTGAATATTTTTATCTGAACTACCTTCTCTATTCAGCTGTGTCTAATTTTCAATTAAACCCATTCGCCAAGTTCTTGATTTCAGTTACTGAACTTTTTAGCTCTGCGGTTTCCATTTGTCGTTGTTGCTGTTGTTGTTGTTGTTGTTGTTGTTCTTGTTGTTGTTATAGTTTTAACTTCCCTGCTGAAATGATTATTCTTGTCTTTACCTCCTTGAACCTAAAAGTATGTTAATTTTAAGATCTGTATCTAATAATTCCATTCTCTGGATTGCCTGTGGGTCAGTATCTATTGAAGTTATTTCTTTTGTTCGTATTGCCTTTCCTCCACATGTACCTGGTTATATTTGGTGATGAACACAGTATTTGCAGAATTGTTTATAGAAATAATTTTTAGTTTAGGAGGATATTATCTATCTCCAGAGCAGATTTGTATTTGTTTCTGCCAAGTAAGTCTGGGCACTAGCAATTAGAGTTACCTTGGCCCAGTTTAAAATTATTCAAAGCTAAGCCAAGTCCTGCAAGCGCCTATCTTTTATAACTTATCCACCCTCCTAGGATATAGTCCTTCAGAGTTCCAACACAAGGATAGACCCCACCCCGCCCAATTGCGTTCATTTCCTCCTCCTCATGTCTTGAGGTTTTCTAGCCCCTCAGCCATTCATCTGAGTTTACTTTTATTTTTTTTAAGCTTATTTATTTATTTTGAGAGAGAGTGTGTGTGCGCACAAGCAGGGGAGGGGCAGAGACAGAGGGAGAGGATCCCAAGCAGGCGCCACACTGCCAGCACAGAGCCTGATGTGGGGTTTGATCTCCCGAACCACAAGATCATGACCTGAGCCTAGATCAAGAGTCGGACGCTTAACTGACTGACTCACCCAGGCACCCTACCATTCCTCTGTTTGATCAGGAGTCAGCACTTCTCTTCACCAGGGAAATACAGCACTTGGCTTCTCTGCTTATGCCTGTTTTCCTCTGGATCTTGAGCTGGTTGTTCTTCATATCTTAATCACCCTTACATGTCTTGAAACACATGTGATGTATGCTTGTCTAGTTTTTCTGATTGTTCCCCATAAAAGGATTGTGTGAATTATAGTAGGCCATCACCAGAAGCAGAAGTTCCTTATCTTTATATTTTTTGATCTGCCTATGTTGCTGAGTATATTTTTAGTCCTTTGATTCTCACTGTAGTCTATGTTGTGCATTGACTGCATTTTGCCTATTATTCCAATGATAAACACCTAGATTGCCTTCAACGATTACCACAATTAGTACCACACAAAAACATATAGCATTGTAAGTATTTCTTTATAAACATTGTAAGTGTTTATAAAATGTGTGGGAATTTGGGGGGACTCTATCCCGGAAGAGTTTGCCAAAACATTGGGAATACCTGTGTTTGTTCTAATTAAGACCTGCCAGGTGACATGCATCAATCCAGTTTCATCACTATACTTTCCACCAGCACTGTCCCTACACTGTCACCAAAACCTGGAATGATCCAGCTCCCCAATGTCTATCAAGTCTAATAGAAATAAAGTGATATCATAATTTTAATTTGCATTTCTCAGATTACAATTTTTCTATTGGATTTCTTTTGTCTCGTTGATTTTCAAGAGTTTTGTTTTTAAACAGTACCCTGTGTTAGATGCAGATATTGCAAATATATTCTCAATCTGCCATTTAACTACCATCTTATTCATAATGCCTTCATTGATAATATTGTTGGTTGATGACTTGTGCTTTGTGCTGTTATTAAGAAGTCGTCTACTGCCCTATTTCTTCTATATTATGGGTGTTTAATTTTATATTTTTACTGTTTAATTGATAAGTCTTCAAATCATCTGGAGCCCCCTTTCATATCATGTGTTGATAGGAATCCAATTTCATTTTTCTTGATATAAATAATCCAGTTTTCCCAACACTAGCTGTTGACATCTTACCTTTTCCTCTCTTTTCACTTCTTTTCACTTTTAATAAACTCCTGTCTTTTTTAAACATGTTAGTTACTAACCAGTTTTCAAGTTTTATCCCCCTAACCCCTTGTTCCCCCAAATCCTGTGATGCTTGTTGCATGGTTTTACACAGCATCGTGCTTTTTAGGAATACATATGATACGTTGTAAAACTACATGTATTTGGAAATCTCCATGATAAAATCTTTTTACGTTTTTAAAATAAAAATGTAAAACAAGTAATTCTCTTTTATTCCAGTTTTGCTAAAAGGTTTTTTTTTTTGTAAGTAAGCATTAAACTTTTTAATATGCCTTTTCAGAATTGATTGAAATATATTTTCAGTTTTTTCTCTTTTTGTCTGCTATTTGGTCAGTTTTATCAATAGATTAGCTCATATGAAACCATCCTTGCATTTCTGGATGAATCCCTATTTTACCACAATATATTATGTTTAATGCATTGTTATATTTGGTTAGCTAAGATTTTATTTAGGATTTTTGCGTCTGCTTTCGTAAAGGAGATCTAAACCTGATTCACTGTTGTTGTTGTATTCCCTTATTTGGTTTTGAATCATAGTTACACTACCCTCAAGTTAAGCAGTTTTTGTTCTTTTTCTTTTTTCTAGAACAACTTGTATAAGATATGAATTAACTATTCTTTTGAAGATTTATAGCTTCCTGTATAAAACAGTCTGGTCCATGGGATTTGACACAGGAAGGTTTTTTTTTTTACACTACCATTTTAATTTCTTAGATCTTTGTTGGTTCAAATTTTCTTTTATGCCAATTTTACCGTTTTATGTACATTTTCACCATTTAATGAACTTTTTCAGAATGTATTTATTTTATCTAGGTTTTTGGATTTAGAATTGAATGAGAAACGCAACTACAACCATACCTAGAAGGAAAGATATATGCCTTAAAGTGGCTAGAGAAAATCAAAACCAAAAAAGAAGCCCTAATATAAAGGAAAAAATTAATAAATGTGATAACATTAAAATATAAAACTATGCTTCAAAGGACAATCTAGACAATGTGACTTTTCAGACTAGAAAATAGGCCACATCATAGCATAAGAAAGATATTTACAATATTTTGTAAATGACAAAAGATTAGTGTAAAGGATGTGTAAAGAACTTCTAAAAATAGATAAGAGGAAGACAGACAGCTCAATATACAAATGGATTTATGGTACATATAGGCAATTCTTAGAAGAGGCATTTGAATAATCAATAAAAATATGAACAACGCTCAACATCACTGATAATCAAGAAAGCAACATACAAGTCATATCACATCCTTCAAATTGGCAGACACTTTAAGTGCAAAAGCGAAATATTGGTGAGGATGTACACGGTCAGGAATTCTTGTAAATTGCTGGTGGGAGTATAAATTTATATAGGCTCCTCAGAGAGTAGTTTGTCAATATCTAGTAAAGTTGAAGGTAATCTTCTGTGTATCCTAGATAAACTTGTCAGTATATGCATGAGGGGACAGCTGTGTGTTGATTAGTGCTTCAAGGTTTCACTATTATCAAGGAACATAGAAGAAGCAGGGTTCAGAAGGATACATGCAGTGTGATAGTATAATAGGGCTTATGTAAGTGTGCAAAACGCAAATAACAGAATTCATAATAGTATACCTTTGGCTATATACATGTGTAGTATTAGCAATATAACAATACCTTTGGATATATACACATTTAGTCAGATTATACAAAATGCATGAGAATACAGAACAATTTTAAGTACAGAGATATACTTCCTGGAGAGGAAGATAAAGAGTTTGCATGAGGGTGGGGCATCAGATATACTCATAATATTGTCAGAGATCAACAGAGAATATAGCAAAATGTTAATTAGCACTTGTTTAATTTTTGTGATGGTTGTGTAGATTTTTTCATCTTATTTCTATACTTTTCTGTATGTTTAGTTTGCATTTATTCAAAAAATAATTTACTGAGCACCTACTAGCTGTCAGGCTTTGTTCTGATGCTTAGGATAGAGCAGTGAACACGATGTACATGTTGTCCTCTCCTCGTGGATCTTATAGAGTTTAAAATGTTTTAGAATTGGGGCACCTCAGTGGCTCAATCCAACTTCTGCTCAGGTCATGATCTCACAGCTCATGGGTTTGAGCCCCACATCAGGCTCTGTGCCGACAGCTCAGAGCCTGGAGCCTGCTTCGGATTCTGTCTCCCTCTCTCTCTGCCCCTTCCCCACTCATGCTCTGTGTGTGTGTGTGTGTGTGTGTGTGTGTCTTTCAAAAATACACATTAAAAAAATTTTAATAAAAAAATAAAATGTTTCAGAATTAAACTTTTTTAATGCTTAAGATAATTTTTTTAAAAGACCAATTTGCACAGAGAACAAACTGAGGGTTGCTGGAGGAGTTGTGGGTGGGATGGGCTAAATGGGCAAGGGGTATTAAGGACGATACTTGTTGGGATGAGCACTGGGTGTTATACTTAGGCGATGAATCACTGGATTCTATTCCTGAAATCATTATTGCACTATATGCTAACTAAGTTGGATGTAAATAAATAAACAAATAAATGACCCATTTGGGAGCTCTTCCTTCTATAAAGCTCTAATTACTCTTTTAATTCATCCAATTTCATTTCTCTTTATCCCTGGAATCAGGCACTTAAAAAGCTGCGGGGGCAGGGGAGCGGGGTGGTGGTTCACCTGGGTGGCTCAGTTGGTTAAGCATCTGACAGTTGATTTTGGCTCAGGTTATGATCCATCGGTTCGTGGGATGGAGCCCATGTTGGGCTCCACACTGAACGTGGGGCCTGCTTGGGATTCTCTCTCTCTCTCTCTCTCTCTCTCCCTCTCCCTCTACCTTTCTCCCTCCCTCCCTCTCTGTTTCTCTCTCTCTCTTTCTGTCTCTCTCTCAAAATAAATAAATAATCATTAAAAAAAAAAAAGCTGAGGGCAGCAAACATACCACTATGGTGCAGAACATTGAGAGGAGGGTGCAGGCGGCAGGAGGCATATAGGAAGCCACTGGACTTTCTGCTGACTTTTGCTATTGCTGTGAACTTCAAAGTGCTGTTAAAAATAGTGTACTGGGGTGCCTGGGTGGTTCAGTGGGTTGAGTGTCCAACTTCAGCTCAGGTCATGATCTCAACGTTCATGGGTTTGAGCCCAGAGTCGGGCTCTGTGCCGACAGCTCAGAGCCTAGAGCCTGCTTCAGATTCTGTGTCTCCCTCTCTGTCTGCCCCTCCCCCTGCTCTCTCTCAAAAATAATAAACATTATTTCTGTCTCTCTCTCAAAAATAAATAAACATTTTTTTTAATTTTTAAAAAATAGTCTATTTAAGGGGCACCTTGGTGGCTCAGTCGGTTAGGCAACTGACTTGATTTCAGTTCATGTCATGATCTCACAGTCGTGAGTTGAAACCCTGTGTCCAGTCCCACATCCAGCCCTGCTCTGACAGCACAGAGCCTGCTTGGGATTCTCTCTCTCTGCCCTTCCCCCACTCACATATACACTCTCTTTCAAAATAAATAAACTTTTTTTTAAATGGTCTATTTAAAAGGAAAAGAAAGCTATGAGGGAAGAAAGCTCTTTGTAAAATCAGCCTTCATAAACAGAATGTACAGTCTAAATGAGCTATTGGTCTGCCTCCCATATTAGTTTTTCAGGATTGTGGTTTACACTTTTAGGTTCGTAGTTTTTGTAAATAGTCACCTGTGGGAACTGTTTTCATGAATAAACAAGGATGGCTTCTAATTACTGTGGTCACTGAACGTATTTGGGCATCCTTACTTTGTGCAAGACCACATAAGGGGCCATGGGGACCAGAGAACAATAAGCAGAGTTCCCTGCTCCCAGAGCGCCAATATTGTTCGTGGTCATAATAGATACTAGTAACAGCAGCTGTGACCTTCGCTCTTCTACCTCCTGCATCAATTATTGAAAGATCTGGAAGACTGGGTCACCAGGGCACTCAAGGACTGCTGTGCACAGGACTCTGTGCCCAGAGATCTGGGGAGTCAGTAGTGGTTGAAGCATCAGTAAAGGATGGTAAAGGAGGCCCCTAAAAGATGAGCAGGCACAAGCTGACAGCCCTTTCAAACAAAGGAATGGCCTGACCAGAGGCACAGGACCTGCCCAAGAAGTGTCAGAGCAGCCGAGTACTCAGGACAGGGAAGGTAGGTATCAAGCTAGTCATGGATCAGAGGAGATTTTTTGAAACCACAGACATGAGTGAAAGGGCCAAAGGGGAATAAAAAGGCAGGAAGAGAGAGAACAGGAGAAGGCCAAGGGAAGAACCCCAGTACCTGGGTTTTGGGGTGTGGACACAATGGGAGGAGGTGAATAAGGAGCCAGTGCAGTTGTCCTATGCTGCTGAACCAAGGTTCTGAGTGGGCATGACAGGCAGCCTCTGTGCTCTAGGCTTGCGGGTCTGTCTAGGACTGAAAACAAGGAGCACTGCCTGACTGTGCAAACCACCATATACCCAAATTAGTGAAAGGCTTCCCCCAGGAAAGACCAGTAGTCACAGCTGGCAGCAGTTGTAGGATGGGCAGCATCCTTGCTGAGTCCTAGCATAGACACTGACAAGAGTCATATACACACAGGTGTCATATCAGGGTTCTGACAGTTCTGTGGGACTTGCCACAGGCCATGTTCCAGAGTTAGTGAGGACCTGTGGTCCTCAGGCCCCCTTAGTCCACTTCTACCAGATGCTCCAAATGTTCCATGGCCATGACCTGAGTTCCAGACTTTCCTTGAATGGAGGTCTCTTTCCTGAGGACCTGGTCAGTCTCACTTCTACTTCTGTACAGAATGTTTGAGGATGGCCCAGAGCAAAGCAGAGACCACTAGTGGCAGTTGTGTGTAACCAGAGCAAAGGGTTGGAGACAGTCCTTCCCCTCAGAACTTCACATGAAGCTCAGAGCTAAAAGGTCCCAGCCAAAAGAATCCCTCTGGGATCCGTGTCTGAGAGCTGGAATGTCCGAGTTGGACGTTTGCACCAGGTGTGTATGGGTGCCCTCTGTGGGTCAGGCCTTGGCAAGGTGGCGGGATACAGTTGAGAGCTGGAATGTCCCAGTCAGACGTTTGCACCAGGTGTGTATGGGTGCCCCTGTGGGTCAGGCCTTGGGCAAAGTGGAGGGATACAGGTGGAAACAAGAAGTTGTTCCAGGCTTTCACTGAAAGTTTACCCTAGCAGAGGACCCAGACCAGTAAAAGGGGCAGTGAAACACACATTGTCAAGAATGATTGCAGAGTGTTATTGTTCGTATTTCTGTAGACAGAAGTACTGGGTGCTGTGAACATTGAGGAAGGAGGAATCTCACCAATCTGGAAAGTCCCAGAAGATATCCAGGGGACATATGAAAAGGCCACAGCTAACATCCTACAAATGGTGGAAGACTGAAAGCTTTCCTCCTAAGATCAGGAATAAGACAAAGATGTTTGCACTCACCACTTCCATTCAGCATTTTACCAGAGGTTCCAGCTAGAGCAATAAGGCAAGAAAAAGAAATAAAAGGCACCTACATTGGAAAGGAGGAAGTACAACTATCTCTATTCACAGATGGCATCATCTTCTATATAGAAATTTGAAAGAATGCACACACATACACACTCACACAAAAACTAAAGCTGATAAATGAATTCCAGGATTCAGGATCACACACAAAAATGAATTCTATTTCTGTCTTCTAGCACTGCACAATTTGAAGATGAAATTAAGAAAGCAGTTCCATTTACAGTAGCATCAAAAAGAAAACTTTTAAGAATAAATTTAACAAAAACAATGCAATACTTATACACTGAAAACTATAAAACATAACTGAAATAAATTAAGGACCTAACTAAATGGAAAAACTTTCCATGATCAACAGATTCAATGCTATCCCTATCAAAATCCCAACTGCCTTTTTTGCAGAAATTGAAAGATGATCTTGAACTTAATTCATATGGACTTTCAAGAGAACCAGAATACCCAAACAACCTTGAAAAAGAACAAAGTCAGAGGATTCCCAATTTCAAAACATACCAGAAAGCTACAGGAACCAAGACAGTATAGTACTGCTATAGGATACACATATAGTTCAGGGCATCTGAGTGGCTCAGTCAGTTGAACATCTGACTTCAGCTCAGGTTATGATCTCTCAGTTTGTGAGTTCAAGCCCTGCATCAGGCTCTGTGCTGACAGCTTAGAGCCTGGAGCCTGCTTCAGATTCTGTGCCTCCCTTGCTCTCTGCGCTGCCCCTGCTCGTTCTCTCTCTCTTTCTCTCAAAAATAAACATTAAAAATTTTTTTAATAAAAAAATAAAGGATACACATATAGGTCAGTGGAATCAAGTTAAGAGTCCAGACATAGATCTACATATCTATTCTCAATTAATTTTCAACAGATGTGCTAGGACCATTCCCTGGATGAAAGAATAGTCATTCAAAAAATAGTGCTGACACAAATGGACATCCACACACAACAAATAGTGCTGACACAACTGGACATCCACACACAAAACAATATAGTTGGGCCACTACCTCATGCCATATTCAAAAATTAGCTCAAAATTCAGCATAGACATAAATATAAGAAGTAAAATTTTAAAACTCTCACTGTGCAGGCAGGATATGGGAGACATGGCTCCACAGGAGAAAAGCTACTGAGGGGTTTTAGTTGAAAACTAAAGGAGTCAGCAATAGGGTGGAGAGATCAAGCAAATTAAGACAGTCTTCCCAGCATTAGGCGGAGCGATTTGAAATCTAATCTTGGAGTGGTTGGCTAGGCCATTGCTGGGACATTGCAGATATGTGTACTACAATATAGGAAGGGCAGAGCAATCCAGAGTATGTTCAGAAGAGTGACCAGGCTCACTCTGCTGTGTCCACACCTCCTCTGAGATCTGTGTTCTGTATATATGTAGTAGTACTATCTCTTTCCCTGGGCACAGACGTGACCAGTTCTCTGGGTGCCACGAGGTGAACAAGACTGAGAGGTGCTTTTGCTTGCCATCCAGGGCTTTCCCTTGTCTGAATGGACCTCTCCACATGGGTATACTTCCTCTGATTCCCTTACATACATCTACTGACTTGAGAGTCCAAAACAGACTCTCAAGTACCAGCATGCTCGTTCCTGTTTATGTGTCTCCACCTATGCACTTAGTAACCTCATTTTGAGTTCCTTCCCCACTCTTCTCTTTCTCTCCAAATCATACCTACCCTTCCCTGGCCATGCCAGCCCATATTTGTCTTTCTTAGCTCCTTTCTGGGTTACTCATTTACCCCCATGGAGAGCAGAGATGATCAGCTGTTACATTCCTGGACAATTTCTCAGTCTTCTGCTCAGTTATTGATGTGTATCATGGACAGTGGCAAGATTGGTATGATCTGTTCTTTCTGGTAACAGCTTGGTTGAAGTTATTTACATTGTTGCCCTCATTTATCATGCATTGGTAGTTTCATCAAGCAGACTGTCCCATCTCCCATAGATCATAACAGGAGTATTAGGCACATGGTTGTAGTTCAAGAATGCCTGTTACCTTACTGGTTCTACTGACTCTTTTATTTGGGGACACAATTGTGTGATTACAAAGCCCATGTTGAAATCTGGAGCCAAAATTATTTATCATCAAAATTACTAATTCCACAAGGGTTTAGGGTCTTTGTGTACTCATAGCAACTTTCTCTGTTTTCATCTTTCCAAAGTTCTCCAAACAAACCTTTTTTCTCCAGTGGTCCAGAGCCCCTCACAGTCTTCCTGACAATCCAGAGCTTCTCCCACTCCTGGTCCTGCCCAAATTCCTTGCCCCTTCCTCAGGTTATCACAAATCCCAATTGTATATAAGGTCCAGCTCCAGTGTCTCTGGTTCCGGGAAGCATCCCCTCCACATGTCTTCTTTAGTGTCTTGTACATGGGAGTGCCTGCAATTCCTCTGCATTTGGTTGTTTACTATCATCTTGTTCACCATGGTTTCTCAGCAGGAAGTAGTTTGCTCTAGATATAGCTAGACTTCACATCCAGGCCCTCCCACTTACTCCGGATCACAACCGCTCTGAGCCTCACTCAGTTCCTTATTTGTAAGACAGCGGTAATTCTTGTTTCACCCTATCTTTGTAGTGAGTAAAATAATATATATGAAAATTCCTGGTGCATCTTAACTTCTCAGTAAGCTTCTTAGTTTTATCTTCTTCTTCTTTTAAAAAAAAATTATTTATTTATTTATTTATTTATTTATTTATTTATTTATTTTGAAAGAAAGAGAAAGTGCATGTGCAACTGGAGAAGGGACAGAGAGAGAGGAAGAGGGAGAATCCCAATCAGGCTCCATGCTCAGCACTGAGCCCGATGCAGGGCTCAATCACACGACTGCAAGATCACAACCTGAACCAATAACAAGAGTCAGACGTTTAACCGACTGAACCACCCACGCACTCCTATTTTCTTCCTTCTTGAGCCTGAGAACCATCTCTTAAAATTTCTCCAGTAATCTCTGCAGAGATTCTCTTCTCTGAGCAGAGTTCTGTCAAAGCAGAGACACTCAGTACTTAACACTGACTGATGGGAATGTATGGTTCACTGAGTCCCCAGAAGCACTGGGATGAATGCCCTTGTGGGCACATGGCTGAAAAATAATCTAAAAGACACTCTGTCCAGACTTACTGGGTCACTGAGAAAGATGACAGCCCAGCTGCCTAGGAGGGTCTGCCCTGTCTCAGAGACTCAAGTGACCCTGATGTTAAGATTGAGATAATCTTTTCTGAACTCTGACTTAGCCAGCAGTCTGCCCTGCTCTGGACAGTACGTGACAACACTTGCCAGAATGCAGCTAAAATGCAGAAACATTGAGGAGAAAATGATATCTGACAACCTAGCCTAGAAATCCAAACCTAAGCAGTTATATGTCCATCAGCTGATGGCTTTCAGATCTGTCTCCTGGAGGAGGAGCCAAGATGGTGGAACAGCATGGAAGCTTTTGTGTGTCTCACATCCATGAAATACAGCCAGACCAACACTAAACCATCCTACACACCTAGAAAACTTATTGGAAGATTAACAGATCTGTCTCCTGGAAAACAGGCTTTGGTGAAATTGATGGGCTTAATCAGAAAGAACTTAAGTAGGATAACTGGGTAATAATGGCTTTGAAACAGTTATGCAGAGATCCTTCACAAGGAGTTTTTGTTGAAATAGGACTTTTTTAAACCTCAAAGCTTTCAACAGCCCAAGGGCCATCTTGTGAGGGACATCACAGGACGGGAGCTTCACCCCACAGAGCCCCCCAATGCCCTGGAGGTCTGGACCTGCCTCTGGGGGAGATAAGTAAGGGAGGAGCCTGGGTCAAGTGTAGTGTGAATTCTGGGCACACCTTTGGAATCAAGATATGTTAGTTTTTAAACTACATTCTGAAATGTTTCCATTTTATGATTGTCTTTTCCCCTTTTTTTAATGCTTATTTATTTATTTTTGAGAAAGAGGGCAGGGGAGAGGCAGAGAGAGAGAGAGAGAAGGAATTTCAAGCAGGCTCTGTGCTGTCAGCGCAGAACTGGACATGGACTCAAAATCTCAAATCGTGAGATCATGACCTGAGCTGAAACCAAGAGTTGGACGCTTAATCGACTGGGCCACCCAAGGCTCCCCTGTCTTTTCTCCTCAAAACAAAAAGAAAGGCTCAGGGAGGCAAGTGGGTTGACAAAGCTCACTTAGCAGCAGAGCTAAGCCCTCCTGGACACACCTCTGGAGCTGGTATCAATAGTCCTTCCAGGGCCATGCCCCAAGCTCTGCCTCCCTGTCACGTGTATTCGGACCACAGGGCCTGCCATCCTCAGCCAACCTCCAGGTGTGCGCAGTGGCCTCTGTGCCACCCACATCCTTGCAGAGCCCAGGTCTAGATCTCCGTGCCAATGTGAGAATGAAGAATGACCTGTACCCAGGGGGCACACCTTTCAACTGATACCTTCTGGAGCAACATCTCCACTTTTGCATTTAGTCCTGTGTTGGCATAGAGCTTGCATATTGTTTCATGGTTGCCTCATGGAGGGCAGGATCAATTCTTTGCTCAGTGTACTAAAACCTGGGAGAGATCTTGAGTCTGATGACACCACATATACACCAAGAGATTATGAAAAGGTTTGTTGCTCACATAAGGGGGCTCTCTGGGAAAATAGGGTAGACTGCCAGCATGCCTGGAATAGCTGAAGCAAAGAGTGGTATTGGCTTAGGATTTTATTGTGTTAGGGGTGGGTTGGGATGAGTGCTCTCCACTTCCTGCCACCTCAGAAAGGGCTAAAAAGGTAGGGGGGATCCTCAACAGGATTTGTTAACCCCTAAAACACAGAGAGGACTTTGCCTTTCTGAGGGTCATAATCTAGTCCTGAGCTGTGCTGTTTGCAGTGTGAGTGGGCTTGTTCTATAGAAAAGGTTCAGTTGGCGTGTTTTTGGTTCAAAGCATGGATTTTATATAAGTCAGGCTTGGGGGGCATGGGTTTTGGAGCTAGAATGTCTAGATTTGAATCCAGCTTCATTCACTATTTCTTTGGCCATGTGACTTTAGGCAGATTAATTTAAATGCTCTGTATCTCAGTTTCTTTAAACTGAGATAATAGTGCCTATCTAGAGGTTTGTTTGGATTAAGTGAGATTATAATAAAGCACTAACTGAATTTCTAATACATAGTGAAGACTCAAATTTTTATTATTATTATTATTATTATTATTATTATTATTATTATGGATGTACCAACACATGCAGTAAAATAAGAACATAAATCAGCCTGGGTGGCTCAGTCGGTTAAGTGTCTGACTCTTGGTTTTGGCCCAGGTCATGATCTCATGGTTCATGGGCTCAAGTCCGAAGTCAGCAGTGCAGAGCCTGCTGGGGACTCTCTCTCTCTCCCTCTCTCTGCCTCTCCCCAGCTCATGCTGCTGCTCACACAAATACATACTCTCTCTCTCTCAAAATAAATAAACATTAAAAAAAAAGAAAAGAAAGGCATAAAAATTGGAAAGGAGGAGGCAAAGGTATTATAATTTGAAGATTACTGTCTATTCCTGGAAAATTAAAGAGAATTAACTATTACATGCAAACAGATTCAGTAATGTAATTGGTCACAAAACTGGCGCACAGAATTATATATCTAATATAAAAGGCAGGGGTGCCTGGGTGGCGCAGTCGGTTAAGCGTCTGACTTCAGCCAGGTCACGATCTCGTGGTCCGTGAGTTCGAGCCCCGCGTCAGGCTCTGGGCTGATGGCTCAGAGCCTGGAGCCTGTTTCCGATTCTGTGTCTCCCTCTCTCTCTGCCCCTCCCCCGCTCATGCTCTGTCTCTCTCTGTCCCAAAAATAAATAAACGTTGAAAAAAAAAATTTAAAAAGGCAAAATAAATAAAATGTTAAAAATCAGCCATTTAAAAATATATAAACAAGAATAATGCAAGAAAAGATGTCACACCTATCTCTACTCAAAATTAAAAGATACCTTTTGATCTTGAAAAGAAAGGTGGTGGAGCTATATAAAGAAGTTTTTAAAATTCTACTGAAACAAAACTTGAAAGTTAGAAAACATTTTTAAATATTATAAAGTAAAATCTCATCTCTTTCCTAAATTAATCTAAAAAGTCTACTTAGTTCAGTTCATTCATTTATTCAACAAAAACGGAGCATTTTCTAATGTCCTCCTGTCGTTGTGCTAGAAGTAAGGACATAACCACAAACAGGACAGCTGTGGCATCTATCACAGTACATGGAAGTAGCCAGGTACTGGTGTTTGTGAAAAGTGGCATGGAGAAAAAGTTTAGAATATCATGAGGCCAGTTATACAAAAATAGGTGTTCCAAACATGGTGGCCTACTTTTCTGAGTTAGAAGAAACTAAAAAGATACAACAATCAAATGCAGAGTGTAAATATTGTGGCCTTTTGCTGCTACCTAATACCTGATACCTTACCTGACCCCAAGTGTTCATTCATTCATCAAATTGTTATTGAGGCATTGTCCTTATTGCTGAGATACAATGGACACAGAAACCAGTTATAAAAACTTCTTTAGGGGAAAATTGAGAGCATTAATGTGAGCTATAGGCTAGCCAATATTATTGAACTAATGTTAATTTTCTAATATTTAATAATAGTATTGTGCTCATATAGGAGAAAGTCTTTCCTAGGAGTTATATGCTCATACTTTGAAAGGTGAAGGGTCGCCATGGCCACAACTTACTTTTAAATGGTTTAGCACAAAACAAAGTGTGTGAAATAAATCACTTATGTGTGGGAGGAAAATGTATGTATAAAGAGAAAGACCTAGAGAGGTGCTGTTTAAGGGCACAAACCTGCAATTGGTAGCTAAGTAAGTTCTGGAGAAGTAATGCACAGCAGAGTGATTATGGTCAACAATACTGTATTATAAAACTTGAAA
The DNA here is from genome assembly GCF_007474595.2 of Lynx canadensis. NCBI lineage: Eukaryota > Metazoa > Chordata > Mammalia > Carnivora > Felidae > Lynx > Lynx canadensis. Next base: position 107,926,201 of record NC_044310.1, read on the forward strand.
GCTAATTGTTCTCACCACAAAAAAGAAAGAATTATGTGCCTGATTACAAGTATTAGCTAATGCTGCTACAGGGTGTTAATCACATTACAATATGTAAATGTATCAAATCAACATGTTGCATTCTTACCCAATGCTATATGTCATTACCCAATGTTATATGTCAATTAAACTTACCCAATGTTATATGTCAATTGTATCTCAGTTAAGAAGAAAAAACTAGATGAAGTGAATGTGGCAAGTGTGAACAGCTGGTGAATCTAGGTGAAACAGCATACTTTCAGGTTTGCCATTTTCAAAATAAAAACTGGGGGGAAATCCAAGTTCTCTCTCTACAGTTAAAACCTCAGACCTCATACCCCATTTGAGAACTGCCTTGTCAGCAGACTTTGGAAGACTTGTGAGCAGAGACTGGGCAGGGAGATTTGATACTGAAGAGGAGAGAAAATTGCATCCTCACAGATGAGCAGGTTAGCATTTGAAAGAAAGGTTGCATTTCACAAGTCATGGTCACGTGCATTAGAAAGGCGTTATAGGATCTCCTAATAAAACATTAAGGAGCTGTCATTTGTTGAGACTGTTTAGATTATGTCTAGTTTATGTCACTCAAGGTTCTCTCTATTTAGGGGCCCGAATTTCTTCATCAGCATACTGGTTGTGAGAGCACAGTAATGGAGAACTGCCTCTTACAGTCTTCAAGAGACGGGGAGTCCAAACAGTACAGGGTGCCTGAGTATTTCATGAAGAAAGAAAGTCCAGGTTCAACTCTGGACTCAAGCACTTACTATGAAATTCACTATTTTTCTTCACCTCCACTTCCTTAGATTTAAAATGGAGATGATAAAATCTACTTTCTGGGTTGTTATTAGAATTAAAGAAGAGAAATGATGTAAAGCTCCTGGCAAAATGCCCTGCCATTTAAGAAGCATTCAGTGGTCACTGGTTCCATTTTTCCTTGGATAAATGTTAAGAATCATATATATGTGGATTTATATACAAGTTAAATTTTGAAAAGCTGAATCTTGACACGTATGTGTATGTATGTGTATAGAATATGGATCTAGAAAGATATCTGTCAAATTATTGATAGTGTTTTATACAGGGAGTATGGTGGGCAGTATTCCACTATTTACTTTAGATAATGTTTAAAATTTTTTTACAGTGAGAACATATTTGTTTCATAATTAGAGAAAAGAAAGAAAAGCTGAGTGGTTTAAATGCATTGGATGTAGGAATGGGTTGCCTACTACCATTAAAAGGAATCTTGTGGTGAATCCTTGTGATGAAGACTTTCCTTCTACCATTCATCTGCAATCATGATTTTATATGCAGGAGTTTTGTTTTTTTGATTTTTTTTTTTCAACGTTTATTTATTTTTGGGACAGAGAGAGACAGAGCATGAACGGGGGAGGGGCAGAGAGAGAGGGAGACACAGAATCGGAAACAGGCTCCAGGCTCTGAGCCATCAGCCCAGAGCCCAACGCGGGGCTCGAACTCACGGACCGCGAGATCGTGACCTGGCTGAAGTCGGCCGCTTAACCGACTGCGCCACCCAGGCGCCCCAGGAGTTTTGTTTTTTAATGAGGTGTCCTAGAGTTCTGGCCGGTAATGTGACACGGCAGGATGGGAGGAGAACAGAAATAGATAAGAAATCTGTCCTCAGGTACTTTGGCTTGCTCTACCCTTGCCTCCCCATTTCCTTCTAAGAGGATAGGATATGCCCTGGGCTCTGCTGGAAATGCTGGGGCTATGAGGGCCTGTCCAGGGGTCCCCTCTTCTATTCAGTGAAACTGTTTATATTCATTTACACTTTTAAATAACAGAAACTTAACTGAATGATTTAACAGAACCATCATGCATCAGCAGCATCCCATCTAGCAGACAGAAAGGAGTTTCATCAAACTGCAGAAAAGGAAAAGTTTTTAAAGGTAGAGAGAGAGCAGAAAAAAAGGAAATTATTAGCAAAGAATCCATTGTTTTAGGCAAGGTCACCCTCCTCAGGGGGCCGGAAAGGGTCTATCAGTAAATTTCCAAGTGCTGACCAGGAAATTCGAGTTGATTCAAAGGTTGAAGATTACATTCCTGGAGAAGGAGGATAGTAAGTCTTGTTTGCGGATGTGGAGTCCTTCACAAAGTGTGTCTCCATTTTGGGCCTGTGGTTTTCTTTTTAACAATACTCATGGGACAGGCGTGCAATGGTAATATGTGCGCAGAACTAAGGCTAGTCTTTGGCTTGATAGAAGAATATCCCAAACGGCTAAAGGCCATTCTGGTTTAATCATTAACCACAGGCAAGAACCCCTTCGTTATTACTCCCATCAGCCATCGTTCCCCTCTTCCTGGATTGAATACATTAGTTTTGATTTTGGAAGACTTTATTGCTTTAGAAAAGGCTTCGTCCTTACGCTGGGCCAAAATCAGCCTTTCTGTCGCTTTTCATTGTTGCTTATGCTTTAAAGTAATTCAGATAAAGTTTTATTGCTCTTAAATGTGACAACCCTATAAAAGCCTGAAAATCTTTCTCATCTACTCTGTATCCAAGTGTTCCCTTTGCCAGCATAACCACCAATAGTTACTTATAACTGTTCCTGATATTTATAGACATACCATTGTCCCAGTTACCTTCCACCAGACATGCTCATATTGGTGAGAGTTCATCTTGAAAGTATGTTGCCAAGTACCAGACATAGTATTCCAAATGTGTTCAGTCAGACACAATGGAACTTATACCTCCTTAGATCACCACAGTACTACATTTAAGATATGTGTATATATCTAAAGAAGTTAGAAAAAGAAGAGCAAGTTGAACTCAAAGTTAAATAGAAGGAAAGGAATACCAAATATGAGAGAAGATATTAATTAAGTATAAAGCCTTTAAAAAAAAAAAAGGGGGGGGGGGTCGCCTGGGTGGCTCCGTCGGTTAAGCGTCCAACTTCGGCTCAGGTCATGATCTTGCGGTCTGTGAGTTCTAGCCCCGCGTCGGGCTCTGTGCTGACCGCTCTGAGCCTGGAGCCTGTTTCGGATTCTGTGTCTCCCTTTCTCTCTGCCCCTCCCCTGTTCATGCTCTGTCTCTCTCTGTCTCAAAAATAAATAAATGTTAAAAAAAAAAAAATTTAAAAGAAAAGTATAAAGCCAAACATAGGATAAAGATCAACAAAAACAAATGTTGTTCCCTTGAAAAGTCTAGTAATTAATTTGTTAAAGTCTGAAATTCATAACCCCTACCAAGAGTGATCACAGAGGGTAAGAAAGAGAGAAGACACAAATTCCCAGTGTGAAGATGGGAAAAGAACTCATTACAGATCATATAGATATTAAAGAAGTCTTAGGACCATATTTTGAGCAACATTTTGACAATAAACTTGAAACTTTGAAATCCTAGAAAAACCAGCTTATCAAATTTAACCAAGAAGAAACAATATCTGCAGAGTTTTATATCTAAAAAGAAATTAAATTCATAATTAGAAAACCTTCTCACAAAATAAAATGGGAGTATGTGGCTTTACTACTGAATTCTACCGAACTTTTAAAGAAGAAATAACACCAATCTTATATAAACTCTTCCAGAGAATAATAAAGGAGCAAATACTTCCCACTTTGTTTTTTGAAGCTATATAACATTGAAACATTACAAGACGTACTTATTAGAATAGAGAAAAGCTCTAAACAAAAAAATTAACAAACAATGCAGATTCTGCATTGTAAAATAATGGACACATCTAACCTGGTTAAATTCTCAAAAATCAGTCAGTAAGTATAACTACTGTGGAAAACAGTTTGGCAGTTTCTTAAAGAGGTAAACATACACTTACTGTATTACCCATTCCACTCCTAGGTATTTTCACATGAAAAATGAAAATATAAATCTAAAAAAAAATTATAGCACCTTTATTTTTAATAGTCACAAAACTGGAGGGGTACCTGGCTGGCTCAGGTGATGGCACATGCAACTCTTGATCTCAGGGTTGTGAGCTTGAGCCCCACCTGGGTGTAAAGATCACTTAAAAAAATAAAATCCTTTAAAAAAAAATAGTAGGGGTGCCTGGATGGCTCAGTCAGTTAAGCATCCGACTTGGGCTCAGGTCATGATCTCACGGTTCATGAGTTAGAGCCCCACATCTGGCTCTGTGCTGACAGCTCGGAGCCTGGAGCCTGCTTCAGATTCTGTGTCTCCCTCTCTCTCTGCCCCTCCCCCACTGTGTTCTGAAATAAACATTAAAAATAAACATTAAAAAAATTAATAAAAATAAAAAATAGTTAAAAAAAAAACCTGGAAACACCCAAATGTCCATTAGTAGGTGAATAGGTAAACAAATGTGGTATATCCATACCATGGAATACTATTCAACATAAAAAAGAATAAACTACAGATACACAGAATAGCATGGATGCATCTCAGAACCATCATGCTGAGCAAAAGTCAGACAAAAAAGATTAAATGATTCCATTTACATAAAATTCTAGAAAATCCAAATTAATCTATATTAATAGAAAGCATAACAGTGCTTGCTGCAGACAGGGATAGATGGAGGACAGGATTTCAGAGGAGCACGAGGAAACTTTTGGGGATGACAAGTGTAAGTAATCTTGAATTTAGTGATGGTTTCACAGGTGTATGTGTATATCAGCACTCATCCAATTTTACACTTTGTCACTTATACCTCACAAAGTTACAAAACAAATTGATCATTGTAACTGGCCACATGACAATAAAGGAGAAAATCATAAGATGATTTTAATAGGTCTAGAAAAAGCATTTGACAAAATCAACATTTATTCATGGTTTTTTGTTTTTTGTTTTTAACTTAAACTAACACTAAAAAGTGTTACCAATAACAACAAAGACCCTTAAACATCATACTTAATGGTCAGGTATTGGCATTTTTTCCTCAGAGATCAGGAATACCACATGGATGCTGGTCAGCACCACTTCTGTTTAACATTGTATTAGATATCTTAGCCAGAACAACAAGGCAGGAGAGAAGAAATGACAACTGCAAAAAAAGGAAAAGACTCATTATTTCAGGATGACACGATTTCATAATTAGAGAAATCTGAGTCTTCCCATTGGAAGGTAATCAGGATAGTGATGTGTCTAGAAATACAAGGACACAATTAGAATTAATAAGTGTATTTATAAGGACACTAGATTAAAAGCCAATGTGCAAAAATCAATTGTATTTCTACACAGAAAACAATTAGGAAATGAAATTTTTATTTATTTTTATTTATTTATTTATTTATTTATTTTTTATGAAATTTATTGACAAATTGGTTTCCATACAACACCCAGTGCTCATCCCAAAAGGTGCCCTCCTCAATACCCATCACCCACCCTCCCCTCCCTCCCACCCCCCATCAACCCTCAGTTTGTTTTCAGTTTTTAACAGTCTCTTATGCTTTGGCTCTCTCCCACTCTAACCTCTTTTTTTTTTTTTTCCTTCCCCTCCCCCATGGGTTCCTGTTAAGTTTCTCAGGATCCACATAACAGTGAAACCATATGGTATCTGTCTTTCTCTGTATGGCTTATTTCACTTAGCATTACACTCTCCAGTTCCATCCACGTTGCTACAAAGGGCCATATTTCATTTTTTCTCATTGCCACATAGTACTCCATTGTGTATATATACCACAATTTCTTTATCCATTCATCAGTTGATGGACATTTAGGCTCTTTCCATAATTTGGCTATTGTTGAGAGTGCTGCTATGAACATTGGGGTACAAGTGCCCCTATGCATCAGTACTCCTGTATCCCTTGGATAAATTCCTAGCAGTGCTATTGCTGGGTCATAGGGTAGGTCTATTTTTAATTTTCTGAGGAACCTCCACACTGCTTTCCAGAGCGGCTGCACCAATTTGCATTCCCACCAACAGTGCAAGAGGGTTCCCGTTTCTCCACATCCTCTCCAGCATCTATAGTCTCCTGATTTGTTCATTTTGGCCACTCTGACTGGCGTGAGGTGATACCTGAGTGTGGTTTTGATTTGTATTTCCCTGATAAGGAGCGACGCTGAACATCTTTTCATGTGCCTGTTGGCCATCTGGATGTCTTCTTTAGAGAAGTGTCTATTCATGTTTTCTGCCCATTTCTTCACTGGGTTATTTGTTTTTCGGGTGTGGAGTTTGGTGAGCTCTTTATAGATTTTGGATACTAGCCCTTTGTCCGATATGTCATTTGCAAATATCTTTTCCCATTCCGTTGGTTGCCTTTTAGTTTTGTTGGTTGTTTCCTTTGCTGTGCAGAAGCTTTTGATCTTCATAAGGTCCCAGTAATTCACTTTTGCTTTTAATTCCCTTGCCTTTGGGGATGTGTCGAGTAAGAGATTGCTACGGCTGAGGTCAGAGAGATCTTTTCCTGCTTTCTCCTCTAAGGTTTTGATGGTTTCCTGTCTCACATTTAGGTCCTTTATCCATTTTGAGTTTATTTTTGTAAATGGTGTGAGAAAGTGGTCTAGATTCAACCTTCTGCATGTTGCTGTCCAGTTCTCCCAGCACCATTTGTTAAAGAGGCTGTCTTTTTTCCATTGGATGTTCTTTCCTGCTTTGTCAAAGATGAGTTGGCCATACGTTTGTGGGTCTAGTTCTGGGGTTTCTATTCTATTCCATTGGTCTGTGTGTCTGTTTTTGTGCCATGAAATTTTTAAATAATATATTTACTTATATTACTTAAATATATTTACTTATATTATTTAAATAATATATTTACTTCAATGCCAATTATTTGGCATTGAAAATACCAAAACATTAAGAAAAAATCTAGTAAAAGTTATTTAAGACCAGCAAGCTATACTATATAAGTGAAGGAAATTAGAAGACCTGAATAAATGGAGAGATGTACCCTGGCAAGGGATTAGAAGATCCATTACTGTAAAGATGTCAGTTCTCCCCAATTTTCCCTTCCATTAACTTAATTAATTATACATTCTTTTATTATTCGTTTAGTGGTTAGCCTACATATTACAACATCATTGACTTGTTAAAGTATAAAATGGTATTTACAACTTCCTTGACAATGCAAAGACAATGTACTTTCATTCAATTTACCCGCCTCCCACCTTTTATATCCTATTGTTTGTATTTTACTTCTATAGTTTAAATTCCACAAGATATTGTTACTGTGTACAGTCAACTGTCACCTAGAATTACCCACTTGTTGACTCCTTCCTGGCTTGTTGTTACTCTGTTAGAGATAATATGGCTTACTTAAGAGCAAGGGCTGCTGTCATAATTTTCTCTTTATCTTTGCCAATAATTTTACTCTGATGAGCTAGGAGTACTTTTCATTGTCATCATCCTGATCAGGTTTCACTGTGCTTCTTAAAACTATAGCTTCATATCTTTTGTCAGTAACGAAGAATTCCTAGACTGTATCTGTGTTTCTTCTGCCCCTGTTATCTCTCCTCTTTCTTTACTCCAGTTACATCCATATTAGTTTTCTCATTGTATCTTTTATGCTCTTAACACTCTTTACTATATTTTTCACCTTCTTTCTCTTTATGCTTCAGTCTCAATATTTTTTCCAAATTGTGTTCCAGTTCACAAAAAATCTCTCTTCAGCTATATCTACACACTTAAACTTTCCTCTGGTTTCTTAATTTCACTTACTTCTCTTTCAGGTCTATAATTTCCATTTTGTTCTTTTTATAATTTCTAGTTCTGTGCTAAAATTCCCAATCTTTTCTTTTAATTCTCCAATGTATTAAGCATAGTTATTTGATTTTTTTTTTTTTTTGAGAGAGAAAGCAGGGGAGAGGAGCCAAGGGAGAGGGAGAGAATCCCAAGCAGGCTCCACACTCAGCACAGAGCCCACCTGGGTTCTATCCCTGAGTTCATGACCTGAACCAAAATCAAGAGTTGGATGCTCAACTGACTAATCCAACCAGGCGCCCTGTTAAGCACAGTTATTTTAAAGCCTGAGTCTCACATCTTCATTTTGAGTGCTTTGTGGATATGTTTCTATTGTCAATTATTTCCCTTGGCTTTCTTTTTTTTATTATTTAAAAAAAAACTTTTTTTAATGTTTATTTATCATTGAGAGGCAGAGCATGAGACGGGCAGAGAGAGGGGGAGACACAGAATCTGAAGCAGGCTCCAGGATCCAACTGTCAGCACAGAGCCTGATGTGGGGCTTGAATTTACAAACCGAGAGATCATGACCTGAGCCGAAGTCAGACACTTAACCAACTGAGCCACCCAGGAGCCTCTCCCTGAGCTTTCAATCTCATGCTTGTGTCTCCTCTTATGCCTAATTATTTTTTATTGAATACTGAACATAGTATACGAACACTTTGAGAAATAATTTATGGCTCTGAGTGATCCTATCTCCCACTAGAGAAGACTTTGTTTCTTATGGGCAGTTAGCTAGTGGCACTGTCAATCTTGTATCACCTCACATCTGGGATTCAGTCCCTGTATGAGAGCTGGTCTGTCTCTGTCTTATTTCTAGAGTGTGGCTCATTGAGGCCCCAACCCAAAGCTTTGGGAATTTACTAGGGTCTTTCCTCATTAGAATGTCCTGTCCCCCAGCCCCATGTGTCTGGTCAAAATCTCTGCTCAGCTTTTTCAGTCCCTGTTTCAATTCAATTTCAAACAAATAGGCAAATGCTTGAAATGGAAACAGGCCCACATGCTGCATATGCCCTCCAAGCCTCCCCTCCTCTCCTCAATTTTAGCCCTATAATTTCCTATTTCCTTAATATCTCCCTGGGACCTTCAAACAGATTATTTTCTTATATTTCACCCAATTTTTCTTAGCTATTATTCGTACCTTTTTTTTTTTTTTTTAGCAAGGGTATTTTCTTCTGTTTATTGATTCCTCCCAAGTATTTGTTTTAAAATGTAAACAGTTTATATTTTCCTATTTATGAAAATAATATATTCTTCTTGGAAAATTCAAAATAACAGAAAATTATTAAAGTTAAATTCACTTGAAATCCCACCATTCAAAAAATTGACACTGTTAACATTTTGGTAAATAACTTTCTGTACATGTATATCTTTTTCATTATTTGTCTTTTCACTACTTTTCATAAATAAGGTCACACTCTACTTACGAATTTGTAACCTACTTTTTTTTAGTACTATGTTTTTAGTGACTTTATGTTTTAATATATAGAGAAAAATCATCCTTTTGAATTCGGCTGCATGATATTTCATTATATAAGTACTTATTTTCTTGGGATAAAGTCCTAGAAGTAGAAAAGCTAGATCAATATGGTTTTTTCTTTGTAAAACTTTTCTTGAACTATAATACACATACATAGAAGTACATACAACAATAATTGCTGTATGCTTTGATGAATTTCACAATTTTCATTCCTGTGCAACTCACACCCAGATCAAGAAATAAGACATTATTCTCACAACAGTCTTTGTCTTTTAACAGGGGGTTTTAGCCCATTATATTTAATGTGACCATTAGTATAGTTAGACCTACATTTACCATTTTTTTCTTTCTCTCACTTCTTCATGTTCCTCTTTCTCCTTTCTGGCCTTCTTTTGGGTTAATTTATTCCTTTCATTAAATATCATTTTTATTTACTATTGGTTTGCTACTATTCCTTTGCATTGTTTTATAATTCTTGCTCTAGAGATTATAATATATATCTCTAACTTCTCACAGTCTACCAAGAATAATACTATGCCACTTCATGCAAAATGTAAGAACCTTGCATTTATCGCTTTCTCATTTTTTATGATAGGGCTGCCATATATATTCATCTACACAAACTATAAACCCCACAAAATAATGTTATAATTTTTGCTTTAAGCGTTTTGAAGAAGTTGACTTTTTTATTTATTTATTTTTTTTCAACGTTATTTTTGGGACAGAGAGAGACAGAGCATGAGCGGGGGAGGGGCAGAGAGAGAGGGAGACACAGAATCGGAAACAGGCTCCAGGCTCTGAGCCATCAGCCCAGAGCCTGATGCGGGGCTCGAACTCACGGACCACGAGATCGTGACCTGGCTGAAGTCGGACGCTTAACCGACTGCGCCACCCAGGCGCCCCGAAGAAGTTGACTTTTTTAAAGAACGTGTTGTGTGTGCCCACATTTCCACCATTCCGGTGCTTGTCATTTCTTCTGAAGATCATCTATTATTATTTCACCACAACCTGAGGAACTTAATATTTTTTGCAGTAATGATCTACTTGGTCACTAACACTCTTAATTTTTATTTTTTTTTTGAAACTGTCTTTATTTTACTTTTATTCTTAAAAGACATTTTTGCTCTGCATTGAATTCTGAGTTGACAGCTTCTCCCCTAGCCCCCAGCAATTCAAAGATAGTCTTTTTATTTTTAATGTTTATTTATTTTTGAGGCAGAGAGAGAGAAAGAGAGACAGACAGACAGAGCATGAGAGGCGGAAGGGCAGAGAGAGAAGGAGGCAGAATCCAAAGCAGGCTTCAGGCTCTGAGCTGTCAGCACAGAGCCCAACATGGGGCTTGAACTCATGGACCATGAGATACTAGTAGGATGCTTAACTGATTGAGCCACCCAGGCATCCCCTTTTTTTTAAAAATTTTTTTAATGGTTATTTTTGTTTATTGTTTTTTGGGTTTTTTTTCAATATATGAAGTTTATTGTCAAATTGGTTTCCATACAACACCCAGTGCTCATCCCAAAAGGTGCCCTCCTCAATACCCATCACCCACCCTCCCCTCCCTCCCACCCCCCATCAACCCTCAGTTTGTTCTCAGTTTTTAAGAGTCTCTTATGCTTTGGCTCTCTCCCACTCTAACCTCTTTTTTTTTCCTTCCCCTCCCCCAGGGGTTTCTGTTAAGTTTCTCAGGATCCACATAAGAGTGAAACCATATGGTATCTGTCTTTCTCTGTATGGCTTATTTCACTTAGCATCACACTCTCCAGTTCCATCCACAATGCTACAAAGGGCCATATTTCATTCTTTCTCATTGCCATGTAGTACTCCATTGTGTATATAAACCACAATTTCTTTATCCATTCATCAGTTGATGGACATTTAGGCTCTTTCCATAATTTGGCTATTGTTGAGAGTGCTGCTATAAACATTGGGGTACAAGTGCCCCTATGCATCAGTACTCCTGTATCCCTTGGGTAAGTTCCTAGCAGTGCTATTGCTGGGTCATAGGGTAGATCTATTTTTAATTTTTTGAGGAACCTCCACACTGTTTTCCAGAGCGGCTGCACCAGTTTGCATTCCCACCAACAGTGCAAGAGGGTTCCCGTTTCTCCACATCCTCTCCAGCATCTATCGTCTCCTGATTTGTTCATTTTGGCCACTCTGACTGGCGTGAGGTGATATCTGAGTGTGGTTTTGATTTGTATTTCCCTGATGAGGAGCGACGTTGAGCATCTTTTCATGTGCCTGTTGGCCATCCGGATGTCTTCTTTAGAGAAGTGTCTATTCATGCTTTCTGCCCATTTCTTCACTGGGTTATTTGTTCTTTGGGTGTGGAGTTTGGTGAGCTCTTTATAGATCTTGGATACTAGCCCTTTGTCCGATATGTCATTTGCAAATATCTTTTCCCATTCCTTTGGTTGCCTTTTAGTTTTGTTGGTTGTTTCCTTTGCTGTGCAGAAGCTTTTTATCTTCATAAGGTCCCAGTAGTTCATTTTTGCTTTTATTTCCCTTGCCTTTGGGGAATGTGTCAAGTAAGAAATTGCTACGGCTGAGGTCAGAGAGGTCTTTTCCTGCTTTCTCCTCTAGGGTTTTGATGGTTTCCTGTCTCACATTCAGGTCCTTTATCCATTTTGAGTTTATTTTTGTGAATGGTGTGAGAAAGTGGTCTAGTTTCAACCTTCTGCATGTTGCTGTCCAGTTCTCCCAGCACCATTTGTTAAAGAGACTCTTTTTTCCATATTCTTTCCTGCTTTGTCAAAGATTAGTTGGCCATACATTTGTGGGTCTAGTTCTGGGGTTTCTATTCTATTCCATTGGTCTATGTGTCTGTTTTTGTGCCATTTAATGGTTATTTTTGAAGGAGAGAGAGAGAGAGAGAGAGAGTGTGTGTGTATGTATGTGTGTGTGTGTGCGTATGTGTGTGAGAGAGAGAGGGGTGGGGGGGGGGGGAAGGCAGAGAGAGAAGGAGGCAGAATCCAAAGCAGACTCCAGGCTCTGAGATGTCAGCACAGAGCTCAACATGGGGTTTGAACTCACGAACCGTGAGATCATGACCTGAGCCAAAGAATTCAAAGATAGTCTTAACACATTTCTGTCCTCATAATGATCAGTCAACTGTCATTCAACTAAGGTCTGTCTAATTATGTTTCTATTTATACTGCTTGGAGATCACTGATAACCTTGAATCTGTACCAAATTTGTGAAAATTTTGGCTGTTATTTCGTAAGATTTATTTCTGCCCCATTTACTCTCTCATGTTAAATATCAAATGTTAAACCATTTGATATTGTCCCACAAGTCACTAAGGTGCTGTTTATTATTTTCCAACATTTTAAAATCTCTTTTTCAGATTGGATCATTTCTTTGGTCTATATTCAAATTCACTGACTCTTGGGACACCTGGGTGGCTCAGTCGGTTAAGTGTCATACTTCAGCTCAGGTCATGATCTCACGGTTCACAAGTTCAGGCCCTGCGTTGGGCTCTGTGTTGACAGTTCGGAGTCTGGAACCTACCTCAGATTCTATGTCTCCCTCTGTCTCTGCCCCTCCCCTGCTCGCACTCTGTCTCTCTCTCACTCAAAAATAAATAAATATTAAAAAAACAAAACAAACAAGAAAAACAAATTCACTGACTCTCTCCTCTGATATCTCCAATGTGCTATAAGCCCATCCAGTGAATATTTTTATTAAACATACTATACTTTTCAGTTCTAGAATATCCATTTGATTCTTTGTTATAATTTCCATTTCTTTGCCATTTCTTATTTCTTCATTCATTAGAAACATGTTTTCCTGTATATTTTTGAGCATTATCACAATAACTTACTTGCTGATTCTGACATCTGGATCATCTAAGTGTTGGTTTCACTGATTGACTCACTTTTCTCTTGAGAACCAGTCATGTTTTCCTTTTCTTCATGTGTATAATAAATTTGGATTGTATATTGCTCGTCGAATGATAAATTGTAGAGTCTCTATAATCTGTTTCTCTGTAGAGTAGTATGGGTTTTTTTTTTCTTTTAGCAAGAAATTAAGTTTACTGAATTAGAACTTCACATTCCTGTTCAGTTTTTTAGCTCTAGCGAGACTTCTTAGTCTTTCCCATGCCTCCAGAGTTCAGGAGTCAGCCAGATATTTGGGCAGAGTTCCACCCAGAAATTATTTGTAGCTGTTCCCTCTCAATTGTCTCTTTTCTGGGATTGTCTTCCTCACTCCCGCTTTTATGATCACCCTGAATCCTGTTTTCTGATTCTCCTGACAATGAGACTGTGACTGCAGGTTCCTACCTGAGTTTTAGTGAGCTCTTAGAGCCTGCCTTAAGGCAAAAAGGTAGAAGGACAGGAAACTCCTCCAGTAGTGTTCTGTTTTTCTCACCTCTAATTTCTTCCAGCTTTGGGTCATTCCCCAGGGCCATCACATTGTTGACTTCTACATTTTTTTCAGTGCGTATAATTATCCATGGGAGAGTTTTTCTGATAGTTTATTGCACTATTAACTAGGAGCCTTTGAGATAAAAATATTTTATTTTTTGAGTTGAGGGAGATATTTTGACATTCTCTGACATGGGAAAATACATTTTACTTGACCTTAAACACCTTGAAGTAGAATAATTAAGGATGAGTGTAAGTCACAGTGAGTGTTAGTGTTGTAACCAAGATTAATTTATTTGCACACTTGGTAATAAAGTCCTACATTTTATCATATTTTAAGGGACTTTTCTACTTCAGAAATCAAATTCGTTCACATTTGTGTTTTAAAAGGAGATCCAAAATGGACAATGTCTTTAAGTTAATTCTGGAGAGGTCTTCAGAAAAAGAAAAAAACAAGAGCTGGGTAAACTGGTAGTACAGAGGTATATGTGTCAGACTTGAAGACATAGGACTCAAGTTTCTATGTCAGTTCTGCCACAGTTTACCACTGTGACCTGGTAAAGCTTTCCAGGCTACAGCATTTCTCTCATGTAGAATGAAGACAAATAACTTAGTTCACATGACAGAGGAATAAATGCAATATTTGTTGAATCTGAATCTTAAAGGTTTAGACTGCATTTTCTTGGTATTAAAACAAAATAGTCCAAGCATGTTAGCATGCCTGTTCTTTTAGCCCTCTTTATCCCAACTTTAACCCCTCTACCCCACCCCCAGATTATTCTAAGTTTCACAGTGTTCATGCCCATGGCCAGGATTTTTATGGAAAATATTTTGACAATGGGAGGAAAGTAGCCTTGAGCAAATTTATTTTATCTGTCTAAAAGACTATGATCATTTGAATAGACAGTATCAGGATTGATAGGGAAAGGGATGGTAGCAGAGAAGAAGAAAAATGGAATTTCTGGGAAGTCTTAATGATTCCAGCAGTATTCTAGGACTTGAGCCTCAAATGTCAGGATGTAAACACATGCCTCTCTCTGCATCAACTACTTTGGCCAGCAGTGCATGTTATTAACATCCACATGAGTGGTTCCCAGTAGCTTCAATCAAAATTGGCTAGTCCTCAAGGCACCTAGGTGGCTCAGTCTGTTAAGCATCCAACTTCGGCTCAGGTCATGAACTCACAATTCGTGAGTTCAAGTCCTGCATCGGGCTGTGTGCCGACAGCTCAGAGCCTGGAGCCTGCTTCGGATTCTGTCTCCTTATCTCTCTCACCTTCCTCCACTTGCACTCTGTCTCTCTCTCATTCAAAAATAAATAAACATCAAAAAAAAGTGGGATTAGTAGATCATATGATAGTTCTATTTTTAATTTTTTGAGGAACCTCCATCCTATTTTCCATAATGGCTGCAAAACTTTGCATTTCCATCAAGAGTATACACAGGTTCCAGTTTCTCTGCATCGTCTCCACTTGTCTTCTAGGTTTTTTTGATACTAGCCACTGACAGGTGTGAAGTGATATCTCACGGTGGTTTTGATTTGTATTTCTCTGATAATTAGTGATGTGGAGCACCTTTTTATTACCTGTTGGCCATTTGTATATCTTATTTGGAAAGACATCTATTCAGGTCTTTAGCCCATTTTTTAATTGGGTTATTTCTGCTCTTGAGTTGTAGGAGTTCCTTTGGAGATTAACTTCTTATCAGATATATGGTTTGCAAATACTGTCTCCCATTCCATAGGTTACCTTTTCACCTTGTTAATTGTTTCCTTTGCGGAGCAGTAGCTTCTTAATTTGATGTAATCTGACTTGCTTATTTTTGTTTTTGTTGCCTTGTTCTTTTGGGGTCATACTCATTAAATCATTGCCAACACAAATGCTGTAAGCTTTTCCCCTGTGTTTCCTTCTTTACAGTTTCAGGACTTACATCTAAGTCTTTAATCCATTTTGAGTTGACCTTTGTGTGAGGTGTAAGATAAAGGTCCAGTTTCATTCCTTCATGTATGGATATCCAGTTTTCCCAACCCCATCTGTCAAGGAGACTGTCTTTTCATCATTGTACATTCTTGGCATCCTTGTCAAATATCAGTTGACCATATGCGCATGGGCGTATTTCCTGGTTCCCTGTTCTGCTGCATTGGTCTACATGTCTGTCTCTATGTCAGTACCATATTGTTTTAATTACTGTAGTATAGTTTTATAATATAATATAGTTTAAAATCAGGAAGTGTGATGCTTCCAGATTTGTTCTTCTTTCTCAGGACTGATTTGTCTGTTTGTGATCTTTTGTGTTTCCATATGAATTATACAATTGTTTTTTTTTTCTATTTCTAAAGAAATGCCTTTTGGATTTTGATAGAGATTACATTGTGGGTAGTATGAACATTTCAATAATATTAAGTGTTCTGGTCCATGAACACAGGCTGTCTTTCCATTTGTTTTTGTCTCTTTGATTTCTTTATTCAGTGTTTTGTAGTTTTTAGTAGACAAGTCTTTCCTCTCCTTAGGCTCATTTCTAAGTATTTTTTTTTTTTTGGTGCTATTTTAAGTGGAATTGTTTTCGTTTTCTTTTCAGATGGTTTTTGCTAGTGTATAAAAACACAAGTGATTTTTGTATCTTTATTTTGTATACCCATCCTTCACTGAATTCATTTATTAATTCTAACAGTTTTTCTAATAGAGTCTTTAGGGTTTTCTATATATAAGATAATAAAATGCAAGCAGGAAAAATTGTACTTCCTTTCCAGTTTGGATGCCTTTTTTCCCCCCTAGTTACTCTGGCTAGAACTCCCAGTGCTGTGTTGAATAGAAGTGGTCAGAGTGGGCAATCCTTGTCTCATTCCTGACGTCAGAGGAAAAGCTGTCATGTTTTTACCATTGAGTACCATGCCAGCTGTAGAAATTTATACATGGCCTTTATACATGTGGAGGTACTTCTATCCCTAGTTTGTTGAGATTTTTTTATCATGACAGGGTAGTGAATTTTGTCAAATACTTTTTCTGCATCTCTTGAAATGATCACGTGATTCTTATACTTTATTTGGTTAATATGGTGCATCACATTCATTGATTATCATTTGTTGAACCAGTTGTGCATCCCAGGGGTAAATCCTACTTGGTCATTGTGTGTAATTCTTCTAATGTGGTGTATGATTCTCTAATTTGGTTTGCTAGCATTTTGTTGATGACTTTTACATCAATATTCATTAGGGCTATTGGTCTACAGTTTTCTTTTCATATTCTGTCTTTGTCTGGCTTTGGCATCAGGGTAATTACAGACTCATAAAATGAGTTTGGAAGTGTTCCTACCTCTTCGGTTTTTTGGAAGACTTTGAGAAAGATTGCCATTAAGTCTTCTTTAAATGTTTGTGCACAAACACCTTTTAGACAACATGAGATTGTGCTATTGCATTTAACTTAAGCAGCCTGTACACTAAAAGAAGAAAGCTGTATCATTTTAAAGCCCCAATTTATTTCAGTAACAGGCTCAACTATAACCTACCATAAACAATCATGATATTTTATTTGGTACTTAATTTTTTGCAGTGAAATTTATTATTGCAGTAATGTATGACATGATTCTATTGCATTGCAGGGTATTGAGGTAAAAATGAAAACTTTCAGTAAAGCATGTGATGGTATTTTACTATATTGTAGAGTATAATTACTCTATAGAGTAATAATTGGATTACTCTACAGAGTAATAATTATAGAGTAATAATTATTATTTAGAGTATATATAATCTATATTATATACTATATAATATATACTATATATATATACTATAGAGAGTATATATAGAGTATAGAGTATACTCTATATAATATATATATATATACTATATATATATACTATAGAGAGTATATATAGAGTATAGAGTACTATATAGTATATATACTCTATATTATAGAGTAATAATTACTCTGTAGAGTATAATTGGATTATATTGATTTACTAAAACTTTATCAAAAATTTGGTCAAAGATATTGACATCTTTGGATTTGTACTCCAAAAGTCTATGATCTAGAGTCTATGATCTATTGTGGGCTGGTCATATTAAATACAAAATCAAAGTCATTACATAACTTTTGCAAGTCTGTACTTAGTGGAACAGTTACTGACATCCTTAGCACCTCATCCTTAGCATCCTAACATAAAATTGCCATGTGTCAAAAACCATGCTTCACTTCTTGCTAAAGTATGACATGTCAAATTTTTTTACATTTATTTATTTTTGATAGAGAGAGACAGAGCACAAGTGGGGGAGGGGCAGAGAGAGAGAGGGAGACACAGAATCCAAAGCAGGCTTCAGGCTCTGAGCTGTCAGCACAGAGCCTGACGCGGGGCTAGAACCCACAAACCATGAGATCATGACCGGAGCCGAAGTCGGACGCTTAATGGACTGAGCCACCCAGGTGCCCCTACATGTCACATTTTTTAATGTAATTGCTTTTTGAAGTAATTGTGATCACAAAGCCTCTTTTAGATGTGGAGACCTGCACTTTGACTGATTTCCCAAGTACTTAATTCTTTGAGTAATACGGAACCATAGCACCATGCAGCCAGGTGCAAGAGGGTGATTGCCGGGCACGAAGGCCAGAGGGAAACGAGGGGCTGTGTGCTCATGAGTGCAGGACAGCAAGGAGGCCCTTGAGAGGTTCAGGGAAGAATGTGGGCATTTGGGCAAGTTTTATCCTGCCTTTGCTGCTCGCTATCTGTGAGACCTTCACAAGCATCTTAACCTCTGGGGGCCTCAAGTCTTTATCTATGTGATGTGTCTAATATTACCCATCTCATAGGTAGGCTTGAATATGATGTGTAAAGCACCCAGCACATTCTAAATGTTCAGAAAAAAGTTATTTTCTCTCTCCATAAAAGGACAGGAGACTAGAAGGAACAAGAGATGTTCAGGTCTTTCCTATGATAAAACCCTGCAAGCAGGCCTTGTGGGACAGAGGGCATTCAGGTTTGGTGCTATAGATCCCATAAAGTTTTATTTGCCAGATGAACAAAACTCTCAGAAGCTTAAATAAGTGAGCCTTTGTGCACCTAAATAAAAAATCTTGATCTGTGGAGATCACTAAATGTGATATAGGATCCTGGAACAGAAAAAGGATATTAAGGAATCACTGAGGAAAAGCTGAAGAGAGCAGGGACTTTAGTTAATAATATGTATTAGTATTGGTTCACTTTTGTAACTAATGTAGCTCAAGATATTAATAATAAAGGAAACTGGGTGTGGGGTATATGGGAACTTTATTATCTGCTTGATTGTTCTGGAAAGCTAAAATTTCTAGCAAATAAAATCTATTAATCGAAGAAAAGTGTTTTAACCCTGGAAGCTGGAAAGGATTTGGGGCAGAAGGCAGACTCCAACTCATGAGCAAAGGTACCAGTGCAAACAAGAGCGCATGAAGAGAGATTAATCATGTCAGGATAGCCTGGCATCGAGACCAGTGGGGGCTGGCCTGAGAGGATGCTCCTCGCTCTCCACCCTAATCCACATTCTTGGCCCCCAGACCTGGCCTGGGACACAGTGTAGGCCCCTCCCCACCTAGATCCACACTCCTGACCCCAGACCTGGCCTCAGACACAGTGCAGGAAGTGTCTGCTTCACCTGGTTACTGCTAGACGATGCAGGGCAGGCAGTAGGTTATTAATGAATGCATGGACACTGCCTATGCTATGTGCTCTTTTAACAATCAACACAAACCTTACCATCTCTTGTTTGACTTGCTATCAGCAGGAACCCTTCGTGCAGAAGAAGAGAAATAAATGTAAACAAACTCAATTCAAACAAACTCAGTTCGGTGAAAACAGTCCAGAGATCTGGCTGGTGTCCGAGCTTTGGCTCCTTGCCAGCGGGGTGATTTTTCGAAAGGAACATTACCTCTCTGAGTCCCCACTTCCTCATCTGTAGAACGGGTTACATAATTTAACCTTTTCTGTCCATGTCACTAGGATGTAGTAAAAAGCCTATGTGGTGACAGACCTGAGAATTTACTTCAGTTGCTAAGCAAGGGGCTGCCTAGGACAACGCTGTTTGCACCAGCTGTCCTCCCCAAGAAGTGACCATCAGACCTTGCCTCGTCCTTCCCTTTCCCTTTCTCTATTCCTGGAATTCCACGACTCTTGCATGTCCTTGGACAGCCCCACCCTCTTGCTTCTGGGGCTTGATGCTGCTGCCCCCATTGCCTTGAACACCCTTTGCCCCTGGTCCTGCAACCTCGAGATGTCCAGCACGTCCCAGGCTTGGCCAATGTCTCCTGGGCTTGCTCTTCCACAGATCTGCCGCTTGTCAATGGTTCCATTCCTGTTTCCCTTCAGACACTGATCCCCACAAGAGCAAGGAGTGTGTCTGTCTTCTTCACACCACATCCTCAGAACCCAGTGTGTATCTAATGGTACACACACAATGAGCACTGAGTACTTCTGAGTGAATTCAGAAAGAAAGAAGCAAATGCATAGTAAGTGGACCCGCTGGCCAGTTGGTGCCCAGGGAACAGCTGAGGCTCCCTTCACCACTCCAGATGCTCCGACATTCTCGAGTTCCTGTTTTTACTCTGCAACTATGTGCCAGTCTCTTTACAGGTTTCTAAAAGTGCCCTGAGGCCACCCCCTAAAGAATGTATTTCCTGATCGATCTGCTGGAGCAGAAATTTCCTGGCAGTTAGTTAAGTCACTTTGTTAAGGACTCTTGACTGAGAGCAGCAATCTCAGACTTTCAGCTCTGCCTGCTGGGTTCCACCCCAGAGGTCCTGGGAACCCCAGAAACCGCATCTGTAACAAGTTCCCAAGTGATGCTAATGTCTGGGGACCACACTTTGAGAACTGTAATTTCCAGAGGTCTAGAGCAGCACCGAAAAGATTCCCCTGGGACTGTCTCCACTTGTTGGCAAAACCGTGGCCTTTCCTTATAAGTGGAGATAAGGAATGTTTTGGGTGCTGTTTATCAGAGGTACAAGGGCCTTGCTGGCCTTTATCTAGAATCCAGATTTCTTGGTTCTTTTGCTGTTTCAGTGTTCTAAATTGTTAGATTCTTAGAGTGGATCAGACAGCTGACTTGTCTTCCTATATACAAATTAAAAATTTAGGTCACAACTGACTCGTGTTGACCAGGCCATGTTGTGGTTGTGTATTTATTTACCCAAAGATGCTTGTGGTACACTTGCTTCCCCCCTTTAGCACTTTCATTTAAGCCAACTACATGTGAATCTTCCACTTGGCCTTGCTTTGTAAGAAAGGGGTTTGGGCTACCTCTCAGAGAGAAGGTGACAACTCTGTCCCTGCCCATTTGTACAGACCAGCCAGGGCCTGGGTTTCCTAACTTAGTCCTGGGGTCATTCTCCCACTATGGTCTCCACTCACTCCCAGAAATTTCCCCCTCTTTCCTTTTAATGCAAACACTACCTCCACCCTAGACCTGGGTGATGGAAGCTGGATATTAGACAATAAATAAAAATATTGGGACACTCATGTTGAAACACTTTTCTTTTCTCCTGAGCTGCAAGTTTGCTAGGTGAGCAATCCTCCTGTGAGCTGCTGAGACTCCAGCTGGGACTGGCTAAGAAAAAAGGCAAGGAAAGTAGGGACTCTTACAATGAGTTTTATTTCCCTCAAGACCACTGATTTTTAAATTCCCTAGAGAAGAAGGTGTGGCAGAGAGAGACAGAGACAGAGACAGAGACAGAGAGTCTGTATCTTTTAAGACATATTCTATAGTATTTACAGATTGAATTATACGATGTGTGAGATTTGCTTTAAAATAATGCAGTGTGAAAGAAATCAAAGATCTAAATTATGGAGAGATATTTTATGTTCACAGATTAGAGGACTCAACAGAGTATAGATGTCAGTTATCTCCAAATTGATCCATAGTTTTAATGCAATTTCTATCAAATCTCAGCAACTATAGTATTTTTTTAACTATAGACAAGATTATTCTAAAATTTATATAAAAGGGAAAGAAATGAGAATAGCTAAAACAATTCTGAAAAAGGGGAATAAAGTAGGAGGAATCACTCTACCAAATTTCAAAAATTATTATACAGCTACAGAATACTGTATGGTACAGGCTGTGTGGTATTGGAGGAATAAACAAATAGATCATTGGAACAGAGCAGAGTATTCAGAAATAGTGCCAAACAAATATAGCCAACCAATGTTTTAATCAGCTTTGTTGAGATATAAGCCACATACCATACAACTCACCCACTTAAAGTATAAAATTCAGTGGTTTGTGGTATATATTAGTAATTTTTTAAATTGTGGTAAATATATATCATAAAATTTGCCACTTTAATTGTATAATTCAGTGGCATTAATTATTTTTATGTGTACAACCGTCACCACTATATATCACCAAGTTTTTCATCACCCCAATTGGAAACCCTTTTAAGTATTACACAGTAATTTATCCCTATAGCCCCTTGTAACCTCTAATCTACTTTCTGTCACTAAGAATTTGCCTATTCTAGGTACCTTATATAAATGGAATCATACAATATGTGTCCTTTTATGTCTGGCTTATTTCACTTAGCATAGTGTTTTCAAGGTTCATCCATGTTGTAGCATGTATCAGAACCCCATTCCTCTTTATGGCTGAATAATATTCTGTTGTATGTATATACTGCATTTTGTTTATCCATTCATCTGTTGATGGACATTTGGGTTGTTTTCCACTTTGGGCTATTGTAAATAATGCTGCTCTGGATATCGGTGCATAAGTATCTGTTTGAGTCTGATTTCAATCCTATTGGGTCTATACCTAGAAGTGGAGTTGCTAAGTCATATGGTAAGTCTATGTTTTGGTTTTTGAGGACCTGCCAAACTGTTTTCCACAGAAGCTGCACTGTTAATTTTCCTGTCAGCAGTGCCTAAGGGTCCTAGTTCATTCAGTCTTCTTCAGTGCTGGCTATTTCCATTTTTTGTTTTTTTGTTTTTTTTAATCATAGTTATCCTAAAGGGTGTGAAGTGGTTATCACTGTGGTTTTGATTTGCATTTCCCTAATCATTACTGATGTTGAACATTCTTTTATGTCTTTATTAGCCATTTGTGTATCTTCTTTGAAGAAATATCTACTCAAGACTTTTGCCCATTTTTTATTCAGTTTGTTGTTGTCCTTGTTCTTGAATTATAGGAGTTCTTTATATATTCTGCCTATTAATCTCTAATTAGGTATGTGATTTGCAATTATTTTCTCCCATTCTGTGGGCTTCCTTTTCACTCTCAAGACTATCCTTTGGTACACAATCCTTTCAAATTTTTTTTTTTTTCAACGTTTATTTATTTTTGGGACAGAGAGAGACAGAGCATGAATGGGGGAGGGGCAGAGAGAGAGGGAGACACAGAATCGGAAACAGGCTCCAGGCTCTGAGCCATCAGCCCAGAGCCCGACGCGGGGCTCGAACTCAACGGACCGCGAGATCGTGACCTGGTTGAAGTCGGACGCTTAACTGACTGCGCCACCCAGGCGCCCCGACAATCCTTTCAAATTTTGATGTAGTCCAGTTTATCTATTTTTTCTTTTGTTACCCATACTTTTAGTCATATGCAAGAAACCATTTTCCCATCCAAGTCTTAAAGACTTTCCTCTGTTTTCGTCTAAGAGTCTTACAGTTTTTGTTCTTATATTTAGGTCTTTGATTCATTTTGAATTAATTTTTGCGTATGGTATAAGGTAAGGATTGAACTTCATTCTTTTGAATGCAGAATTTCAGTTTCCCAACACTATTTGTTGAAAAGACTATCTTTTCCCCTCACTGACTGTCTTGGCATCTTGGTCAAAAATCAAATGACTATATGTATGAATGAGGGTTTATTTCTGGGATCTCTATTTTATTCTTTTGGCCCGTATGTCTATCCTTAGGACAGGGCTCACTGTTTGATTACTGTGGCTTTCTAGTAAGTTTTGAAATCAGGAAATGTGAGTCCTCTAACTTAATTTTAAAGGTTTTGTTTTTGGTTTTGTTTTGTTTTGTTTTGTTTTTTAGATAATTTTGGCTATTCAGGGTCCCTTTAGATTCCATATAAATTTTAGGAGGAGTTTTTCTATTTCTGTAAAAATGCCATTGGGATTTTGATGGAGGTTACATTGAAATCTGTAGATTGCTTTGCATAGTAATGTCATCTTAATAATATTAACTTTACCATTTCATGAATACAGAATGTCTTTCCATTTATTAGATTTTTTGTAATATCTTTCAGCAGTGTTTTGTAATTTTCAGTGTACACATCTTTTGCCTTCTTGGTTAAACTTATTCCTAAGTGTTTTTATTATTTCCTTTTTTAATGTTTATTTATTTTGAGAGAGAGAGATAGAGAGACAGAGAGAACATGCACACATGAGCAGAGGGGGGCAGAGAAAGAGAGAGGATCCTAAGCAGGCTCTAGGCTCTGAGCTATCAGTGCAAAGCCAGATGCAAGGCTCAATCCCACGGTTCATGAGATCATGACCTGAGCTGAAGTCGGACGTTTAACCAGCTGAGCCACCCAGCTGTCCCTGGTGCTAATTTTTATTCATGTGTTTGGTAGAATTCACAAGTGAAGCCATCTACTCTTAGGCTTCTCTCTTTTGGGTAGCTTTTGATTACTGCTTCAATCTCCCTACTAATTTTAGGTATATTCAGATTTTCTGATTCTTCTTTAGTCGGTTTTGGTAAGTGTGTGTTCCTAAGAATTTGTCCATATCATCTAGTTTATGTAGGTATACAACAGTTGACAAAACAAAACAAAACAAAACAAAACCCAACTCAAAATGGATCATAGATTTACATGTAAAAGGTAAAAGACTTTTAGAAGACAACATAAGTGAAAATATTTTAGAACTAGGGTTTGTGATG
Organism: Lynx canadensis; assembly: GCF_007474595.2. Taxonomy (NCBI): domain Eukaryota; kingdom Metazoa; phylum Chordata; class Mammalia; order Carnivora; family Felidae; genus Lynx; species Lynx canadensis. Next base: position 107,950,517 of record NC_044310.1, read on the forward strand.
AGTTCTTAGGACATGATTCCAAAAGCATGATCCATAAAAGGGAAAATCAATGAATTGAACTTTATCAAAATTTAAAATTTTTCTTCATAAAAACCTTTGTTTTTTTTTTAATTTTTTTAAACGTTTATTTATTTTTGAGACAGAGAGAGAGCATGAACGGGGGAGGGTCAGAGAGAGGGAGACACAGATTCTGAAACAAGCTCCAGGCTCTGAGCTGTCAGCACAGAGCCCGACGCGGGGCTTGAACTCACGGACCACGAGATCGTGACCTGAGCTGAAGTCATTCGCTCAACCAACTGAGCCACCCAGGCGCCCCATGAAAACCTTTATTAAGAGGATGAAAAAATAAGCTGCTAAGAGAAAATATTTGCAAATCACATATCTGACAAAGGACTCACATCTAGAAAATATAAAGAGTTTTCAGGGGTTCAGGGTTTCAGATGGTTCAGTCAGTAGAGCATGAGACTCTTGATCTTAGGGTTGTAAGTTCAAGTCCCATGTTGTGTGTGGAGATTAGTTAAATAAAATCTTTAGGAGTGCCCAGGTGGCTCAGTTGGTTAAGCATCCAACTTTGGCTCAGGTCATGATCTTACAGTTTAAGAGTTTGAGCCCTGCATCAGGCCCCACACTGATAGTGTAGAGCCTCCCCCACTTGCACTCCCTCTCTCTCCCGGTGTCAAAATAAATAAATATGTCGCTTCTCATCAGGGAAATACAAATCAAAAGCACACTCAGATACCACCTCACGCCAGTCAGAATGGCTAAAATGAACAAATCGGGAGACTATAGATGCTGGAGAGGATGTGGAGAAACGGGAACCCTCTTGCACTGTTGGTGGGAATGCAAACTGGTGCAGCCACTCTGGAAAACAGTGTGGAGGTTCCTCAAAAAATTAAAAATAGATCTACCCTATGACCCAGCAAGAGCACTGCTAGGAACTTACCCAAGGGATACGGGTGTGCTAATGCATAGGGGCACTTGTACCCCAATGTTTATAGCAGCACTTTCAACAATAGCCAAATTGTGGAAAGAGCCTAAATGTCCATCAACTGATGAGTGGATGAAGAAATTGTGGTTTATATACACAATGGAGTACTACGTGGCAATGAGAAAGAATGAAATATGGCCCTTTGTAGCAATGTGGATGGAACTGGAGAGTGTTATGCTAAGTGAAATAAGTCATACAGAGAAAGACAGGTACCATATGTTTTCACTCTTATGTGGATCCTGAGAAACTTAACAGAAGACCATGGGGGAGGGGAAGGATAGGAAAAAAAAAAGTTAGAGAGGGAGGGAGCCAAACCATAAGAGACTCTTAAAAACTGAGAACAAACTGAGGGTTGATGGGGAGTGGGAGGGAGGGAGGGAGGAGTGATGGGTATTGAAGAGGGCACCTTTTGGGATGAGCACTGGGTGTTGTATGGAAAAAAGTTAGAGAGGGAGGGAGCCAAACCATAAGAGACTCTTAAAAACTGAGAACAAACTGAGGGTTGATGGGGGGTGGGAGAGAGGGAGGGAGGAGTGATGGGTATTGAGGAGGGCACCTTTTGGGATGAGCACTGGGTGTTGTATGGAAACCAACTTGACAATAAATTTCATATTATAAATAAATAAATAACTTTCTCACAGATCAATAAATAAATAAATAAACTTTAAAAATAAAATATTTAAAAAATATATAATTTAATATTTTAAATTAAAAAAAAGAAAAAAGAATTTTCAGGGGTACCTGACTGGTTCAGTTGGGAGAGCACATGACTCTTGATTTTGGGATCATGATTTGAAGCCCCATGGTGAGGGCAGAGTTTACTTGATAAAAAAAGTGTTTTTTAAGAATTTACAAATCTCCACATTAAAGCAATAAACAATCTAATTAGGAAAGAGGCAAAAAAAAAAAAAAAAAAAAAAGACCTGAAGGAATACTGCACCATTAAAAATATATGGATGACAAATAATCACATCAAAAAATGTTCAACAGCACCTGCCCTTTGGGAAATGCAAAATAAGACCATGATGCAATATCACTGTACACCTATCAGAATGTCTAAAATATAAAATTGTGACAATACGAGATTCAGGTAAGGATTCTTGAGAAACATACATTACTGGTGAGTATGTAAAATGGTACCACTACTCTGGAAAACTGTTCTGCAGTTTCTTAAAAAACTAAACACTTGGGGCACCTGGGTGGCTCAGTCGGATGAATGTCCGACTCTGGATTTCAGCTCAGGTCATGATCTCACAGTTCGCGAGGTCAGGCCCTTCCTTGAGCTCTGCCATATGACCTGGCAATTACACTCCTGAGCAATTACATTCATCCCAGAGAAATGAAAACTTGTTCTTAGTACCTTTATTTGTAACAGTGTAAAATTGGAAATCACTTGGATGTCTGTCAGTGGGCTGAATGATTAAACAAACCTGTAAACCCATTGCATGGAATACTAGTAAGCGATAAAAAGGAATGAGGTTTAAATACAAACAACTCAGACAGATCTCAAGGGCCTTTGGCTGAGTGAAAAAAGTCAACCGCTAAAGCTTACATACTGGTTGCTGTGGTGGTTACACAAATCTACACAGGTGATAAAATGACTTAGAACCATATACACACATTGTACCAAGGTAATTTTCCTGGCTGTGATATTATATTAGAATTCCATAAGCTTTAATCACTGTGTGAAGGGTACACAAGACCTCTTCACTACTGTTACAGATTCCCTACACTCTATGGTTATTTCAAAATAAAAAGTTTTTTTAATGCTCTAGAGGAGAAGGTATGCCACTCAGAGAACCTTTGATGGATTATAGTTTGTTTTAGATGTGTATTGCAGCTACATTTTTTATAAAGACAGAGTCCTCATCTCTTATAAATATATACTACAGTATTTACAGATGGAATTATGTCATATCCTGGATCCATGGAGAGGGGATAAAGATGAAGCAAGATTGCCCTCATGTTGAGAATTGTTGAAGCTGGATGATGGGTGTACAAGATTCATTTACACTGTTCTCTTCATTTGTACATATTTCAAACTTTCCATTATAAAACAATTTAAAAACATAAATGAAATAAAAATGATGAGGGTTCCTTGGGACTCTTGATTGCGTGGGTCAGTGGCAGAACTATTAGCTCCTGCCCCCAAGCTGGGCTCAGACCATTGCTGCCAGGCTAGAGCAGAGGGCTTTCTCGGGTCAGTTCCAGGGACAGGATGCTGCTCTCAAGTCACATGCTTCTGTTTCCATATTCAGCCACGTGCATGCAACTTTAACTGTATTCCTGGTATTGGCTCTGCCAGGCCTCATAGGCTCTGCCTTCAACTATTTCTCTTCTAGGCCTCTCTGCGTTCATTTATTCATCTCTCCACTTTTTTATTCATCTGTTCTATCATTCCTCTGTACACCATTCTTCCACCCATCTGTCTACTCATTCATTTCTTTAACACTTACAGAAGTCTACATCAATGAATAAGGCATGGTTACTGCCTTTGGGAGAGACAGTCAGACAATGCAATATATAGGGGACGTATGATAAATGCCATAACGATTGTCTGTACAAAGCACCTCGGGAGTGAAATAGAAGCCGATGTCAGTCCTTGGAGTGATGATGTCTAATAAGACTTGCACAGAGGAGGTAATGCTTGAGGTGAGTCTTGAAAGTTAATATTTTCACCTATGTTTGGCTCACCCGGGTAATCCGGGATAATCTCCCTATTTTGAGGTCAGCTGGTTTGCAGACTTAATTCCATCTGCAACCTTAATTCCTCTTTGTCATGTAAAATAACATATTCATGGACTCCAGGGATTAGGATTTTGACATTTTGGGGGGTCCATTACTCTGCCTCCCACAAGAATAGAGTCAACAACTTGATTTAAGGACAGAGCAAACATTATGGATCCATAGGAAAGGACCATCTATTCCACAAATAGTGCTAAGACAATCGCTTATCTTTACAGAAAAAATGAAATTGGATTCTAAAGGTTCTGGACCCCATTATCATGTGTGCTCCCACCACCAAGCAATTCTCAGACACCAGCGGGGTGTCCTACGATTCAACTCAATTCTCACACTCTCTACCTGGAGATAGCATCAGATCCCACAGATTAACAGGGCTCAGTCCTGTACAATTACCCTTCTTCTCCCACTTTGGACACTAGTCACAAACTCCAGGTGCTTCTGACCAACAGGCTGTCGATTGGAGGTTCCAGCTGACTCCCAACTTGTGTTCAAGTAATTTGCTAGAGCAGCTCACAGTACTCAGAGAAACATTTTACTGACTGATTACTGATTTATTATAAAAGGATATAACTCAGGAACAATGAGATGGAAGACATGTACAGGCAAGTAATGAGGGAAGGGTCACAGAGCTGCCATGCCCTCTCCAGGTATGCCACTCTCCCAGTCTCCGTGTGTTCACCAACCAGAAAGCTCTCCAAGCACTGTCCTTTGGGTTTTTATAGAGGCTTCATTATGTAGGCATGATTGACTAAATCATTGGCCATTGGCTATTACCTCAACCTCCAACCCCTCTCCGTGCCCCAGAAGTAGGTTGGGGGATGGGACTAAAAGTTCTAAACCTCTAATCTCAGGGTTGTTTCCCCTGGCAACCATCCCCATCCCTAGGTTACCTAGGGGCTTTCTGGAAGTCAGATTAATGTAACAAAAAACCTTTATCTCTCTTATCACTGGATATTCCCAAGGGTTTTAGGAGGTCTTTGCCTGGACTGGGTGGAAGACCAAATATATATTTCTTATTATAAATCGCAGTACCACAGATTCCAACCCACACAATACACGATATACAATACACAAATATATTCCCAGTTGCATAAAAACTTGATGTCAAAAGAAAAACTATAGGGGGTACCTGGGGGGCCCAGTCAGTTAAGTGTCTGACTCTTGATCTCAGCTCAGGTTTTGATCTCAGGACCATGAGTTCAAGCCCCATGTTGGGCTCCATGCTGGGCATGAGCCCTACTTAAAACAAAACAAAACAAAAACACTATAAAACATTGAAGAATAACATAGGAAAATATTGTAACTTTGAGGTAGGGAAGAGTTTCCTAAACACAAAACCATATAGGACAACATTGATAAATTTGTCTATATGAAAATTAAGAACTTCTGTTCATCAAAAGCAGTTTAAGGAGACAGGACAAGCCACAAAGTGGGAGACCATATTTTTGATACATGTGGGTGACAAAGATTTAGTATGGAGAATGAGAGCAGTGTATGTACATATATATATATACATAGAAATAAATTTTTTTTACATTAATGATTACATTAAAGACCAACAAGCTCAGTTGACATAGATATTTCATATGAAAGGAGATACTAGTGACTCATAAGTATAGATAAGGTGTGTTCACCTCATTAGTGATCAGAGACGGGTGAATTCAAACCACAGTAAGATATGGTTCCATACCCATCAGCCTGTCAACAATGTCTGACAATGCCAGTCCTCAGAGTGGTGGGAACATTCATACACACTGTTGGAGGTCTTAAGTGGTAGAATAGCTTTGGGAAACAGTTTGGCATCCCTACAACCCAGGAATGCCAAACCTGGGCACACGCCCCCTAGAGCATGAATTCACACCAGGGGTAATAATTTTGCCAAAGGGGGCAAAAACCTTAGGTATTATGATAGTTTGTGGCTTTCCAAAGAGCCACAGAACATAAAACAAACATATGGTATATTTGTAGTATTAAATTTTCATTGAGATGATTAGGAAAACCATGTATAAAAGGCTCTTTAGGGGTTAATAATGAGAAAGAGTTGAGAAACACCATCCAAGGTGAAACTCTGAGACATGTGCCCAGGAGGTTTGTAGGTATGTTTGCAATGCCATTGTTCACACTGGCAACAACACAGAAAAGCACCCAATGTCTCCAGCAGTGCAATGGGTATGTAAAATGTGACATATTCATAAAATGCAAGATTGTGCAGCAGTGAGACTGAATCAGTCACAGCTGCATAACCCAAAAAAAAGCCGTTGAGAAAAAAAAAAAAAAAGAAAAAAGTTGAATTAAAGAAAGAAAGGAAAGAAAGAAAGAAAGAAAGAAAGAAAGAAAGAAAGAAAGAAAGGTCAGTCAGTCAAAGAGAAGCTACTGGATGGTCCCATTTATGTAAGGTCAAACCATGCAAAACTTGACAGAAATAAATGCTAAATACAGCATGGGTATGATTTATAGAACTTTGAAATATTGGATAGCCCTAAAGGAAAGAGAGAAGAGAGGGGAATGCAATTGGAGTAGGGCATACAGGCGGTTGAATTCTAAGACTCTGGTGTTTTTCTTAAACAGAGTAAGTACTATGGGAGTTCATTTTATTAATTTTCTACCTATATTTAAATGTATATACTATATATTTCTTTGGAGATATATATATATATGTATATCCAAATACATATATTCATATATATATATTTCATAATAAATTGTTAGCATTATTCTTAAGGGCCTTCTATCAGACTTGGCATGTTGGTTCAGATGGAGGGGCTCTTGAGTGCCATGCTCTGGCAGACATATGAGTTTCCTTGTTTATGGAGTTGGTGGGAATTGAATGGTGATTAACAATGATGGGGTGAAAGTCAACCAGTGCCCTCTTTCAACTAGACAACGATTTTGCAGCAAAAATGGTTTGAGAAACTAGTTCCCAGGTCTTCTCCCTCCTCTCGAAGGAGCATTTATCCTGAAAAAGGTCATCTCCTTCTCTGCCTGTCCCTCTTCCTCAGCTCCTCTTTGCCAGCTGGTGTCTCTCCTTCCAGCTATCCCTGATGGAGTTCTGGACCCGGCCATCCGTGCTGACGAGGCAGGGAGTGAGGAGGACCTGTATGAGGACCTGCACAGCTCCAGCCACCACTACAGCCACCCTGGAGGGGGTGGTGAGCAGCTGGCCATCAATGAGGTAGGGCCAGGGCTGCATGGGTGAAGGGAAGGGACTGGGACAGATGGCTTGGCTGTCAGGATGAGTCCAGCATGCTCACACAGACCTAGATGTCCACAGGCTCTGTGTTCCAAGCAGATGGCAGTGGCACCAGCATGCACACAACACCATTTGAGCCTGTGGTTCTCCCTTTAGGATGTGGTATCTGCTAGCAGAGCTAACCCAAATACAGGGCCCACCCCTCTGCCCTTATGGACCTACAGGGAACCCAGAATGGCAGGCATGACTCAGGACCTACAATCAAAGTGTACTGGTCTATCCTACCCAATTCCTGGATGCAGGAACTCTGCTTGGTGGGAGGAAGGCCAGGGCTTAGCCCCCTCCCTCCAAGAAGTTTTCAGGACAGGATTGGGGGGAGTGAGGCAAGTGAAAATTGATTTCTTTCCTGTTGACTCCTAGAGCTCAAAACTTATTATTGTTGCTATGACAACTGTGTGCAAGTTACTCTTTTTTTTTCTCTTTCTGTTCCTACCTACGCAGAAGAAATTAGTGACAAACTTCCTCTAGGCAAAACTGGTTCCCATACCGAGGACTCCTTCTGCATTGTCCAAGGACAGAGAAATTTTGAGACCTTGACTCCTCTCTTTTTATCACTTATACTCCTATTTTCTCCCCTTCTTCGCTTTTAATTCAGGGGTGGGGGGCATTAAACATAATGTGGTCCATATCCCACATCCATAACAACACCATGTTCTCTTCCTAGTCATGAGCTACTATCTATTAATGCTTCATCAAAACCAGAATCTGACCACCCAGGATCTTACACCTCGGAAGGGATCAATTTACAGTTTGAGTGAATGAGTGGGCTGGTGGGCTTCTCAGAAACCCTCAAGGAGTGTCCTGTCCTTATTACCTACTTACTGGACAGATGGTTACAAACTGTTGATGGTGGATGAACTCTTTCCCCAGGCCCAGCTCTGAATAAATGATTTAAAACAGTCATTGAATAATGCTTTATTCAAGATCCATTTGTTAAAGAATACATATTCAAATAAGTTAAATAAGTTGATTTTTCCAATACATAAAGCCTTTCTTTAAGTGCTTCTCATAGGTTATTTTGAATGGAAGATGCCCTAAAATATGTCTTCTTAAGCAGAATTCACAGATAATGGTTTTTCTTGAAGTCTCAGGCTGCCCTCCTCAGTCTTGGGCCCCAGCCCTGGTGGAGAGCAGCATGGTGTAAGAGGGGAGAATCCGGACTTTGGGGCCTCCCACTCCTGGATGGGAGTTCCTCCCTGCCCAGTACCCTGCCTGGCATAAAGCTCTGAGCAGCTAACCCTCTGAATTCTGGTTTACTTAACTGTAAACAAGGATAGCCATGAGCTTACATAAGGACTAACTGAAATAACATAGATAACCTGGCATATGGTGGGTTGTCCAGCAATGAGGATGATAGTGAGGAAGGAATGCTAACATAAAGCTTTTAGAGACTCTGAACAGTTGTGGGGATATTTGATTAGCCATCAGTGCTGCATTGTTAGAGGTCTTGTGTCTGCTTTTCATAGTTGTGTATCTCCTACTTGAGGGTGAAATTCTGGTCTGTCATATCTTGCTGCTGGTAAGGAAGTGACTTCTGGGGCCCTTGACAAGTTATTCATTCTAAAAGGTTTTGGATAAGGAAAGCCAAGAGCCAGGAGTGCTCTAAGAGAACCAATAGCTGCTGGCAGAGGGCACCTCTATGAAGGAAATAAAGGTAATTTAGATCATGAATTGGATAGCACCTATTTTAGCTGCTTAGAGACTTTGTTTCTTGTTTGGTTCAAAGGTCTTTCTTGGTATTTGAGGTTCCTGAGTAGACGGGGGGTGATGTTGTATCTTATGTTTAAAGTGCTTGGTGCTTCATGGTACTTGTCTCTCCTGGACATGCCCCTGTGGGGAAGGACATGTCACATCATGCAGGAGGGCAGCCAGTCAGACTGGGGAGCCCCTCTCCAGTGATGCAGCAGCGAATGCAGGTGTCAGTGTCCACCAGGCTGCTCTCCTTCATGAGACCCACCAGCACTTCTAGATCCCTTTTCAGGGCAACATAGCATGAAGGGCAGGGCCTGGGTTTGGAGGCTGGCAGCACTGCATCTGCCCCCCCACCCTGCCACTGGACAGTGGAGGACATGTGGCCAGTCATCCAATCCTCAGGGCCTCAGTTTCCTCTGGTGGGATGGGTGTGTCACTTGAGCTGCACTGGCAGCTACAGGAGGGTCACTGTACCCAGGTGTATAAGGGACTTAGGAAAGGCAGCACCCATTTGTCAGCAGCATTGAATAGACCCACTTTATCAGAAACTGAAGAGATATAAAAGGTGATTCTGCAATAAGGCTACTTCACTTGGCCTTCCAAGAGCAGTGAAGCCCCACCATGAATGCCCTGAACACACCAACACTCACTGCTGGTTCACATGTGTGGCAAGCTGATTTGCTAGGGTCAACATGAGTTTCATACTTAGAGATTATAGCAGCAACAGATGTCAGAGAAAAGTCCATACTAAAGAATATTTATCTTGCTCTAAAATCACATATTCACTTATATTTTTTAGACACACATATCATGTTCTAAATTGTGACACTTTCTCGTTTGTATTGACCTCAGAAGAAGACACCACATCTCAGTTTCCTAAACAGAAGGGAGTTCAAACCATCCAGTCCAAAGCGCAGTAGACATAGGGGAGAATAATGAAGCATTTTTGTATTCTGGGTACAGAAGAAATGAGTGCATGTGCTCACAAACACATGCACATGCAGGTTTATGAGTGTGATGTGTATATGTGTGTGTTGAATGCATGTGACATATTTACTGAGCATGTAATTACTGTCAAGTAATGTCCCAGGCCCTGGGATACAGAATATATAGGAATGTTGAGGGTGGGGACAGGCAGTGCATGTCTGTGCGCTGACAAAAGTGAAAAGGGACACAATATCATATTCATTCTGTATTCTCTGCATCTCACTTGTGCCTTGCACCTCGTGATAGTCCAGACCCTGCAACATGAGTTAACTGCAGTGCCTAGAAGTGTTCCTTTTTTTTTTTTGAGCGTCATGCGGTCTGGTACCTTGTCCAGATGCCCATGACTGAGGCCTATGTCTGTTTGGCCAATTCCTCACCCTCTTCCCGGCCTTTCCCAGCCTTTCCCTGCCTCACGAGGCTCTGAGCATACTTTGCTGGGCTGGAGTCAGGCCTGAGGGTATCATTAGCCCAAGGATTTTTTTTCTGGGGTTGAGGGCTGAAAGGAAGAGGTGTCTTCTTTTCATTTCCACCAGTCCTACACCGCCCCCACCCCCCGCCCAGTTGTGAGATGGGACCAGAGGAGGGGAGGGCATGGCTCCTGGCCTGGGGTCTTCTGATGCCCCCTCCGTTGTGCTGTGGGTGGCAGCATCTCCCCTGGGGGCCAGGTCATGGCTGCATTAACAAAGGGCGCATGTGTGGAGCCAGTCTTCCCTAGTTCTGCCCACTACCTGACTCTGGCTCTAAGGGTCTTATTGTATCCAGGTCTGCTCCAAGCACCTGATGTCCCTGCTCTAGGAGGGCATGGAGGGGGCGTGCCAAGGACAGTTCCTGGATCCTCCTGCTGAGAAGAGATAAGTGTGAACTAGAGGGCAGTCAGACATAAATCTTGTCCTCTAACCTGGGGCTTAGAGCATAATAGGAGCTCTACCAATAATTAGGCCAGCACAGCGGGTGGGAAGCAGGACTGTCCTGGCCCACAGGCCATAGGGTAACCTGAGGATAGAAGACAGTCTTGCCATCCTCAAGCTCCCAGAAACTCTTTGTGGAACACTAAGAGGACACTCAGGACACCAGGCCAGCTTATGACCTCCCCCTCCATGGAGATAGTCTGACCTTCTCTCCAGGTGTTTCTGTCTTCCCCAGTGTCTGTGAGCCTGGAGATCCATCCCAAGGCCTACCTGGCTCTGGTACCCCTTGTGGCACCAGCCCAAGGGAAGAGCCTGATACTGGTCAGTGCCCCAGATACCTTTTCATGCCCTGTTGTTGGACAACAACCTCACTTAACTCTCCATGAGATGGGGTAGCAGGAGACCCTGGGCCAGGACTGTAAGTTGTCTGGTGGCCAGCACACCCAGAGCAGTTTTCCTCATCCATCCCCAAGCCACAGTGCTGGGGGCTTATCCCTCATCTGTCCAAACACCTATGTCACCTGTCCGTCTCCCTGCTAGTCCTGCCACTGGCAGTGCCTCCCTGCAACTCCCTGCTACCTCCTCCACTTACCCTCCCCTCCCTGGCTTGGAACCATTCAGTTTGAACCCCTCAAGGGCCACGGCCTTTGCTTTCAAGCTTTTCTGGCTTTGCTTTTTTGGTCATGAAACATACACAAAAAGGACGTTGTCATTGTGTTCCCTGATATCACCCCAGTTCACCAGGATCAAAAGTCTGGGTGCCGCCCGGCAAGGCAGTGGCCACCTCTTAGGTCTTGGTCCCAGCCCAGGTTCAGAGGTTCTTCTGCCCCAAGGTGGTCAGCTACAGGGGAGACAGAGGTCTTGTTCCAGAAATGGGCCATGCTGAAGCCCTAAAACAGGCCTCTGGGGCCAGTACAGCGTCAGGTAGAGTGCTATAGACCCACAGCCCTCAGCACTGTGCTGACCAGTGGATTCCCAGAACTGTCCTCTGTGCCTTTCTTCCTTGCTGTCCAGTGGCTCTGGAACCACAGGGGAACAATGAAACATCTGGCCTAAAGTCAGGACTTCTGAGCCACACCCTACCAAGAGGGCATGTCACACAGTCTTACAGAGGAGCCCTGGGATTTGGGGTGGCTGGGAGCCTTTGATGCCTTCTGTTACCCCACTATCCTCCTGAGAAATTGAGGGAGCAAATCTTAAGCCTAGTTTTCTGAACTGAAGAGAAACAGAAAAATGACTTTCCCCTCACAACCAGACAGATGGGAACAGAACCTTCAGATCTGAGGAGGGCAGCCAGCCTCTCTAGATGTAATCCTAGCCCTCCCCTGGCACACACACAGGTACCCACATGCGCACATATATCCCGGCACCTGCTTGGGGTGTTCAGCAGGATGGTGGTGTCCACAGGTGACTCATCTGTACTCACTCACATGCATGTAGTACTAACACACAGAAACCTCAATGTACAGGAAACAAAGTCACTCATGTGTGAACACCTGCCTCTGCACAAATTCCATGACTCCTTCTGACCCAGGAGGCCATAGTGTTGAGCATGGAGCCTGGAAATCTCTGAGCAGGTCTTTCTGATCTGCTTTTAAGTCTCCTTGGCCAGCTTGGCTGCATCCTTCTGATCCATCAGAGGGGCATGGTGACTGTGACAGAGCACATCTTTGTGGATGGAATGATAGACACCTGCTAAGTGTACAGCCTCTGTCAGGGAGGCAGTGGAAATTCCCCAGGAGGGAGCATAATAGGAGCTGACATAGGATACTCCTGCATAGCTGACACAGGATTTTTTTAAAAAGCTGCTGAACCACATGCAGAAGAATGAAATTGGGCCCTTAACTCACACCATACACAAAAATCAACTCAAAATGGATTAAAGACTTAAACCAAAAACCTGAAACCACAAAAGTACTAGAAGAAAATAGGGAAAAGCTTCTCGACATTGGTCTGGGCAATGTTATTTTGGATATGATGCCAAAAGCACATGTAACAAAAGCAAAAATAGATAAGTGGGATTACACCAGGCCTAAAAGCTTCTGTACATTAAAGGAAACTATCAACAGAGTGAAAAGGCAATCTGTGGAATGGGAGAATGTATTTGCAAACCATATATCTGATAAAGGATTAATATCCAAAATATATAAGTAATTCATACAACCCAGTAGCAAAAAACCCAAATAATCCATTTTTAAAATGGACAGAGGACCTGAATAGACATTTCTCAAAAGAAGATATACAAAATGGCCAACAGGTATATGGACAGATGTTCACCATTGCTAATCATCAGAGACATGCAAACCAAAATCACAATGAGATATCACCTCACATCTCTTAGAGTGGCTATTATTAAAAAGACAAAGGATAAGTGTTGGTGACAGTGTGGAGAAAAGGAAACCCTTATAAACTATTGGTGGGAATGTAGATTGGTACAGCCAGTATGGAAGCTCCTCAAAAAATTTAAAATAGAATTATTATGTGATCCAGCAATCATATTTGTGGGTGTTCCAAGAAAATGGGATCAGGATCTCGAAGAGATATCTGCACTCCCATCTTCTCTGCAGCATTATTCAGTAGCAAAGACATGGAAACAACCTAAGCACTCATTGCATGATGACTGGACAAGCAAAATGTGGTTTATATGCCATGGAATATTATTCAGCCTTTAAAAGGGAAAGCCCACCATTTGTGACATCACGGATGAACTTGGAGGACATTATGCTAAGTGAAATAAGCCAGACACAGAAAGATGAAAAGTGTGTCATCTTATTATATGTGTAATCTAAAAGTCAAACAAACTCATAGAAGCAGAAGATAGACAGGGGATTGCCTGGAGTTGAGGGAGGGAAAAATGGGGACATGTCAGCCAAAGTATACAAAGTTTCTGTTGTGCCAGATGACTAAGTTCTGGAGATCTAATGTGCAGCATGGTGACCATAGTTAAGGAGTACTGTGTTGTATACTTGAAGTGTGTGAAGTGGTTAGATCTTAGTGTTGTCACCACACACCACACACACACACACACACACACACACACACACACGAGAGGTGATAGGGTAATTAGCCTGATTGTGGTGATTATTGCACAATGTATACCCATTTCAAAACATCAAATTATATCTCTTAAATATATACAATTTTTGTCAGTTATACCTCAATAAAACGGTGGCGGGGGGGGGGGGGGGGGGGGAGAAGGGGAGTAGCCACTGAAGAAGCCAGCTGCTTTCCCAAAGGAACAAAATGCTGCTGGGATGGGTCAGTAAGGAGAAGTCCTGAGTCAGGACCTTCCTGGAGCACCTCCATGTGGGTGATGCCTCAGTCTGTCCTGACTCCACCATCCCTGTATTCCTAGGCGCTTTTATGAGTGAGCAAATTACCTGACCTTTGCGAGATGCATTGACTCCTGAAGTGGGGGCCACGACAGCTCTTGGTATTAGGGATCAGAGCCCCTGGCCTATCCCCATGGCCCGGTGCCCCAATACTGTGAAGCCTTGAGGCACCCCCACGCACCTCCTCCCACGCCCTGCCCCGAGCGCAGCGTGGCCCTCCGCGCCCGGTCAGTGTGGGGTCCCCGATCGCCGGGAGCGCGTCTAGGTCCCCCTAGGAACTCCCCCCACCCCCCCCCACCGTCAGGAGGCGCCCCGGGCAGGCCGCCTCGCACGCCCGTGCCTCCTCACCCCTCCCACCCCGGCTCCCCCGCCCTTGCGGCCGGCTCGGTTGCTAGGGCTGCGGGGCCTGGAGACGCGGCGCACACGTCGCGAGCGGAGCTGGAGAAGCCCCGGGCCCGGCGACCGCAGCGGCTCCGCCCCCCTCCGGGCGCTCCGGGCCGCCCTGCTCCCGCCCTATCGCGGCGGGATCTCCGGGCCGCACGGGGCTGGCAGGCCGGGGCCATGGCCAGAGCCCCGCAGTCCCGGCGACGCCCCGCGGCGCCCGGCAGCGCCCTGCGCGCCTTGCTGCGCTGCAACCTGCCCCCCGGCGCCCAGCGCGTGGTGGTCTTCGCTGTGCTGGCGCTCCTGGTCCTCATCAACGTCGTGCTGATATTCCTGCTGGCCTTCCGCTGACCGCCCGGGCAGGGCGCCGCGGGGGATCGCGCCGGGGTGAGTGGCGCCGCGCCGCGGAGCATCTTCCTTTTCAGCCGCGTCCTCCTCAGTGCCCGCAGTGGCCGGAGGTGCGCCGGCTGACCCCGCCTGGCCCTGGTCCCCCCCCTCCTCTGCCAGCTCCATGTGCCACGGCCCGGTGTGTGCGTGCGTCCCCCGGGTGGTGCGGCCCTGCAGGTGACTCTGGGGCCTGGTGACCCTTGTGCCACGGGGTTCTTCTGCCTGTCCTTTGTGCCGTGCGCGTGTGCGTGTACCTAAAATGGCGCGTCTCTACGTGTAACTGAGGATGCGGATGCAGCTGTGGACACGGCTGTCTGTGGTTGTCTGGAAAGTGTACGTGTGACTGCCGTGTGCGCGGAACTGGACATGCGTTTCTGTGTGGGTTGAAAAATGGGGAGATGAGTGGGCTCCTGTGCACGTGTCATCTGCCGTTGCTTTATCCAGGTTAGTGGTCTCGGCCAGCGTGCAGCTACTACGGGTAGAGCCCTGCCTGCATCCCTGGAACGTGGGCACTCTGAACACCCCCTCTCCCCTGCTGGGCTGCGGCCTGGAGGAGCTGAGCCATATTCCTTCCCAGACTGTCTGATTGGAATCCTCCACCGGCCTGCATGTGTGAGAGAGAGGAGGAGATAGGACAGGGTGGGCATGTGTGAGAGAGAGGAGGAGATAGGACAGGGTGGGAAGGGTGGTGAGTGGTCATCAAGAGCAGCTTTGAGGTAAAGCCTGGCTTCCTCCAGCCTGTCAAAGTCTCCAGGGCACAAGACTGGATCCTGCCCCCTCCCTCTCCCGACCTGCCCCCGGTAAACAGCCCATGTCTCAGAGCCAGCTTCTGCTCCCCACTGCCAGGCCAAGAATGAACCTGCAACCCTTGCCCCTCAGCCTACTGGACTCAAATCTGGGTTTCTGTGCAGCCGTACCTCAGACAGAGAGCTTCAGGAAGGGCCTCTGCCCAGAAACCCATCTAGTGTGGGCCCTGATGGCCTCTGGACTATCCTGGAGGTAGAATGCATGTCTGACCTCTTGGAGCTATATTTTATCTTGGTGACAGAGTGCCGCCCTTTTGTGGATCTATAGAGGAGCTTTGTGGCCCAGGGAGAGCACATGGTTACTGTGCGCATCAGTGAGGGAGACCAGGGGATTTGCTGAAGACTGTGAGTCTGTCAGGCTAACTCCTGTGCACAGCAAGGTACTAGGACAAGAAAGTGACAAATGTGACCAACCCCACCACCACCACCACCACCAAGGGCTTCTGGATAACTGGACAAGGCAGGTATTGGGGCTTGTCCATAAAGGTCAGGAACCATGGTCTCTCTGGGAAGCCTTACCTGTTTGTCCCATACCTGGAGCCCTTCCCCCCATAGCTATACAGGAAACCACTCTGTAGGATGTGCACCTCTCTGCAAGGGCTGGCAGAATAAAGCAGAAGGGGGAGTCATTGGGCCTTACAAGAGGGGCTTTTGCTCAGGGCTCACTTGAGAAAACCTGGAGTTAGAAGGAGGCACCTGGCCTGGTTAATATTAGTAGGAAACAACCTGGGAAGAGAAATGGTGGGAAGCTGGGCTGTGTGGGTATGTCTGAATTGCTTCCTCCCTGCCTGGGCTCCAGCAGTGAAGGCGGCATCCATGCTGTCTTAGAGACCTGCATGTGTATGTAGCTGGTGTGAACTGAGGGTGGAGAGCATATACCTGCAATATGGCATACTGCTCTCCAGAGATCAAAGTGTAGCATCCTGTTAGTGAGTATGTAAATGTGTGTTGGCAGGTGCATGTCAGGGTGTGTGCAGGAAGAGGGGGGTCTCGGAACACCCGCCTCTCAAGGATCAAAACTACCCAAATAGCCTATAGTCACATATTCCCTCCATCGTGATGCACACATTTGCCTGATGTCATACACACCCTCTGTCTTTATGCCCACACTCATCCATCGTCACACACACCTTCGGTCCTGATGCACATGCTTACCTGTGATCACTGTCCCTGAAAGAGGACATTCACCTGCAGCCCACATTCTCATTGGCTCACCCACACCACCCTTGAGTACTCTGTTTCTTCCTCGTCTTCAGGCAAGATCTTTCAAGGCCAGGAGTGGTAGCCTGCTTGTGTGGAGTGTGCCAGCTATGGGCTGCCCAGTCTAGTGCCTGCTCCCTAGGTACAGCAGGCTGGCTCCTTTCATGATGCCTTGCTGAGTCCTCTGGTCTCATCTTGTCATATTGCAGCCAGGAGGTCTTGATCCTGGGGGCCAGGCCTTCTTGCAGAAGAGGACATACCTGTAGTATGTCTTTTTAGCTGGGATGATTGCAATGGTCCCTTGAGGAGGCATGCAACCCCCCAGAAATAACCCAGTGCTTGGTGCCTGTGGTCTCTGGTGGGCCTTGGGCATCTGCAGCCCCTGAATGGCTGTTGCATGAGAGTAAATGTGCATATAATCATTCTGAGGAATGATTTCATCAGGGTTTGGAGTAGGCTCCATTCCCAGAACACATAAACTGAAGGTTTCTGAATGTGCTTGCTCAGGCCCTACCCTAGGGAAGGTTCCAGCCTGAGTGGGCTCTGGTACCAGGTGGCCTGCCCTACCCTTCACTCTGCCCATTCAGGGTTTGGGGGAAACATTTTAGCTACTGGAACTCTTAGGTGAAGACCCAGCTAGTCTTGCTGCAGCCCTGCTCTGGTTCCCATTTCAATCTGAAGAACACACACTGCCCTGGGAGCACCGAGGAAAGGTCCCATTGGACCTGAAGCCAAGGGAGGATTCACACTCATGAATGGGGGCAGAGGCAAGCAGCTCAGAGGAGGAAAGAGTTGGCGCAGACGGCCTGACTGGTGATGCTCTGCGGTAGTGACTGCTTAACCAAAGAGCCAGCCCATGGCTGTGATAGAACCAACACTTGGTCCCAGCAGAAAGGGGCATAGATCTCACCTCTTGTATAGCCCCCTGTCTACCCTTCCTCTTGTCCTAAGCACTCAGAGCCATTCATTATTCACGGAGCAGAAACTGAGCCCATGTTACAGGAAAGCAGGTGTCAGCCCAACAGGAAATGGAGCTCTGAGCACAAGGGCTGCCTGGGGGCTTGGTGGGGGGGGGGGGGGGGGGGGGGGGGCGGCGCGGAGTTCCATCTCCTCCTGATGTGAGGTCCATGATAGGAGCATCGCTCCTGATGTGAGGTCCATGGCCATGTTGGAGTAAGGAAACACACCAAGTTATTTCAGCAGAGAGAAATTAATATAAAGAATTATGAGCCAGTTTTAAAGTACTTGACTCCATAACCCAAGTGCACAAGAACAATCCTGAGGTATCTGTTACAGAGGTAGCAGCTGCAAGGTGAACCTACCTCTCCTACAGCTAGGGAATATAGGAAAGAGGTTGGAGTAATTAAAGCTGAGGATCCTGTAGGGCTTGAGACCTAGAAGTCTAAGGATAGGTGCTGCTCAGCTAGTGCTGGTGGATGTGGCAGGGGAGGGCCAAGAGACCGGTTCTGCCAGTGTTGGAAAAACACTGCAAACCAGATCCAGCTACCGTGATGGCTGGGAACCGCTGTCCCTGGGAGGAGTGGTGCTGTTGCTTGCCAGGTGACCTCACAGGTAATGCAAGTCCACAAGAAGCCAGCAGGAGGGAGCAAGCCCTTCTCCCTCCAGCCTTGTGGTACCCTCCAACACCACATTTGGAGAACCTAACAGGGAGCAGCTGGCACAGAAGAAATGTAACTTGCTGTGCCCAGCCCCAGCATCACAGAGCAGAGCAGAGATGATAAATGAAGCTGAGAACAATAATTTAATCACTAGTCCAATGGGGATGGGAGGAAGGTGTGCCCTGTGCAGGAGAGTGAGCAACATGCTTGCCTCTCAGATTCTGTGGCTCACCAGTATTCTAGTGGTCAAGTTCACTTCAGGCTTCATCATGAGCCCTGCCAGTCCAGACATGCCCAAGGCATAGTCCTGTTCCCTGAAGAATGGCTGGCTCAGGAGGAGCCTCCGTTCACTCCTTTGTAACATGAGTCAGGATCCCCTCTTCTCAGGGCTGCTGAGGGGTGGGGAGGCAGAAAACAGGAACACCCCGCCCCATGAGGAGGTCCCTGGCAGCTTTACCCCACTAATCTGCCTATCTGTGGCTCTCTTTACAGCTCATCAGTGATGGCAGTGTGGTCTGTGCTGAAGCACTCTGGGACCATGTCACCATGGATGACCAGGAACTGGGCTTCAAAGCTGGGGATGTCATCGAAGTAATGGATGCCACCAACAGAGAGTGGTGGTGGGGTCGTGTTGCTGATGGCGAGGGGTGGTTTCCAGCCAGCTTCGTGCGGGTATGGCACCAGCCTATGCTTTCTCTGGGTCCATAAGGAGCCAACTGGCTCTGCTCAGAAGTGCAGACCTGAAACTGCTCTGGGGTTAGAGGTGCTGGGCATGGACCCCCACCTACCTATGGCTGTGCCGGGACTGCAAGACTGCGGGCTGGAGATGGGAGGTGTGGGGACGGGGATGTGAAGAAGGCCAGCCACAGAATTGTGACACAACCTTCCTCCACCTGCAGACCATCACAAACTCCTGCCTGCCCCACCCCTCCCACCAGGGTGCCCTTGGTGTGCAGAAAGGAATGGGTCAGAAACGATGGTGTGTGGATTCCTCCAGGGGGAATCTGCATGTTAGAATGCCACCACCACAAACAACTCGGTGTATCAGGCATTTACTAAACACTTCAGAAAAGTTGGATAGGCATCTCAAACTTCCGCAACGCTCTGGGAGCTGGGAACAGCCACTTATACCTGAGAAAATTGAGGCTTGGACAAGTTAAGTCGTTAGCACAAAAGATCACAGGGAGGAGACCCAGAACCTACCTATGGTGGCCTTTGGTGTCCAAGGAAGGAACCCGGGTACCCTCAAAGGCCATGTAGAAGGCAGTGGGGAGTAGAGTTCTCAGACCTTGGGTTTCATTGCTTCCCCTGCCCCAGACCTCATGGATAAACGGCCCATTGTCCATCCCAAGCCTGTCCTAGTTCCAGGTCACAGAGCCAGAAAGGCCCCAATCACCCATTCACTTCTGTCACAGGCCCTAAGAGGGGCTGGAGTGAGCAGGCACTGGTTCGGAAACCTCCTAAGAGTGAGCATCCACTCTGCTCCCAGCACGGAGTCCAGCACCAGCGCGGGAGGGGGAGGGGGACAGAAGGCGACAGAGAGGGAGAGGGACAGAAGCTGGCGCCTCTGGAAGGGCTGGCGAGCCTCCGGTGTTGGGGGCAGGGGGCTGCCATGCCTACCTTCCTCCCAGCCTCAGTTTACCACTGCCCCCGCGTGCGGGCCACAGGGGCTGACCCTCCGGGCACTGACTGGCCACGTGCTGCCTGCAGCTACGGGTGAACCAGGACGAGCCCGCCGACGATGACACGTTGCGGGCTGGGGACGGCGGGGCCGAGGATGGAAGTGCCGAGGCACAGAGCAGCAAGGACCAGATGCGGACCAACGTCATCAACGAGATCCTCAGCACTGAGCGGGACTACATCAAGCATCTGCGGGACATCTGCGAGGTGAGGCCTGGCAGGAGGTGCGGAGGGTGGCGTGGGTGGACCAGAGAGAGACCTGACGGGCCATGGGCTGCAGGGCTACATCAGGCAGTGTCGCAAGCGTGCTGACATGTTCAGCGAGGAACAGCTGCGCACCATCTTTGGGAACATCGAGGACATCTACCGGTGCCAGAAGGCGTTCGTGAAGGCGCTAGAGCAGAGGTTCAACAGGGAGCGCCCCCACCTGAGCGAGCTGGGCGCCTGCTTCCTGGAGCACGTGAGCACGCCCTGCCCCAGCAACCTCTCTGCCCAGGGCCCATTCTCCAGGCCTCCCAGCCAGGCAGTCCCCCTCTGCCCTTCTTTGCTGGTGGTCCCCACTCCCCTGCACACACACACCCTGGCCCCCGAGCATGTAAGCCACCCTTTGCCCTTGGCTCCCATTCCTGCCTCCTCGCAGACAGAAGTGGGCCCTGCAGGCTAAAAGCCCAGGCAACTTGCTCTTCTCTTCCCAGAAGCTTCCAGGCCCCACTCCCCTAGTACCCAACCGCCTTCACCCTCCAGCGCTGTTTCAGCAATGTCTCTGCTTCTTTGGGAGGCAGACCAAGTCAGAGAAGGCTCCTTGGAGCAGGGGGCCTTAGGCATCAGCGGAAAAGGTTTTCTTGGGCTACAGGAAGTAGAAGGCAAAGCTGGGCGGGGCCACCTGCTGAGCATCCTCAGAGCTGTCATAGCAGATTCTGGGCTTCCTCACACAGTAAGAAAACTGGAATTTGTGTAATGTGTAGCACTTACTTCCACTCTAAATGCCAGTTGGATTGGTGATTTAATTGGATTTAATTGGATGGTGTGGGCTAGATGGACTCCTGGCCTTGCCTGGTAAGGAAGCACTTGTTTCTGTCTGTCTCCTGTGGCATTTATGTGGGGTTGAGCAGAGGATGCCAAGGCCAGCCCATCAAGGACAATATGGGTTCCTTCCTGGCTACTACCAGTGTATGTGGGGGTGGGGGTTGAGGGGGCTGTTGGAAGGGCCCTATTACCTGGCTCCAGTGGCAGGAGAACTGGAAGGGGAGACCTTAGATTCCCTGAGCAGGAATGGGTAGTGGGGTCAGAGCAGCTGAGTGAGTGTGGGATTTGGAGCCAGTTATGCAGCAGGCAGAGTTGTGATGGGGGCTGGAAGGGAGGGATAGGCACTTTATTGACATCACCCAGTGTGACCATCACAGCAACTGGCCAGTGAGCTTACTGCTGTTACCCTCCTTTCCCACCTAAGTCCATGAAGTCCTAGTCACTAAAGACCCAGTCTTTCTCTGGGTCAGGTAGATAGAACAACAACAAAAAAAAAAAAAAAAAAAAAAGAAAAAAAGAAAAAAGGCACAGTGAGTCTCATGTGCCTCATGTGTGTGTGTGTCTCAAGACAGACACAAGGGGCACCTGGGTGGCTCAGTTGGTTAAACATCTGACTCTTGATTTCAGCTCAGGTCATGATCTCGTGATTCGTGGGATTGAACCTGGTGTCAGGTTCTGCCCTGGCAGCGTGGAGCCTGCTTGGGATCTCTCTCCCTCTCTCTCTCTCTGCCCCTCCCCTACTCATGCTCTGTCTCTCTCTCTCTCAAAATAAATAAACATGAAAAAAAATTTTTTTAAACAATACACACACAATGTGGACGTATCTGTCACATGGTGAATGGATAAAGTGGCACTGGCTGCCCAGATATGAAGCCAGAGCTTTGTGAGGAAGAAGCAACACACCAGGGGGCACAGCCATAGACCCTGGAAGCCATTTAATCTCCCTTAATCTCCTTCTGTCTCTCTCTTCCTTTCAATCCTTCTCTCTGTCCTTCTCCCTCCCTCTCTCTCTCCTTGTCTCTGTCCCTCCCTCTCTCTCTCTTCTCCCTCTCTCTCCTTCTTTATCTCCTCTCTTCTCTCCCCTTCACTCTCCTTTCTCTCCCTTCTTCCCCCCAATCCTCTCTCCTCTCTATCCTTCTCTCTCTCTCTTCTTCCCCCCACTCCACTTTCCCCTTCTGTCTCTCCTTTCTTTCTCTTCTCTCCCTTCTTTCCCCTGTCCTCTCCCTCCTTCTCTCTCTCCTTTCTCTCTCTCTTTCTAGTTTTTGGCCTTGGTAGTGCTTCCTTATTAACATCATTGATTTCACCCAAAAAAAACCTGACATACAGTCAAAATATCTGCTGAGAAATCTGGGTGGTGACAGGACACACACATGCCTGAGTTTTCAGGTGTCTAATACCCCTGTGTCTAATTCCACATAGCTTGTGCCCAGTGACATGGATAGAGAGAGCCTGGGCCCTCTGAGCCCAGCTCCTGAGGGAAATACAGAGGCCCCTGCTCCCTCTCCTATGCTGTGCCCGAGTTGCCTGGGTGGCCTGAGGGAGCAGGAGGTCACCATCCTGACCTCCAGCTGTGCCCCCAGCAAGCAGACTTCCAGATCTACTCGGAGTACTGCAACAACCACCCCAATGCCTGTGTGGAGCTCTCCAGGCTTACCAAGCTCAGCAAGTATGTGTACTTCTTTGAGGCCTGCCGGTTACTGCAGAAGATGATAGATATCTCCCTGGACGGCTTTCTGCTGACACCGGTACAGAAGATCTGCAAGTACCCTCTGCAGCTGGCTGAGCTGCTCAAGTACACACCCCCCCAGCACAGGTAGGAGGCTGCTGGAGAGGGAGGGCAGTCTGAGGCTCTTCATGCCTTGGGTCAGCCAGAGTGTTGAGTTCTGACTGACAGCACATAGTAAAATAGTCCCTGCTGTCACATGCTGTCATTACAATGAAAGAAGAGGACAAAAATAGGATGTTAAGTTTTGTGGTGCCCAGACGCACCGTCTGGCATTGACAAGTGAAAACTGCCAAGGGCATAGCCCCAGAGGGAGGCAGCTCCACAGCCCCTCTCTGCCCTCCCTAGTACAACCTTCTTCCATGTCTGTTATGCCCCAGGGACTTCAAGGATGTGGAGGCAGCCTTACATGCCATGAAGAATGTGGCCCGGCTCATCAACGAACGGAAACGGAGGCTTGAAAACATTGACAAGATTGCTCAGTGGCAGAGCTCCATAGAGGATTGGGAGGTGAGGGCCCCACAGCTCGGAAAATACCGTGGGGCATGGCTCCTTGCTTTAAAATCACGCTTGCCTTTGAAAAATCTAGGAAGGAGCTGAAGTGGGAGTCATGCTCTGGGAGCTCGCAGTAGGAGAGCTGGTCCTCTGCCCAGGCCAACCCACTGGAGCATGCAGCTGCAGGCCTGGTGGCCTCTTTCCTGGTCAAGAGTGCCCAGCATGTGTGACATAGGATGCTGCTCCCAGTTCAGTCAGCTGGCCCAGCAGGAGGAGCTAGTCCTCAGCCCTCAAGGGACAGGCCAGATCCCCAAGTGGCAGTAACTACTGGGACTCCCAACAGAAGGGTTCAGGCCTGCCACAGCATGACCGAAAATGGATTGCCATGGGTTTTCATTCCATTCCTGATTCCATTCTTCAGGCTTGCACATGCCCCTTATATCCACCAGTCTTGCCTTCTGAAGCCACCCAGAGACCTGAACTAATGGGGACATTCCTGTCCTTTAGAGGCCTTCTCATCCTGCTCTTTCCACCCCCACCCACCAGCCATAAAATGTTATGAAAATACAGATTCCTGGACCCCACCCTAGAAACACAGAATTAGAATCCCTGGTGTCAGGGCTGAGCAGTGTAGTCTTTGGGGTTTTTTTGTTTGTTTGCTTGTTTTCTTTTCCTGGTGACTGGTTCTGAGGCCTAGCCCTGGCTAAGGACCCCTACAAACTCACTTATCCCAAACTGAATGGCTGCCAAGAACTGGCTATGGTTTGCATTTTCTAAGGAGGAACCAGAGTGAGGCTTGGCTTAGCCTGAAAGTTTGAGGTCTGATGATGGAGCTTCAGGTACTAACTACATTTAGCTAAGAAAACTTCATAAGCCCCTAAAGACAAGGCTCACAGGTGACTTGAGCCAGGTCTAATTATTCTTGAGCATAGCACTGTCTAATCGAAGTATCATGGGAGCCACATGGGTCATTTTAGATGTTCTAATAGCCATCTGGAAACAGAAAAAAAGCAGGTAAAATTAATTTTAATAATGTTTTATTTAAGTCAGCATATCCAAAGTGTTTCAACGTGTAAGCAACAAAATCATTAGTGAAATATTTCACATTCTTTATACTAAGTCTTCAAAATTGGTGCTTACATGACATCACAATAGGGATCAGCCACATTTCAAGTGTGCACATGACTGGCCGTCACTGGCCCCATTTTGCAGAGACAACTAGTAGGTTAAACCACCTTTTTACTCCTTAACACCCCACTGTGCCCACCACTGCCTTGGGCTTCAAGAGCAACCCCTCCCTCTGTGGCCTGCTGCTCACTGCAGACCCTAGTCCAGTGGGGGCCACAGGCAGACCAGGCCAGTGGGGAGCCTGCCCAACTCATGACAGAGGCAGGGGGCAGTGCCCAGTGGAGGGGGCTTCCCAGTTTGGGTACACTCAGCTCATAGTGTTCCTTGGGGTCCACCAGGGGGAAGATCTCCTGGTCAGGAGTTCGGAACTCATCTACTCAGGGGAGCTGACCCGTGTTACACAACCACAAGCCAAGAGCCAGCAGAGGATGTTTTTCCTCTTTGACCACCAGCTCATCTACTGCAAGAAGGTACCAGAGCTGCTGTGCCCTGCTGGACGAGCCGTTCAGAGCGGGAGTGGAGGGGGTGAAGCTGGGGGCTGGGAGTAGCTGCCAGAGAAAAGGAGCCACACACGTCCTGAGGACGTTCAGTACAGCAGGCCCTTCCCTGTTCAGGCCCATAGGACCAGGATGAGGATCGTTGTTTGTGAAGGAAGCCAAGTAGCCCGAGGACCATGGGGTGGCCCTCACAGTCTGACCAGGGTCCAGTGCTGTTGAGAACACCCTCCTTCATGACCTAGCCTCTGCTTGCTTCTAAAGCCACCTCAGCTCCCCCTGAGCCCTGGCATCCTCTGCTCCTGTTGCCTCTTCTTTGCCGTTAGCTTCTGCTCCTCTCAGCACATGGCCCAAGTGGCCCTGTTCAGGAAGCCCTCCCGGTCAACTGATAGTGGGCCCGGACCGGTAGGCCTGGTACTCTTCTGTTGTGCAGTATGGGCCCTGACCCACTGTCTCCATGGCTGCCTCTCTGTGAGGCAGTGGGTGCCCTCCAGGCTAGTCAGTAATTTCACTGAAGGCACGAGGCTCCTCCAGCATGGGTTCAGCACACAGCTGTGGGCCACACCACACTCTGCCCTTGTGAGCTTACCACCTGCTGGGAAAGTGGGTGTGCAGCCCGCTGGCCCTTCTGACTGCAGGGCAGGGGGTGAGGCATAAATAGGTCAGGAGAGTGGTTCAGAGGCCTGAGAGGTAAGGACTTGAAAAGCAGGATATAGAGCAGGAGCTCACAAAGTCTCTGGTAGGACCTTCTCCGCCGGGATGTGCTGTACTATAAGGGCCGAGTGGACATGGATGGCCTGGAGGTGGTGGACCTGGAGGACGGGAAAGATCGAGACCTCCACGTGAGTGTCAAGAATGCTTTCCGTCTGCTCTGCGGCACCACGGGAGAGAGTCACCTGCTGTGTGCCAGGAAGCCTGAGCAAAAACAACGCTGGCTCAAGGCCTTCGCCAGGGAGAGGGAGCAGGTGCGGCTGGACCAGGAGACAGGTGCGAGACCCCACTCAGCCTTGATCCACTGTGAGGGCCCACCCAGCCCTCCTCACCCCTGAATGCAAGGTCAGGACAACCTTGAGACTGCGAGGTAGCCATGTGCCACAACCCAGGGCAGCTCTTCATTTCAGCCCCAAGGCATGGCATGGTCTGTTGGCCTGTCCAGGTTTTTCTACCACACACACTCCATAAGGTGGGGGCCTTCTCAGTTGCAGAGACCTGATGAGGCCCCTTTCCAGCACAAAGCATTCAAGTAGGATTTGGGCATGGGCTTTGAGAAACCTCACCCACCCCAACATAAGCAAGATACCTCCCTGCTGCATTCCTTTTCTCTCCATGGGCCCCTGGACATCACACTCAGAATGACCAGATTGGCTCTTGGTCTGGGAAAGAGCCTCCACCATAGTGGAAAGGACACTAGATGCTGAATAATACATCAAGGACTGGGTCTGGATGAGAGATGGGGTAGGGCAAGGATGTAGGGAGGGCCCACTGAGCATCTCCTCTGCCTGGTTGGCCAAGGCAGGCTGGCCGAGCAGGATACTGAGCATCTGCAGCATGATGGGACACCAGACCCTGTGAGAGATGCAGGATACACCAGGTGCCGAGAGGCACAGGACAAGAGCAACACTGGCTGGGGAGGGGGAGGAGGTGGAAGTCAAGTCCTCAAAATAAGAAGAGGTCAAGCAGAGGTCTCATTTGGGGTCCTCCCTCCCAGGCTTTTCCATCACCGAGCTGCAGAGGAAGCAGGCCATGCTGAATGCCAGCAAGCAGCAGGCCACCGGGAAGCCCAAAGGTAAGTGGATGGTACCCTACCTCCTCCCACAGCAGCCTGGCCCTACTACCTGATCAAGATCAAACTCCTCTCTGACCCCCAGAACAAAGCCAGCTAGCATGTAGGTCCCATCTGCTGCCCACTGCCCTTTCCAGGTGTTTGTTCCCAAAGGTTGGTGGTAAGGGGCCACTGGTGACAAAGCTTTAATCAGTGTGCAGTTGATAATTTTGCTCTCAATCCCCTCACGTCCCCCAGAGCAGTAGCATTAATGACAGCACACCTCCCCAGGCAGGACTGCTTTCTGGCAGGCCTCCGTACAACCTCCTGGCAAGGAGCCCATATCCCCATTCCAACAGAGCTGATAAATGCCTGGCACGGGGCCTGTGCTATGGAGAAGCTCCAGGGCCCCACACCGTCCCAGGTTTCCTGGCCATCCCCTCTACAGTGGCTCAGGCCACTGGATGTGGTCAGCCCCATGAAGGAACTTCCCTCCCATGGGATGGGACCCATTCCACCCCCTACCAAGCAGAGGCTGCCATTCTGCCATGTGACACCTGGCTCCCTAGGCACCTATGATCCCTGCTTTCTTTTCCTGCTCAGCCCTCAGCCGGCCCTACTACCTGGCACGCCAGAAGCACCCAGCACTGCCGGCCAGCCTGCCCCAGCAACAGGTCTTGGTACTGGCAGAGCCCAAGCGGAAGCCATCCACCTTCTGGCACAGCATTAGCCGGCTGGCACCGTTCCGCAAGTGAGCCAGCCCCCACCTGACAGCACCATATGGACCTGTCCCTCCAGTGGGCCTCCAGCTTTTTCTCCCTGAGGCCCACAGCATGTGGCCTCCTCTGCCTGTCATGTGCACTGGAAGTTACAGGCTGAGGGAGGGAACTGCTCGGTGCCCCATTCTTCGTTTCTTCCCCACCACTGGTGCACTGAAGACACCAGCTGGAGGGGCAGGGGCCCACAGCGGTGAGCCTTCCACCATCCTCTGGACCTCTATGGGGCCTCCTGGGAGCCACAGCTCAGAGCCACCGGCCAGGTCAACACGCGTGAGAGGACTGGCCACTCTGGACCCTCTTCTCTGGACATCTTATTATCCCTCCTCCTGCTGTCTCTGGGCAGACTGCCTTCAGCCCCTGCAAAGTTGGGCTGTGTGCCCCTCTGTCCTCCTTCAGGCCCCTGGTCCCCAGCTGGTGGTGCCAGGCAACTTGCATCCCTGGAGGGTGGGAACCGGAATTCTGTGCACAAAAATGTCGGGCCCAGAGCCCACCTCTTTTGCCTCCCAGTCCCTCTCTAGACACTCCTGGCTGCTGGACACCCTCTTCACTTGTGATGTGTTTATAGTGGAAAGAAAACAAAACCATAGTCACTGCATACTTCTGTCAGGGTTTGTGACCAGTCCACGTGTAGTTGTGGGTTGACTCCAGAACCTGCTCCCAGTTTGTCTGGATTGTTCTGTTTTTCTAACATTGGGGAAAAGTAATTGTTATTAGTGACACAGAAAGATTGCCTTACCCTAAGTGAGTGTGAGAAGCCATAAGGACTGAATTCTGTAGCCCAGCATCCAGGACTGACCCACTAACCCAGAGTCCAGTGAGCATGTGAGTTAAGAGGGAAGCCCATGTCCTGCCGAGAAGGGTCACAAGTACAGCCAGAACCTGGCTTGTGGGTGCGGGAACACTGAGCTGCCCCTCTGGCCTAAGGGAATTCAGCAGCATGTACAGTCAGTCACTCTTGCACTATACCTTCTCCAAGCCAGAAGCCACATTTAATTTCATAAAGAAACATGAAAAAATAACCTGTTGGCCCTGGTTTTTCCATTTGTGTCTATGCATTTTCTCCTTTGCATGCTCCATCCTTCCTATGAAAGTTACCTTTCTCTGCCTTGGGCCTCTCCTTAAACAGAAAGGATGAGCCCAGCATCACCCAGTGTGGTGGGAGCTCACTTACTTGCAAACCATACCCTCAGAGCTTTGGTGGAAAGAAGCGAAGGTGGCGGGAGAAATGCTTCAGACGCTCAGGAGCTGCGAGGACAGCATGTGGTCTGGGAGCTGTCCTGGTATGGGATACAGCTGGCTCGGCTCCTCCAACCACAGGGGCCTGGAAGCCTGTTGGCTCCCTGACTGCTCCCAGAGTCCATGTTTAGCTGAAGTTAGCAAATGTGAATTTGGGGGATTGGCAGTCTGCAATCTTTCTGGGTTTTAGCATCCTCTTCAATGAAATAGAGAAGAATGTGTCCTCCAGGATGGGGACCAGGACACAAGACCAAGAGAAAAGGAACAGGGTCAGCTTTCCTCCCCTTTCCCCTGAGGAAGCAGTCTTCCCAAACTGTTGCCTCCACACACCCTTACACACTGTGCTGTCACAACGCCACACAAGGTCACCACGGCCCAGCACAAGGCCTTCTGCCCCCAAACCCTGCATGTCCTAACTAGAAAGAAGCTACACCACCTTCCAGCCAGGCCATGCCACCTCAAAATAAACCCTACAGGAAAAAAAAAAAAAAAAACCATAAAAATCACACTATGCAACACAAGTCAATCTTTATTGAAAACTGCAGTATTAATACATAACAAGTCTTGTTACAATAAACGTGCTTTTAAGAATTTTAAATCTGAGCTCTACTCATCAGATTGCATAAAAAATTAAAATAGTATGAATTTACACTTAATGGAACTGGCTCAGGATGGATGTTCCATTCCTTTGTATTGATTGACACCGTAAGTTCAATGCAGAGGTGAGGGATGCCTTTAACAATGGAAGACAATGCCGACATAAGCTTAAAAAAAGTACCAAGAAAATGGTCTAAAAAAAGTATTTAAAAATCATTAAAAAAAAAAAAAAAAAAAAAAAGGAACCATTTCCTAGTCAGTCAAAACCCACGTGGCTCCTTGGGACCTCTCCTCAGAGCAGCCATCACGTTAAACCCTGCCAGGAGCACAGCAGAGCCCATCTATTTTACTGACCACTAGTCTACACAAGGACCCATGGGAGACTGACAGGGCTCAGGAGGCCCAAACGAGACACCTGTCATCTCCAACACAACAGCCCTGGGAGCACACATTTCCTGAAGCCCACTGCAGGTTCCCTGAACAGATGCCTGCCTCTCCTCTGTCTCCCTGTCCCAAGTGAGTAAACTTTAAGGTTACCCCTAGGGTTTTCTGTTCTTCAAATGAATGTGGGGGGGGGGGGGACAAATCCTCTAAAACACGTAAGATCAACTTTGCAACTTTCTACCCAAAATGATCAGACCCTCCTCTGCAGCGCGTCATCTGCAAGTCTGTTCAAAATAGTCTTGACGCACCTTCAGAGAGCTCAGGCTGAATAATAAACAGCTCAGGGGAAAAACACAAATATTTGAGATATGCTAGAAACAGCTAAGAAGTCTGCCCTTCCCCTGAGCCAACCACACTCCTCTCTAGAGAACCCCCCCACCCTTAGAAAGCACCAGAAAGAACCAGAAGCTGCCCCTCACCCTCCAAGCACTTGCCCTTAAAACTGCCTGTGAGCCTGCTGAGGGGTCAGACAGGCATCCTGTCCTGACTGGGCAACACCCAGGTTGGCGACGACTAGGGTATCCAGCCATTAGCTGCCAGGTGGGGAGAAGGTGGCCCAACCAGTCAGAGTAATACTGTTTCCAAATGTGTACAGGAACAGGTGAAGAAGGGTGGATTTCCTTTTGAAGTAGGCCCCAATATTGATGTGGTTGGTGTGTGCCACCCTTTCACCACCAACTGGCAGGCACACTCACAGAAACTCATGTGCCAGATATCAGCATATCCAAAATGCCGTAAGAATATATTTCCTCTTATTACAGAAGCGATGGTGCCACCAGATGGAGCAAGGCACTGTACGCCGAGAGTGGGAAGGGCAGGATGCTCACCAACAAGTACCCAGCCCAAGTCTCAAGACCTCTCTCATGTCCTATAAATACATTTGCATAGCACTCAAGAAACAGATTCACAGAACAGCAACTGGTAGGCCTCATTAACCATACCAACAAGAATGTTCTGACAAGATTTAACACAGAAGACATAAAAGGTTCTGGAAGCGCCTTGCCTTCATGCCTCCCACGAATGGCCCTGGTCCTGATGTTGGCCTCACTTCTCAGAGGCAGCGGGTTGATGGGAACATTGCTCATCACTAAACACTCAAGTCACCAGGCCCAGATCCAAACAAAACTTCCATAAGCAGAGAAACAGGCCTCCTGAACCTTGGCAGAGAGGCTGTAGAAGATTTTTTTTAATTATCCATGATGATGATGTTCATGTTTAGAGGAATTAGGTCCTTGCCTACCTGTCTCCACTTCCAAAAGAACCATAATTCAGCTGAAAAGAGTATCAAATTAGGAATGTCACATACAAAAAAAAGGCCGTTTCTCTGTTCCACAATTATGCTTGGGATATCAAATTATGCAATTTTATAACAAGTTCTATTCCTTAATTATTTTTACTGGAACTGCTGTTAAAATTACAATCTATGATAGTTTTGCTACTATTCATATGTCCAGATTCTTACCTACTAGATAAGATCTACCTTTCATTATATTTGGTAGCTGATGCCCTGATGTGAAGAGATTTCCACACAGATGTATTCCATTATGCAAAGGTATTTGATAAAGTCTCCCAACTCACCTTCACAAAAGGGAAAAAAGATTTTAAAAAATTATAGGGGGTAAAGTGTTTATGAGCTGATGTAAATGGGGGCAAAATGCAACCCAACCTTCTTGCTCTTGAAAACACTATTTAATTCAGTGCTTGTGAAAACACTCACCCTGTGTGCACCATGTCTCAAGCAAGCCCAATGAAGCATCCGATATAACTTCTACATTTGAGTGACTCCACCCTTACACATAGGATGTGTGTGTGTGTGTGTGTGTGTGTGTGTGTGTGTGTGTGTATGTGTGTTTTCCCATTTTGATGTTTAGGGCTTTTTTAAAGCATACACTAAAATCATATTTTCTCCTAATCTATTACACTAAACTGGGAAAATGGACTTTTCTGTTACTTGATCAGTTCAGCCCTGGAACCCTTGGAACCTCATGGATATTATAAACCATCCACCGTACAGATGGAATAACCAGCACAGAGCTAAAGTAGACACAAACTGTGTGCCTGGGGTACATGGTACACACACACACACACACACACACACACACACACACACTCTCTCTCTCTCTCTCTCTCTCCACACACACACACACAGACACACGTGGGTTAAGTGCTAATGAAGCAATTTAAGGTACTTATCAGTAAGCACACTATGTTAAGAGACATTAGGAATAAGGAACCTTCTGTTTACAATGATCCATGCAAAAATATTCCTAAACTTCTTATAAAATAACATGTGAAAAAAGAAAATTATGGGGTACTTACTATAAAAAATAAGGTTACCAAAGGCTCAGGGGTCAGGTGTCCCACTCAGGAAATGGGGCCGAAAGCCAAACCAGTGCCAGAGCCCTGACCTAGCTGCCAGAGACGTAAGAGCAGGGTCCCCTCCCCAACCAAAGCCCATACACTTGAAATGATGGGGTGAATAGGAGCACACCCACCCCCTGACAGACTGCTGAAAGGGAACAAAACCCTCACCCTCCCACCCCCTCTGTGAACAGACACACTCCCACTGATACAAGCTGGGCACATTTAAGCAAAAAAAAAAAAAAAAAAAAAAAAAAAAAAAAAAATCCCCTTCATTTCTTATATACAATATTCTGACTTTAAACACAAATTCCTTTCTAAATAAATCCTGGCAGGCAAATGCATTCTGATGCTGCCTGGGCCCTTGCTGTCCATACCTGCTTTGTGCTGAGAGCCCTCAGCTACAGATGGCAGACAAGGCTCACAGACCAGAGGCACCAGCCCCTCCCTCACACCTCCCCAGACCCATCTCCAGAAGTCTCCTCCAGATGGTGTCAGATGACAAGGCCCCTTCAGGTGGATGGGCTGAAACACAGCCACAGCCCTGCCTCTCTACAAGAAACAATTTCAAATCGAGTTTTGTTCCCTTTTAATAGTTCTTTTAAATATTTAACTTTCTTCGTAACAGACAGCTGAAATCTTTGCCCTTCGTTGGTGGGGGAGTGGTAGAGGACAGCAATGCCTACATATGTTTTCCATACTGAAACTTCTGGGGGCGGGAGGGACGAATGGTTTTCTAAGCTAAACAAAGGAGAAACCAATACCTCCTCCAAGTGTGACTGTTTCTCCTTCACACATCTTCCATCCCAGGAAAATAATTTAGTTCTACATAAGACTTTCCCAATAAAGACACAGAAAACCTCATCTCTACGTGTAGGAGACTTGTAATGAAAATTGAGATGGCAGAGAAAACTGCTTTGCTGATACACAGACAACCTCTTGCCCCTAACTGTACTGGCCATACAACTCTATACTTTCATGATCATCTCTAAGAATGTCCACACCACAATGTTTAGGCAAGCCTAAACGGCAAGGAAAGGGACGTCCAGAAAGCTGGCTGTGCCCCAGGCAGTGGTGGCCCACCCTGCACTTTCCCTGTCCCTGCGACTCTCTTCCCGTGCAGTCAGTGTGAAAGAAACAGATGGCTGAAAACTCAAAGTCCACGTTACCAACTGGCAACCCACATCAACCCCAAAGGCTGAAGAATCATCCAAGGGATTTCAGATACTCTATGAAGAAATTCACTTTAACACTTATAACTTGAAGACTCTGCATACATTACAACAGTGCATTAGTGATACAAGTTGTAAAATGCTTTTCCATTCCTTTGGGTTTTGCATATGATGGTTTTGCATCAGTCACTGCAGGTAGATTGAGCAAGCTTTGTTTTTTGTTTGTTTTTTTTAAACATGCATTCAACTAGATATGATTCAGAATAGATTAATACTCCCTTTTTATCATTACAGTTAGCTAAAAAATTGCCAGGCAGCCCACAAAACAGGAATTGCTTTAAGACCAACCCACAGAGTCAGTTGGAAACTAATGGCGCTGGGACCTGCTGGGCCGGGCCAGAGTAGTGTTAGCTAAGTGTCGAGAGCATTAAGAAGAAAGTCCAGGTTGGAGGCGCGAGGCCTGCAGCACCAGCTGTGGAACCTCCAAGATGTGACTGCACAGCTCCATCCTCAAACCTGGCAGGGGGAGAAAGACAAACATGGTCACACGGAGCACCCCTGGCACCGCTGCTCCAAAAAGGAATTTCATTTAAGTCAAGGAGGACAAAACCCACTAGGACCAGAATGGGCAGCAGTGGGAAAGGCCACTGCTCCTGGTTGCCACACACCTTAGAGAGACTCCTGGTTACAACCAGAATCCTAGTTCCTGTAGGAGGCACTAGGAGATTAGAGCACAGACTAGGAAAGGAACAAAGTATATATATAGTGTACACAGCAAGTACTCAATGGTTTCCTTCCTTCTACTTTCTAAGAGTCCAAATAAGAACAAATCTTTAAATGCCACACTGCCCTTGGATTAAGAGGGGCATTTAAGCATTTTTCTTGTTAGTGCTTAAAATATAGTAGATTTGTCATTCTGTACTGGAAAAAAAGCCAACCCAGGTTTCACCAGTCACTTACATTTGCAGGGTGATCACCACTGAGGGGGCACGTAGCTGTAGGTGGGCGTTCCTGGGGCCCGATACGTGGGCACAGTGACTGGGTGGGGGGCAACAGGAGTTGGGGAGTGGGCGGTCAGCAGGGTACCTGGAAGAAAGAGCAGCTGTCTCAATGGCAGGCAGCACTACCTACATGAGGCTAGCCTATGTCACCACGCAGCTCCATGCTGCCTTTTGAAAAGAGAGCTCTGGCCTGTCCTGCTTTAACAGGAAGAGGGGTGGTCATGACCTAGACTGCTGTCAGAATTCAGATCATACACAACTCAAAGTTGTATAAACACAGCAAGCTCATATGATAATGTCTGTAGAAGGCTCTGTGCCTTCCCTTCATATAAGCATACTCAATGATTTTTGCAGATCAGATGATAATCAACAAATTAATCATTATTTACCCTTAAAAAGAAAGATATTCAGGTGCCTGGGTAGGTTAGTCAGTTAAGCACTGGACTTCAGCTCAGGATCTCCCAGTTCATGAGTTTGAGCCCTGCATTGGGTTCCTCAGGGACAGTGCAGAGCCTGCTTGAGATTCTCTCTCTCTCCCTCTCTGTCCCTCCAAACACCCCTCCCCAAATAAATAAGCTTTTACAATGAAAAAATTTTTAAAAAGGAAGGAAATTTGTCCATGCTACCCATGGATGAATATACAGGATGTCATGCTAAGTGAAATAAGCCAGTCACAGAAAGACACACCCAATAGGATTCCACTTACATAAGGTATCTCAAGTAGTCAAACTGATAGAAAGTAGAATGGTGGTGGCCAGGGGCTGGGGAGTGGGAGGGTGGGGCAGGGGAAAAAGAGAGCTGTTATTTAATGAGCACAGATCTTCAGTTTTGCAAGGTGAAAGAGATCTGTTTTACAACAATGTGAAAATACTTAACACTACTCAACTAATACAGTTAAAAATGGTTAAGATAGTAAAAATTAAAGAGAGGGAAGGAGGGAGATTCTAAACTACATGACCTTGTAAGTACATGAAGATAAATGTATTTTCCCTATATCTGCAGAAAACTCAGCAACTGAGTCCATCTGTAAATCAGCATAACCTCCAACCTAATGGCCTCACCCTGCTTTTCTTCACTTCCCATCTTCCTGCCCACAACCAACCCAGGGCCTGCCATCTCTCCCTTCACGTGCCTCAAACATGCAGTTTCTGTCTGTGCCTTCACAGAAAAGTATGGGAAAACCAAATACAAGGGAGACTCTGAGCAGAAACACACATGGTATCCTAACACACCTTTCTCTCTGGCACAATCTCCCTATATTGGAGTTAAAGGGGGAAAAAAAAGAGAGAGGGAGGGAACAATATTAAAACACACACACATAGCCATGGGCAAGCAATGACATCTTCCGTACTTGGCTGCGTGCCACAGACAACCCATATGCCCACTGGGGGCTCACAGGGAGATATGCACATCCTAGCCAGGAGTCTCATCTCTCTGTGATGTATTTTCCAGAGCAAGGGAAAGGGAAGCCTTGGGAAATAAAGGTGACCAATGCCAAAGATTTTCTATAAGAGGCTGTTATGTCCATGAACACAAAGCCAGCTTTCCTAGATTCATGCAAACACCAACATTCACACAACTTGCCCTGCAGCCTACACTAAAGGGGAGTTATCAGGAAGGCCAGCCCACCCAGATACAAACTGATCACCTTCTGCCCAAGCTTGGTATGTTCACTGGTATGCCCCTCAGCCCTACTGCTAAGGGCTCAGCTCACCTGTCTAATACATTGATCACTATCCACTCATGCCCTATGGGGAGGGTACTTGGTTCTTGGCTGGTCACACCTCTCCTCTCAACCAAAAGAAGAAGGGGAAGAAATGAAAGGAAGGGAAAGAAGGATCATATGCTGTTCCTTTCCCAAAGAGTATGTCCTTCCACACAACTCAAGCCATTGAAAAATCAAACCAAGGGTCAGAGAATTAGTGAGCTCTCCCGTCTCCTGGCTCTCATAAAACAGGCAACCCAGGGTCAAGGACTCACCTGCTGACATGGCCATAGTGGTCCCAGCCACCATGCCCATGGTGACGCCATTGCCTCTAGGTGGAGGGATGGGAGCAGGGTACACAGTTGCTGGCATGCCGTTGGGCTGCACCACCGTGGTGTGGTGGATGACATGAGGGGGTGCTGCATACAGGGGCTGTGTGTAGTACGTGCCCTGCTGCAGGGAGGAAGAGAGACAAATACCACAGGGCTCCATACCTCATGGGTCAGAGTCCAGAGAGAACCAACCCTTCCCACACACACAATGCCCAAGAGCACTTAATTAAGGGACCCATAGCACACCCAGGCCTACCTGTGCATAGGGGCTCTGCTGGGGGTAGGCACTTCGCACAGGGTACACAGCAGTCTGGTAGGGGTTGGGGGAGGAGGAGTATGGTGGCACTGCCCCGCTGGTGGGGGAACAGGACACTTTGTAAGGTGTGCCAGGAGTGTAACCTGAAACAAAGAAGCCAGTGGCCAGTGAAAACCCAAGAGATTTCCTCTAAGATCAGGATCAAGACAAGGATGTCCCTCCCCTCTTACCACTTTTATCAACACATTACTAGAAGTACTAGCGACAGCAACCAGGTAAGAAATACAATGGGGCGCCTGGGTGGCGCAGTCGGTTAAGCGTCCGACTTCAGCCAGGTCACGATCTCGCGGTCCGGGAGTTCGAGCCCCGCGTCGGGCTCTGGGCTGATGGCTCAGAGCCTGGAGCCTGTTTCCGATTCTGTGTCTCCCTCTCTCTCTGCCCCTCCCCTGTTCATGCTCTGTCTCTCTCTGTCTTAAAAATAAATAAACGTTGGAAAAAAAAAAAAAAAAGAAATACAAGGCATCCCTACTGGTAAGGAAAAAGTAAAACTATCACTATTTGCAGCTGACATGACACTATATACAAAAACTAAAGACTCCACCAAAAACTGTTAGAATAGATGAATTCACTGGGGTGCCTGGGTGGCTCAGTCGGTTGAGCATCCATCCAGCTCTTGATTTCAGCTCAGGTCATGATCCCAGGGTCAAGGGATTAAGCCCAGCTGTGGGCTCCGCACTGAGCGTGGAGCCTGCTTGGAATATTCTCCCTCTTTCTCACTTTCTCTACCCTCCTCCCTCCCTCTCTGTGTCCTTCTCCCTAGCTCACGCTCTCTAAGTAAAAAAAAAAAAAAATTATAACAAATTAATGAATTCAGTAAAATTGCAGGACATAAAATACACAGAAACCTGTTGCATTTATATACACTGATAACAAAGTAGCAGAAAGAGAAATTCAGACAACCATCCCATTTACAACACCAGCACCGAAAACAGTAAAATATCCAGAAATAAATTTAACCAAAAGGGTAAAAGACCGTATACTCTGAGAACTGTAGGACAAACTGATGAAAAAAAACTGATGACAACACAAATAAATGGAAAGAGACACCACACTCACGTACTGGAAGAATTAGTATCATTAAAATGTCCATACTACTGAAAGCAATCTACAGATTCAATGCAATCCCCATCAAAATACCAATAGCATTTTTCACATAACTAGAACAAACAATACTAAAATTTGTGTATGGAACCACTAAAGACCCCCAAACAGCAACAGCAATCTTGAGAAAGAAGAACAAAGCTGGAGGTATCACAATTCTAGATTTCAAGATATACTACACAAAGCTGTAACCAAAATGGTGATACTGGCACAAAAACAGACACATAGATCAATGGAACAGGATAAAGAGCCCAGAAATAAACCTACATTTATATGGCCAATTAATCTACAACAAAGGAGGCAAGAATATACAGTGGGAAAAAGACAGTCTTTTCAACAAATGGTGTTGGGAAAATTGGGCAGCTACGTGCAA
Source organism: Lynx canadensis (assembly GCF_007474595.2). Taxonomy (NCBI): domain Eukaryota; kingdom Metazoa; phylum Chordata; class Mammalia; order Carnivora; family Felidae; genus Lynx; species Lynx canadensis. The sequence continues at coordinate 107,988,537 of NC_044310.1, forward strand.
AAGAATGAAATTGGACCACTTTCGTAAACTAGCCACAAAAATAAACTCAAAATGGATTATTAAAGACCTAAATGTGAGACCTGAAACCTTAAAACTCCTAAAAGAAAACAGGCAATAATCTCTTGGACATTAGCCTTAGCAGCATACTTATGGATCTCTTAGGCAAGGGAAACAAAAGCAAAAATAAACTATTAGGACTACATCAAACTAAAAAGCTTCTGCAAAGCAAAGGAAACAATCAACAAAAGACAACCAAACTACTGAACGAGAGGAGAGATCTGCAAATAAATCTGATAAGGAGTTACTATCCAAAATACACAAGAACGCCAAAATAAAAGAACCCAACTGAACAGTGGGCAGAAGACCTGAATAGACAGTTTCCCAAATAAGAGATCAAATGGCTAACAGACACATGAAAAGATGCTCAACATCATTCACATCAGGGAAATGCAATCAAAACCACTTTGTGAAGTGAGATATCACTTCACACCAGTCAGAATGGCTACTAACAAAAAGACAAGAAACAGTAAGAGCTGGTGAGGAGGTGGAGCAAAGGGAACACTGGTACACCTTGGTGGGAATGTAAATTGGTGCTGCCAGTACAGAAAACAGTATGGAGGTTCTTCAAAAAATTAAAAACAGAAATACCATGTGATCTAATAATTCCCCTACTAGGTATTTACCCAAAGAAAATGAAAACACTAGTTTGGAAAGATACATACACTCCTATTTTTATTGTAGCATTATATACAATACCAACATACGGAAGCAACCCAAGTACCCAAAGACAGAACAGATAAAGATGTCATGTACATGTATGTACACATACATCCACACACACACACTCTCACACACACAGTGGAGTATTACTCAACTACAAAAAAAAGAATGAGATGTCATTTCCAATAACACAAATGGACCTAGAGAGCATTATGTTAAGTGAAGTTAGACGGAGAAAGGCAAATACCGTAAGATCCATGTGATTTCACGTATATGTGCAATCTAAAAAACAAAACAAAACAAAAACCAGAAACAGACTCATAAGTAGAGAACAAAGTGGTGGTTGCTGGGCTGGGCAGGCAATGGTAATGCGTGAAAAGGTGAGGAGGATTCAGAAGTACTAACTTCCAGTTATAAAATAAGTACGTCATGGAGAGGAATAAAAAGTACAGCTCAAAGAATACAGTCAGTAACATTGTAATAACACTGTACGATGAGAGATGATGAATACACTTATTGTGCTGTATAGCACACAGAACTGGATCACTATGTTGTACACCTGAAACTAACATAAAATTTAAAAAGAAAAGAAAAGGGGCGCCTGGGTGGCGCAGTCGGTTAAGCGTCCGACTTCAGCCAGGTCACGATCTCGCAGTCCGTGAGTTCGAGCCCCGCGTCAGGCTCTGGGCTGATGGCTCAGAGCCTGGAGCCTGTTTCCGATTCTGTGTCTCCCTCTCTCTCTGCCCCTCCCCCGTTCATGCTCTGTCTCTCTCTGTCTCAAAAATAAATAAAAACGTTGGAAAAAAAAAAATTTAAAAAAAAAAATAAAAAGAAAAGAAAAAATGGCTTTAATTCAAACCCACTTTTGACCTGGCACAGGGAGGAACCAAGCAGTGTTCTAGCCCTGACCGCAGTCAAGATGTGACACTACTATGGACCAGTCCATCCTCCACAAAGATCTGACCTCATTTCCAGACCTGATACATGTATGTGTGTGGGGGGTAGGAGCAGGGGGCATTTGGGGGAGAAGGAAAAAACCAAGGAGAAAGTTCTACTGACAGTATACTCAACACAGGAACAGAAAAGATATACCTGTTTTGTAGGAATACAAATGGGTACACGTCTAGGGCACAATCTAGCATTAAATGTCTGTCTTTACATCCCCTAAGTCCACCAAAAAAAAGCATAGATTGGAACAGACTCAACTGTAAAAATGCTCATCACAGTATTTATCACAACAAAATAAAGTGGGGGGGGGGGAGAAATTATCAAGCACCAGGGCTATGGTAAAAAGATTTGACTTAAGACAGTAAGGGGGCACCTGGGTGGCTCAGTTGGTTAGGCGTCCAACTTGGGCACTTGGGCTCAGGTCATGATCTCAGTTCATGAATTCAAGCCCCTGTCGGGCTCTGTGTCGACAGCTCAGAGCCTGGAGCCTGATTCAGATTCTGTGTCTCCCTCTCTCTCTTTGCCCCTCATGTTCTGTCTCTCTGTCTCTGAAGACACAATCAACATTAAAAGAAATTTTTAAATAAAAAAAAATTTTTTTTAAATAAACTTTAAAAAGTTGAAAAATTTTAATTACATTATTGGACTGTGGTTAGAAGTGTACATATATTTTGTTATTAATTTAAGAGAGAGGGGCGCGTGGGTGGCTCAGTCGGTTAAGGGTCTGACTCTTGATTTTGGCTCAGATCGTAATCTCACTGTTTATTAGATAGAGCCCCACAACAGACTGTGCACTAACAGCGCAGAGCCTACTTGGGATTCTCTCTCCCTCTCTCTCTCTGATCCTCCCTGTTCACTCTCTCTCAAAATAAATAAATAAACTTAAAAAAAAAAAGTTTAAGAGAGAGAAAGAAAATGAATGACTCCCAGGAAGTACACCAGCTCTAAATGATGCTTTTCTCAAGTCACATGAAAGAAATCCCCCTTTGACAAGGACCAAGTCAGTCTTGGAAGTTCTTCTAACTGTCCTGTACTTTGTGTGCCTAGGTTCACTCCACAGAATGCCCTTCATGGCGTTCATTATGAAGATGCTGATAAAGATGATACTGTCCAAAAGGTCACCCAGTCCCAAGTAGTAGAGCAGGTACAAACCCAGACCTGACTGTGAGTCCTGACTCCTTTGTCCAAACCAGGCAACTCCCAAGCTCAACTACTTTGTTTTCACCCTGAAGAGTGAAAAGACCCTTCCAGGTTTCCCTAAATTATTCTGAAATTCGTTTTAACTGCGAGGTTAACTCTAAGTGGCAACAACAAATAGCCACTCTCCTCAGGTGCAGTGCTTCCATCAACATGACTGGTCACAAGCGTGCCCACCATGCACCATCATCTCACTGATCCTAATACAATAAACTAATTCAGAAAAAGAAGAAGCTATTTGAGGAAGTGAAAACACACAAGCAACAAATTCATGACCTGGATGAAAAATTGGAGAAAAGAGAGCCTCTAAAAAACTTATCACTATTCCTAATAAGTAAGTCCAAGACCATTTTGTCACTGTTCAAACTGCAAAAAGAGCTTGGAGTTTTGAACTGCATACAAGGTGGAAGCTGCCAACCTGAGTGAGCTTCCAGGAATACAGTATAAATCCAAAACAATGAAGACCCAGGCATACAGCCCTCCACAGAGAGGTTCTCTGATTCAGAATCACTCTTTTGGTCAACCACATGCACTGAAAGAAGGTGAAGTCCTTCACTCACAACCAATGAACGGTCAACCTACAATGCCTTTCCTTTCTTCTTCTAATGGAGGCCAGAGGCCTACTGTTGCAGAAATCCCTCCAGCTGGCCCCAGGTCTCTTAAGGTGGCTTTTGTAACACCTGCCTCATATGTATGCTTTGTTGAAGATGGTGAGAGGACTCCAAAAAGCTACTATGTGTATGCACCTGTGAGATTATGATTGAATGGTACATTTAAAATTTGTGCATATGTAAGTTTCATGTGAAAACGAAACTAAAATAAAACTGCAAACAAATATGTATATATTTTTGAGAGAGAGAGCACAAGTGGGGGAATGGCAGAGAAAGAGGAAGAATCCCAAGCAGGATCTGCGCTATCAGTGCAGAGCCCAATGTTGGGGCTCAAATTCACGAACTGTGAGATTATTACCTGAGCTGAAATCAAGAGTCAGATGCTTAACCAACTGAACCAGCCAGGTGGGTACCCCAGAGCTGCAAACAAATATTAACAACATGCACACTGGAGTAAATGGGGTCAAGTGTAATTGATGTCCACAACTTACTTTGAAACACGTCAAAAAGTAAGATGGACTGAAGGACAGAGGGATACGTATGTGATACAAGTAAAATGTAAATTTTAAATGTTGATTGTAGGGGCACCTGGCTGGCTTAGTCAGTGGAACATGTGACACTTGATCTCAGGGTCTTGAGTTTGAGTCCTACATGAGGTACAGAGATTAAACAAATAAAACTTAAACAGAAATAAAAGTTGATTTTAAAAGATTTTATTGTGGAATCTTGGCAGTCCACAAGAGGTTCAATGTGAATTTGTTTTCAGTTTCTCTGTATACTGGAAAATTTTCACAATAAAATGTTGGAAAAATAGTCATTTCTACTAATGACAGCAATGGTTTTTAATGTAGGTTATCTTACTGCATATTCTTGTAACTATGAGCTATGTCCTAACACTAACCAGAAAATTTTGTGTTTTTATATAGGCACCTTTTATCCAACACTCAAGACAAATCAGTTTCAAGAAATAAAACCCTGTCTCCCAGTCACGTTAAAAACTGAGTGTGTGCTAGGCTAGGCACCTTCTTTTTGCTGCTGTTGTTTTTTATACAGCACTAGACCCACCGTGTCACACAGGAGACCCTCAACAGGAAACTTAAAATACACACAGACCCCTATCACACAGCATCCAAAACTGACATGGCCTTCTAAAATAATTGTTAGACTTGTCAACCATTCACAATACAAAACCAAATACCTTCACTGCTCAGTCTTTTAAAAATATTAATAGCTTTCCAGATTCTCCTTTCCTAAAAAGACCATCCATAGCAATGCAACCCAGACAACAAAATGATTAGAGCGCTTCTCCTTTCACTCTCATCAAACAAGTGAGTCACCAATGGCTGACTTCCTCTTAGGGAAACACTCATGTATAGGGCCACTGTTCTGAGACTGCAAATTGTGAGTGCCAAAAACTTTTTGTAGTAGAATAGATCATTTCTTCTAAAAGTACTATATACCACACAAGATTTTATATAGTAAGTTTCTGAGCATAAAAGATGTTTATTTAGAAAATTCTGAACAATAGGGGTGCCTGGCTGGCTCAGTCAGAAAAGCATGTGACTTTTGATCTCAGGGTTGAGTTCAAGCCCCATGGTTTGTGTAGAGATTAAATAAATACTTAGAAAACAAATCTTTAAGAAATATTTAAGGGGCGCCTGGGTGGCTCAGTCGGTTGAGCGTCCGACTTCGGCTCAGGTCATGATCTCATAGTCTGTGAGTTTGAGCCCCGCATCGGGCTCCGTGCTGACAGCTCAGAGCCTGGAGCCTGTTTCGGATTCTGTGTCTCCCTCTCTCTCTCTGACCCTCCCCCATTCATGCTCTGTCTCTCTCTGTCTCAAAAATAAATAAATGTTAATAAAAAAAAAAATTTTTTTTTAAATTTAAAAAGAAAATTCAGATCATAAAATGTATGTGAGGAGGAAAGACCTGCACCAAAACACAGCACCATGAAATCTCAAAACACTGGAGACAAAAAAAAAAAAAAAAAAAAAATTACAGAATACCAAAGAGAAACACAGGTTATATTACAGTCAATCAAGCATCAGCAAAGTATCAAAATTCTCAGCAGCAACAAAAGCTAGAAAACAATTAAGCAATATTCTCAAAATTCTGGGAGGAAATAATTGCGAGCCCAGAATTCTATAAGCCAACTACTGAAGTGAGTGCAGAACAAACTAAGTAAACTAAGACACGGAATCAAGCAGAAGGAAAGGACACGAGCAACTCAAGATGATGGAGAAGAATAACCCCCAGGATAAGGCCTCAACTAGGATACCAGGTCCAGGGAGGTCAGAGCAGTTGAAGAAAATAACCACTCACCACAGGATGCTCAAGTGGTCACATACCAGGAGTGGGAAGGAGAATGAGGTTATCTGTAAACTATGTGCATGTTAAACCTTTAATTTAAACAAGACAGAAACAGATCCCATGACTCCACAACCCAGTAACACTGTAAGGCTTTTCTCTCCTGTGTGGCTGCCATAAATGAAGTTTATTTTTTAAACAAACCTGGGGTCTTACTTCATGGACATAATTCAAATCTTCCCCAATTCATCCTCCATCCAGCCCTGCAGGGCAAAGCAACCAAGGAAACTATTTCATCACTCCTAGCAACATTTTTTCCTCCCTTTAAAATGTGTGCTGGTGGGGTGCTTGGGTGGCTGGCTCAGTCAATTAAGCATCTGATGCTTGTTCTGCTCAGGTCATGATCTTGCAGTTCGTGACACAGGGTTCCAGCCCTGTGTCAGGCTCTGTGCTGGCAGTGCAGAGCTTGCTTGGGATTCTCACTCGCTCTCTCTTTCTGCTCCTCCCCCCTCATGTGCACACCTCTCTCTCAAAAATTACATAAACGTTTTTTAGAAAGTAAAAAAAAATGTATGCTGGTGGGTGGGGAGATGGGTTACACGCATGATGGGTAATAAAGAGAACACTTGTTGGGTTGAGCACTGAGTATCGTATCTAAGTAATGAATCTCTTAATACTACACCTGAAACTAATATTACACTGTATGTTAACTTACTGAAATTTAAATAAAAACTTAGAAAATAAATAAATATCCCCCCAAAATATGTGCTAATGTAGTGTTTGAATCACTTTTTAAATAGAGTTTACTACAAAGAATTGAATGTGTTCTTGGTGACTTTACATGATAATGGTAAATATTAATTTCAGATACTCATGACTAAACAGGGAAGTGTGAATGTGCATCCTCAGGGCCACGGGAGCCTGACTGTGCATGCTGCTTGCCGGAATCCTCAAACAGCACAGCTGAGGGAACATGTGAATTCATTATACAAATGCCAATAATGAGAAAGAATGAAATCTTGTCATTTGCAACAACATGGGTGGAACTGGATGGAGGGTATTATGCTAAGTGAAACAAATCAGTCAGAGAAAGACAAATATGTATTCTCACTCATATGTGGAATTTGAGAAACTTAACAGAAGACCATAGCGGAAGGGAATGGGGAAAAAAATAGTTTCAAACAGAGAGGGAGGGAGGCAAACCAAGTCTCTTAAATACAGAGAACAAACTGAGGGTTGAGCAGTGGGGGTGATGGGCAATGAGGAGGGCACTTGGGATGAGCACAGGGTGTTGTATGTAAGCAATGAATCATGGAAATCTACTCCCAAAGCCAAGAGCACACTGTATACACACTGTATGTTAGCTAACTTGAATAAATTATATTAAAAAGAAAAACATTATACAAATGCTAAAAATGAAATAAAATAACTTTCCCAGGAGTGATACAGTCTGGATTTGAGCCACATCTAGCTAACTCCACAGCCCAAACTCTTTCCAATGTATTCCTCTGATTCTAAGAAAGGACAGCCCACTCTGGCTGCATGGGTACTCAGCTTGTTACACTTGTCCATGAGGATGAAATGAATGATGCCTCCACCTACAGGTTCAAGTAATGGAATCTTTCAGCAAAAGATATGACATCTCATTACAAAGTTCTCTAAACCCTCATCATGTCACACCTAGAAGAACTAAGAAATAAGCAATATTAGGACTACTAACTCTCTGAAAGCCAATCTCCACAAACACACCACCTGTACTACGTTAGTTTTATCTACAAACGTGGTGTGAAGAGAACCAGAAGGCAGACTGAGAAAACAACAGAAATGGAAACAAACTTTAACTTTTTTATAAGGACAACTCTGGCTTGCTCATCAGGTGAAATGAAAGGCCCACGGAAAATGAAAATTTTTATTTTTATTTTTTACATTTATTTATTTTTGAGAGACAGAGCACAAGTGGGGGAGGGGCAGAGAGAAGGAGACACCGAATCTGAAGCAGGCTCCAGGCTCTGAGCTGTCAGCACAGAGCCCAAAGTGGGGCTCGAACCCACAAACCGTGAGATCACGACCTGAGGTGAGGTCAGACGCCCAACCAAGTCACCCAGGCGCCTCAAAAAGGCAAATTTTTAAATTCACAGTATGAAAACACTGAGTAGATCCTAGAAAAAGATGGGAGCACAGCCATGGCCCAGACTCAGGTAAGGTAGCTGAAAGCACTGCGAGACACTGGAAGGACCTTCAAAGTGCCTTTTATTTTCTCATTTGCAAGTTTCATATACATCTTTATCCTGGTTTCTTCCCAGATTATTTTTTATTCTCAGCTTACTTTGTCATTCACAAATTTCATATACATCTTTATTCCCAGCTTTTCCTAAAAATCAGAGGGTCTGACAATACTGCGCCAGCAGTCTGGCAGCTGACAACTCTGGCATCTATCAGCAAATGCTCCTCTGAATGAGGCAGCCACCGTTCCCAACAATGCCATTACTCCCACCTGCCTAACCCAGCCTTGTGGTTACAACAACCTGAGAGCAGTCATGGCAAAGTAGCAAGAAAGGACTTATCTCCCACGGGAGAAGATGGAAGACACCCAGAGGCTCCCACGGGAGAAGATGGAGGACACCCACAGGCTCCCACAGGAGAAAATGGAGGTCACCCAGAGGCACCCACGGGAGAAGATGGAAGGTACCCAGAGGCTCCCACGGGAGAAGATGGAGGACACCCAGAGGCTCCCACGGGAGAAGATGGAGGACACCTAGAGGCACCCATGGGAGATGGAGGACACCCAGAGGCTCCCACGGGAGAAGATGGAGGATACCCAGAGGCACCCATGGGAGAAGATGGAGGACACCCAGAGGATCCCACGGGAGAAGATGGAGGACACCCAGAGGATCCCACGGGAGAAGATGGAGGACACCCAGAGGCACCCACGGGAGAAGATGGAAGACACCCAGAGGCACCCACAGGAGAAGATGGAGGACACCCAGAGGATCCCACGGGAGAAGATGGAGGACACCCAGAGGCACCCCACAGGAGAAGATGGAGGACACCCAGAGGCACCCACGGGAGAAGATGGAGGACACCCAGAGGTACCCACGGGAGACGATGGAGGACACCCAGAGGTACCCACGGGAGAAGATGGAGGACACCCAGTAGCACCCAAGGAGAAAGCTGACCAGATCTACAAACACCAAGCTTCCTCTTGGGGAGCTATACACGCTGGGCAAGGAGAACAGCTTTGCCAGCCTCAAACAAATCTGAAGGTTTTTTGGTAAAAGAATAAAAGAGTTGGAAGCTTTTAGTATGCTTTTACATTAACTTGTACTCCAAGAAAACATGAGAAGTGAGCTGCTCTAAAAAATTCTAGAATGTGACATTTTAGAGTGATCTGCAGCATGATCATACATGGTAACAAACAAGTGATTCCTTTTTCTTTCTTTTTTTAAAACATTTTATTTTTAAGTAATCTCTACATTCAATGTGGGGCTCAAATTCGCATGCTCCACTGACTGAGCCAGCCATGTGCCCCACAAACAACTAATTCTTATGCATGAACTTCAATCCATTTTTACCACCATATGCAAAAACTAAGCCAAAATGGGCCACAGACTTAAATGTAAAACCTAAAACTATGAAACTTCTAGAAGAAAATAGAACATCTTTGTGATCTGGGTTAGGCAAACATTTCTTAGAAATGATACCAAACGTATGACCCATAAATTAACAAAATGATAACCTGAAAGTGATTAAATTTATTTACTTATTTATTTAATGTTTATTTATTTTTGAGACAGAGAGAGACAGAGCATGGAGGGTCAGAAAGAGAGGGAGACACAGAATCTGAAGCAGGCTCCAGGCTCTGAGCTGTCAGCACAGAGCCCGACGCGGGGCTCAAACTCACAGACTAGTGAGATCATGACCTGAGCCGAAGTCAGACGCTTAACCAACTGAATCACCCAGGCGCCCCGAAAGTGATTAAATTTAAAAGCTCTTGTTCTTGGGGTGCCTGACTGGCTCAGCTGTGGAACATGTGACTCTTGATCTCAAGGTTCTGAGTTCAAGTCCCACATTGGGTGTGGAGATTATGTAAAAATAAAATCTTTAAAGAAAAACATAAATTAATAAAAACTCTTGCTCTTTTAAAGACAATGTTAAGAGAATGAAAAAAGCTACAGACCAGAAGAAAATATTTGCAAATCATGTATCTGAAGAACTCTCAAACTCAACATGAAAACAAACTCAAAACTGATATACAGTGAAAGATGTACACACTCGACCAAAGACATTACAAATGGCAAATAACAAAAAAAAAGGTCAAAATTATCAGTCGTTAGGTAAGTTCAAATTAAAACTGGAATGATATACATTACCACACACCCACTAGAATGGCTAAAATTAAGAAGAATGGCTACACCAAGTATTGGGAAGAACTGGACCTCTCACACACTGCTGATGGGGAACATAAAATGCTACAACCATTTTGGAAGACAGTCTGGCAATTTTTTACAAAGTTAAATATACACCTGCTTTAAGAACCAGCCACTCCCCTCTGTATTTACTCAAGAGAAACGAAAGCATATATCCATACAGACTTGTACACAAATCTTCATAGCAGTTTCATTGATAACAGCCCCAAACTGCAAATAATCCATACGTTCACCAACTGGGGAATGGGTAAGCAAACTGTTATTTTCATACAAGGGAACCTCACAATAAAAAGGAATGAATAACTGATAAAGACTACATGGAGGCGCCTAGTGGCTCAGTCGGTTAAGTGTCCAACTTCGGCTCAGGTCATGATCTCATGGTTCATGGGTTTGAGCCCTGCATTGGGCACTGTGCTGACAGCTCAGAGCCTGGAGCCTGCTTTGGATTCTGTGACTCCCTCTCTCTCTGCCCCTCCCCTGATCAAGTTCTGTCCCTCCCAAAAATAAAATAAACACTAAAAAATTTTAAAAATTAAAAAAAGACTACAATACGGATGTTAATTACAGAAGAAGCCAGTCCTCCCCCCGCCCTGAAAAAGTACATTCCATATGATTCATTTATACACAAATTTTTTTTTTTTTTTTTTTTTTAATTTTTTTTTTTTTTCAATGTTTATTTATTTTTGGGACAGAGAGAGACAGAGCATGAACGGGGGAGGGGCAGAGTGAGAGGGAGACACAGAATCGGAAACAGGCTCCAGGCTCCGAGCCATCAGCCCGGAGCCTGACGCGGGGCTCGAACTCACGGACCGCGAGATCGTGACCTGGCTGAAGTCGGACGCTTAACCGACTGCGCCACCCAGGCGCCCCAATATACACAAATTTTAAAATACAATAGGGGCGCCTGGGTGGCTCAGTCGGTTAAGCGTCCGACTTCAGCTCAGGTCATGATCTCACGGTTCGTGAGTTCAAGCCCCGCGTCAGGCTCTGTGCTGATGGCACAGAGCCTGGAGTCTGTTTCGGACTCTGTGTCTCCTTCTCTCTCTGACCCTCCCCCACTCATGCTCTGTCTCTCTCTGTCTCAAAAATAAATAAACGTTAAAAAAAAATTTAAAAAAAATACAATCTATAGTGAGAGAAAACAGATCAGTGATCTCCTGGATGAGTGGTGCCATTTAGCTGTTAGAGAATTCAGTGAGTAATAATATAATACTACTGATCCCAGGAAAGGGATTTCTTTTACAGACCCCAAAAGATAGGCAACAAGGTAGCAGGTACTCTCTGCCAGGTAGGAGAAAAAGGGTAATTAAAAGCTCCCAAAAACACAAAGCAAAAACTATTTTGGAAAAAACAAGTCAATGTGGCAAAAAACTAGTCTCATCTGGGAAACCTTCATTTGGGAACATTACTCTGGCGTACGCAGGCAGGGAACATGAACCACAGGAGAAAGCTTGGGAGAAGACCAAGCCACAGAGTTCGACAGCCTATGAGCTACAAGCTGAACAGATACAGTTAGAGTAAGGACAGGAAAGGAGAAAGGGCGGGCATCTGGGTGGATCAGTTGTTAGGTATCCAAATCCTGGTTTCAGCTCAGGTGGTGATCTCACAGTTGGTGATTCTCTGTCTCTCTCTGTCTCTCTCTTTCTCTCTGCCCCTTCCTTGCTCATGCGCTCTCTCTCTCTCTCTCTCAAAATAAATAAATAAAACATTTTTTTAAAGAAAGGAAAAAGGCATAAAAGAGTCACAGAAGGAAGAATTTTATGATTGGCAAAATAAGGAGAATTCAAGGTAAGGACACTACAGCTAGCTGCTTTTCTATCAAAGTGAACAGTGTGCGGCTAGGTGTTCTGAAATGAAAAAAGGGAAGCACCCCAGCAGACTCATAAGGCCAAGCCTTCAGGTCACTGTGGGCTACTGCTGCAGCAGAATCACGAAGTCCAATCTGGGTGAACAGAGCCTGCAACAAGCCCACAGCAGTGCGCAAGCTCACAGAGGAAAAGCCCCACTCTCTTTACAAGGTTACGACCCAAACCATGTAAACTTTCAACTCTATCACTGATTTCTAAAATCTAAAAATATTCTCATGCAGAGGAAGTAAGACAGCATGGGGAATATAATCAATGGTATTGTAACAGGGTTGTCTGGTGACAGATGGTAGCTATACTTTGAGCACAACATAACTTATAGATTTATGGAATCTAATGGAACATTGTTAACTATACTTCAAAGAAAAGAAGTAAAACTATAACCAAAGTGCTAAAATATGGGAGAAATCGGTTATTTCTGAAAATGTTAGCAACATGCAATTCCACCTATTAACCAGACAAAATAATCTTTAGTTTCTAGTAATCAACACTATTTCATAAATATGTATCCTGGCTCTAGTCACCTGCAACTTACAACCTATGATTAGAATGAAGATCTACGTTGTGGAAGAACACGAGAAACACAGTGTCCAGAGACCTCTACATGCAGTAAGAATAAAGCTTTTATTGCACTCAACAACAAGGCTAATCTTACGAACCAAGAAATCAACTCAACCCCAAATCCTAATTCTATAACCTCTCTTCTCAACACCCACCCACTTTACATTCTCCCCGGCCATGCAAAGCACTTCTACCACCCAGCACATACAGGCTGCATACCTGTTTGGAAGGTAGGATTTGCTCCAGGGTACATGTTGGGGGAATAGGCAGGAGCTGCGGCCGCATAGCCCATGGGGAAACCAGCTGGAGAAAAAGAGAACAATGCAATGTCACCACTTAAAAGAGTAACACAATTTTACAACCATGGCTCCTAGACCCAGTCGTTTTTATCTTCTCCACAGACTGACTTAAGGGTATGTATGCTAAGCAGTTTGTCACTAGGTGTCTCCTTTCCTCAGAATTAGGATGGGTCATAATCAAGTCTTTCAAACTTATCAGTTTTATTCTAGGTTCTCATCATATAATTTATAACTTAGCAAGAGTAATGAGAATGCTGAGAGATCGTGTCGTGAAGGGGCTGTAACTGGTACCACTGACACACGGAAATGGGAAAAATCCAATGTCACAACCCACTTGCAAGCAACCTAATTACAAATAATTACAAATGATGAATCTTTAATAACACTAAACCACAACCACTACTTATTCATGTGAATACAACAAAAACATCAAATAAAACAGTGTTATGGTCAAAATCCTAGTCACCAGGCGTCCACCAGCAGTGAGTAGGGCCTCAGTTACTTGCTCCTGGCCTCTTCACAGCCTAGGGAGCCCTATAAGGCCCATGCCCAGGCATTCCCCTGACCCAGCTGGCTCACAGTCCAGAACACTCCATTCATGTGTCAGCTGAAGCATTAGAAAGCCTTCCTTATATTCAAGGCACAGAACCAATAAAGATGACCCAGATTCACTAGTCTTTACTATTGTCTGTCACAAACTAGTTAAGAAAAGCTGTTACCTTCTCTATTCCTCTTGCCCTCACCTGTAAATAAAGTTGAAATGGAACAGCAGACTTCAAAAGACTCTGTGTTGAAGAGACTCAGAGAAAGTGTCTCCTAGGGATATTTAAGGCACTGTAGTTCTAAGAGTAACCAAAGTGAAAAACCACAAGGGTAGGAAGGTAACAAAGGAGAAAACAGAGTACAATTCCAGAAGGAAAATCTTTGTGGGTCTGGCTGTCACCTGTAAAGGTGTGGATAAAGTGCCTTACAGAAACCCCTGCATTCTCCAGCACAGCTTGGATGCCCTTGGTCTGCTGCATCTCCTGCTCCAGCAGTGGTCCTGTAGGCTCTACGGGTCTCCTTGCAAGGCAGGGGCTCCAGACCTACCACTCCCAAGGGATCCCTACTTGCAAGTGTCCATTTCTCATCTCATATACAATCCTCTGCTTCGGAGTCGCTTTCCTTTCTCAAAATTGATCTTCCTCTACCTCAGCAGAAGCTATTTTGAGTTTCCTTCATAGATCACCACTTTCCCATTTGCCCAATTACTTAGAAAACAGTGTGAGGAGATCAAATGCTTACCAAATTCACTCATTTTGGACATCAAGGACAGATTCAACTTGAAATAGACCTAAAATGTCTATTTTAAAAAGACCAGGAAGGTAGTTTTTAATCTGTGTTCTATGAACCCTGTACAGTTCCTTTGAGGCCTCAACTGTGAGCAGCAGGAGGTCAAGCAGGCTCTGGAGCCTGCCCTCAATTCACCCTGCTGCTCTAACTTACCTTAGTACTATGGAACCACTTACAAATCTTCGAAAGTTTCATGGTTAAGAAGAAAATTTTAAATACTACTGACCTAGATCTTATCGGGTAGGCCTCTACAACAATCCCCTCAAAATCCAATGTCCTCATCTCTCCATAAATTCTACCAGTAAATCCTCCAGGGGCATCATCTGCTCCTGTACTTGTCTTGTGTCTAGAGGTTCCTGGAACACTACTATTATGTTTGCTTGGCGCTTCCTATCCTAACCTTCTAACAATGAATTATTGTGTTCTAAAATGAAAGAGAAAACCCAAATAACAAGTATTTAAAACAGCATAATTAAACACCAGCAACAGGACATCCTCTGTACACCACACTCGCACACCACTCACACCACCACCCTGACCCAGGGCCCCACAGCGGGACCCCACTTACTCTAGTCCAAAGGTTTCCACTGTAGCCACACAAAACCCCCCACATGGAAACCCTTGAAAGGACTGCCTCCCCAGCCCCTCACGAACATTGCTTTAACTGGTCTTGGTTGTAGCACCTTCAGTTTCTTAATTTTTCCAGAAAACTCTAACCTGCAGGGGGGCTCTAATAAATAAGTGGAAAAGCACTGTGCCTTCCTATTCTTATCAATCTTCCTGGCCACAGCACGGTCTTCCTAAAAATGCCCCTCACAGTAAGTACCACAGACTGTTTCCTTCAACATCTAGTCTAGCTCCCTTTTGAGACAGAAACACTAGAAAGCTAGAAATTACACAACCTAGACTCCACTCTTGTAAAACACTTGGAAGTAATCCCAAATCCTAATCACTTTTATGACTAATCACTTCATGAAAATAAGAAGTTCAGAACAGAAGATACCATAAGCTAAATAAAAAAAAAAAAAAAATACAAAGCAAAAATACTTGCAAATTATACAAAAAGTTAATACTCCTAATATATAAATAATTCTTAAAACTAAAAAAAAAAAAAAAACCAATAGAAAAAAATAAATAAATAGAAGACATGGATAGAACTGCCAACTACCACTACACTGATCCCATTTCTAACATCAGATTGGCAAAAATCCAAAAGCTGAAAACACACTTTGTTGGCAAGGTTGTGGGGAAACCATGCTTCTGGTAGGAATACAAAACAATAAAAATCCTATGGAAGGGAAATCATCAGTATTTTAAAAATTACGTATGTGTTTACTCTCTCACCCAGCAATCCCATGTCAAGGAATCCACCCTGAGATAATTTCCACAATCAATATAAGCTGCAGTATTGCTGGAATACCAAAATACTTCAAACAACATATCTATCCAAAGAACTAGTTGAATAAACACTGGAAACCCCACAAGATGCAAGATTACAACAGCAGCATTATGCAAAATATGAAAAAGAACAAGGCAAACCTCTGTGAACCAACATGGAATGACTCCTAGAATATCTTAAGTTGACAAAACAAAGTGAACACTACCACCTGCATCACTATTCCAGAAAAGAACCCCCTGCTCAGCCATGAGGAGTATGTGGGCTGACTCCCAGGGCCACTTCTGCCTAATGAGGGCCTCCTCTAACCACCAATCCTTCCCTCACAGCTCTCCCCTGAGCTGGCTAAGACCTCAGCAATGTGTAGCACAGTCCTGAGGCTCTCCCTACCTGATTCTGCTTCCTCTTCATTAGACCTTTCACAAGTATTATCCTCCCCCCACTAAAAAGCCTACTTCTCTAATTCTATCTGTGTCCACCACATTTTGTGTAACAAAAAGAGAAATTCAAATACATGGACATATTGGCATGGGGGCATGATATGAACTGAATATGCCCCCTCCAAAATTTGTATGTTGAAACTCTAATCTCCAAATATGATAGCATTTGAAGATACTCAATTACAGTAATCATTTCACAGTGTATACATATATTAAATCATCATATACCCCTTTAAAAAAAACATGTTGTACAACCTAAATATATGTAATTTTTACTTGTCAATCATACTCAATAAAGCTGGCTTGAAGAAAATAAAGCTCAATCAGTATGCTATCTTGCCTCACAAAGGAAGACATCAACTGGACCACTTACAATTCTTATTTATATTTATATTTATATGCAAGTTAGCTAGCATATAGTGCAATTATGATTTCAGGAGTAGAATCCAGTGATTCATCACCTACATATAACACCCGGTGCTCATCCCAGCAAGTGTTCTCCCCAATGCCCCTTGCCCATTTAGCCCATCCTCCCACCCACAACACCTCCAGCAACCCTGTTTGTTCTCTGTATTTAAGAGTCTCTTGTGGTTTGTCCCCCTCCCTATATTATTTTTGCTTCCCTTCTCTTATGTTCATCTGTTTTGTATTTTAAATTCCACATAAGTCATATTTGTCTTTCCCTAATTTTGTTTAGTATAATACTCTAGTTCCATCCATTGTTGCAATTGGCAAGATTTCATTCTTTTGTATTGCAGAGTAATATTCCATTACATATATTTATATATAACATAAATATACATATATCACATCTTCTTTATTCATCAGTAGATGGACATTTGGGCTCTTTCCATACTTTGGCTATTGTCAATAGTGCTGCTGTAAACTTTGGGGTGCATGTGGCCCTTTGAATCAGCACTCTCGTATCCTTTAGATAAATATCTAGTAGTGCAATTGCTGGGTCATACAGTAGTTCTATTTTTAATTTTTTGAGGAACCTCCATACTGTTTTCCAGAGTGGCTGCACCAGTTTGCATTCCCACCAGCAGTGCAAAAGGGTTCCTCTTTCTCCACATCCTCACCAACATCTGCTGCTGCCTGAATTGTTAATTTTAGCCTTTCTGACAGGTGTGAGGTGGTATCTCACTGTGGTTTTGATCTGTATTTCCCTGATGATGAGTAATGTTGAACATTTTTTCATGTGTCAGTTGGCCATCTGGATGTCTTCTTTGGAGAAGTGTCTATTCATGTCTTTTGCCCATTTCTTCACTGGATTATTTGTTTTGTGGGTGTTGAGTTTGATAAGTTCTTTATAGACTTTGGATACTAACCCTTTATCTGTTATGTCATTTGCAAATATCTTCTCCCATTCCATGTGCTTTTAGTTTCGTGATTGCTTCCTTCACTGTGCAGAAGCTTTTTATTTTGATGAGTTCCCAGTAGTTCATTTTTGCTTTTGTTTCCCTTGCCTCCGGAGACATGTTGCGTAAGAAATTGCTGCAGCCGAGGTCAGAGGGGTTTTTGCCTGCTTTCTCTTCTAGGATTTTGATGGCTTCCTGTCTTAGGTCTTTCATCCATTTTGAATTTGTTTTTGTGTATGGTGTAAGAAAGTGGTCCAGGTTCATTCTATTGCATGTCGCTGTCCAGTTTCACACCATTTGCTGAAGAGACTGTCTTTATTCCATTGGATATTCTTTCCTGCTTTGTCAAAGACTAGTGGGGGTGTCTGGTGGCTCAGTTGGTTGAGTGTCCAACTGTGGCTCAGGTCACGATATCACAGTTTGTGGTTTGAGCCCTGCGTTGGGTCCGTGGTGACAGCTCAGAGCCTGGAGCCTGCTTTAGATTCTGTGTCTCCCTCTCTCTCTGTCCCTCCCCTGCTCATGCTCTGTCTCTCTCTCTCTCTCTCTCAAAAATAAACATTTAAAAAAATTAAAAAAAGAAAAAAAAAGATTAGTTGGCTATACGTTTGTGGGTCCATTTCTGGGTTCTCTATTCTGTTCGATTGATCTGAGTGTCTGTTCTTGTGACAGTACCATACTATCTTGATTATTACAGCTTTGTAATACATCTTGAAGTCTGGAATTGTGATGCCTCCAGGCTTGGTTTTCTTTTTCAGGATTACTTTGCCTATTCGGAGTCTTTTCTGGTTCCATACAAATTTTAGGATTATTTGTTCTAGCTCTGTGAAGAATACTGGTGTTATTTTGATAGGGACTGCCCACCTCCAATTTTAGTACACTGTGTATTGCACTGAATGAAAAAACATTAGGCATGCGGAGACAGGACCACATGGCTGAGAAACAAACAAAAAAAGGGACAACTGACAATAAAAACAGACCCACAGGTGATTCACAGACTGCAGTCACCAAACAAGATCTTTAAAATGACTGTGATTAGTATGTTGGAGAAAAGAGAAGATTGGAGTACATGAAAAAAGTCAATTCAATAAATGCGTTTTATAGCAAACTGGAGAAGAATTAGCAGGATTAGTGAAATGGAAGCAGGTTGGTACAAAATATCCACATTAAAGCTCACAGAGGGAAAAAATGTAAAAGACAAAAAAATGCAGGACACAAGACACAAGGTAAAATGATTTACTACACTTATAAATGTAAGTCCCAAGAGAGAAGGGAGCAGAAACAAAAAAATACGTGAAGAATCACTGTTACTGCTATTTTGAGGAAAAAAAAAAAAAAATCAACCTACTGAGGCGGTTTCCAGTGTTACTGAAACACACACTCAGTACTGTCTATGGCTGCTTTTGTTCTGGAAAGTAGGGGTTGTATAGTTTTAACAGAGAGCCACAAAGCCTGAAATATATACTACACCTGGACCTTTATATAAAGTTTGCCAATCTCTGCTTTTGGCCAAAGAACAGGAACAAAATTTAGGTATCTTGCACAGAACTGGAATATGAAAGGCAATCGATATTTTATTAAAAAGACTATCAGGCAACACTAATACCATAGGGTTTTGCCTATTTCTGTTGCTCCAGATCCACCCAGGATTCTCCTCAGCTATTCGGCATTCTGTTTAAACTAGTCTGATGACTTAAAGATAGTAGGTCTTATTACTAAATTTCTTTTTATCAATTCCAGAAAATTCTGTCACTCCTTTTCTTCTAGTCTCTCTATTCGACCTTATGGAGCTCTTAATTCTCCCCAAGTCTTCTCATTCTGACATCTAGATTTCTTAAATGCTCTCCTATAGCCCTCCCCCCTTTCCTTATTTGGCATCCTGGTTCTCCCATTTAGTGGTGTTTTACCTGCAATTTAACCTGAATTTTATTCACATGCCATTCCTTTTTAAGTTCCTTTGGTTCTTTATGGTCACCCCACACACACACATACCCATGTCTAGTTCCCCTCTTATATTCTGATTCTTTCTTTTTGATCTCCAATTATTCTAAACTTGTTTGTGTGATGTGGTTTCTACCTGATGTTCTATTCCTGAAGTCTATCATGACTGGTGACTCTTACTTGCATTGTTAACAGGCAGAATTTCGTGGGAAACCCACACAACCTGGAATGGGAACATATGCCTCCAGAGCAGTTCTGCATTTGCTGCTGTCAGGTGCTTAGGGGTAATGAAGGCTGCAGACTACTTTTTATGTTAGTTTCTCAATTATGGACCCCTGGTAAGTCTGGGTAATACAAAGTGGAGCCTCCAATATCTCTGACTGGTTATAAAGTGTTAGGAAGGATTTCCCCCTTCCTAGAACCCAAGCAGAGATAAAATTCCCTTGTGGAACCAGTGAAAGAACTGTTTTAGTCTACATCTTCCCTGGGAGTATGACCCTCTGGAGGAACAAGACTGGTGTAGGGTCCCACTCCCAACTCTCAGCCTCACAATGGCCTCACTTTCTGTCCCCTTGTGGGATGTTAAAACCAACTAAGAGCACATGCCCCTAAGACAAGCTCAATGGCCAAATGCACTGGTTTTTATGTCACTTTCATATTTAGCTACAGATATTTCGCTCACTACCCTGCAAGTTCAGTTGTACATTTTTTAAATGTTTTATTCAATTTTTTAAAAATATTTATTTTTAAGAGAAAGAGAGAGCATGCAAGCAGGGGAGGGGCAGAGAGAGAAGGAGACAAGGATCTAAAGCAGGCTCCCACTGACAATAGACAGCCCAATGTGGGGCTTGAGCTCACTAACTGTAAGTTCAAGACCTAAGCTGAAGTTGGATACTTAACCCACTGAGCCACCCAGGCACCCCTAAATGTTGTATTCAATTTTCTAGAGGTTTTATAGCAACAGGATTTTAAGGTTATCTGTTCTACCATATTATCAAAACCCACAAAAAAATTTAACATTACAAATAATTATTCCTTGGGGTGTCTGGGTGGCTTAGTGGGTTGGGCGACCAACTCTTTGATTTTGGCTCAGGTTATGATCCCAGTGTCATGGGATCCAGCCCCGCGTCAGGCTCCACGCTGAGGATGGAGCCTGCTTAAGATTCTCTCTCTCCCCCTCTGCCCCTCTCCCCTACTCACACATGCTCTCTAAAATAAAAAAATTAAAAATAAAAATTAAAAAAAATAAAATAATGACTCCATGTTAGATGTCACCAACTAGGATAACCATTTGCTGTTTTCAACCAATCAGCTCCTAGTCCCCCAAATTTGCTTTACTGCTTCCCTCACAGCCCAAGTTTGACTAGCTGACTTCAATAAGGGAGGAATATGCCTCAGACCTGAATTAACCAGTAGAATCTCCTTCTGGCCCAGGGATGGAAGCTGAGTGCAATCAGAACACACCCCAGGACTGGTCTGAATAGAGAACGAGAAGCCCCATGGGGGTTTCCTATAGAGCAGATGTAACAAGGCTCATAGCCAGTATACTGGTGGGAGTGGCTGAACACCAGAGAGAGACCACAATGGGGAGAAGTGTAACCCATGACCAATACTGAGCCAATCCTGAGGAAGTGAAGCTGAGTCCAGGAGGCAGAAATCAGATCCCAGTACCACCTGTTGGAGCCACCAGATCAAGCTTTGACCAAATCCAGTCCTACCTCTTGATCTTTCAGTTCCATGAGCCAAAACATTTTCTTCCTTGTGTAACTCACTTTGAGCTAAGTTTGTCAACTAGAAGCATTCTTAGGGACATGGAAATTTACTAAGTGCTCAAAGTTCCGTAACAAAACAAAGTTTTACCTGCTTACCTGGATAACCAATTCCTTTGGCATTTGCATAGGGAACCCCAGAAGAACCAGGGCTATAAACAGGATTCATGATTTCAAGAACTAAAAAGGAAAAAAAAAGTGATTTAGCCAAGCACTTTTATTCTCTAGTTTTTCTCCAACATCAGTCTCAAAATAGCAGACAGCAAGAGTCCCTCCTCTAGTCTACTAAAAACAAGGCATCTAAGGCTGCTGCCAATCTACTTAGAAAAGGAAGGCCAGAAGTCCTGATGAGCACCCACCTAATATTGTAAACTTTCCTTCACAGCTTCTTCAGTCCATAGGAAGTTAAAGGGAAAAAGTGCTCTCTACGGCCCTACTTAAACCAGTGAAAAAAAAATCCTTATAATTTAAATGTCCTTATAACAAAGAATAGTTAAGTAAACCAGATCTATTCAGAATATGAAATATTGTACAGCTACTTTTTAAAGTGTTTAAGAACATGACTGACATAATGTTATATAGAAAAAGGAAGGGAATGATGCTGCATTATGTAGTATGATATCAAATCTGCACCCGCACATAGTATAGGCACAGGCATGTGTACTTCCAACACAAGCAGAAAAGATCTGGGAGAATATAAAAATATGAACAGAGACTGTCTCTAGATGGGGTGGGGTTAGTGTTCTTTTTGCACTTTTCTTTGTTTCTTAAATAACTTTTGTTAAATATACATATATTTTCTTAAAAAGAAAAATCAGCTACAGCCCAGCAACTCTATTAACCCATTCAATGTTTTTTCACAATCTTTTTCCGTAAAGTTCAATTTACCCAGCTACAACCATGAATTTAACCCTTCCTCAATAGAAATATGATTCTCATCAGTATCTTCAGCAAGCTCCTCTGAATTCTATCACCCAAAGTATTTTCTGAAAGTGAGTTTAATCAAGACTATTCTGCATTCCTCGTCCAGTAAGTCACTCACACAAATTTACATGGTAGTAAGGATTAAGGGGGACCCTAAATTTAAAAATAAAAACACCACAGGGTGGGGGGATGACAGGCAATAGGTATATGGGAATTCTCTGTACTTTCTGCTCAATTTTGCTGTGAACTTAAAGCTGCTCTAAAAAAGTCTACTTAAAAAAATTAATAAAATGTACATGTATTTACTTGTTTAGTGTGTGCCTCCCTTACCACATCCCCAACTAGAAAGTGGCCCCATGCAGACAGCGAACAGGGACTCAGTCCTATTTACTGCAGCACCAATAACAGTAGCTGGCACAAAACAGGAGCAAGTACTTGCTGATTTTCTTAAAAAACACATGCACCTTCAAATACTGTAGGTATCAAATTCCATTACAAAGACATATTGCAAAAATTAACTACCTCAAGGTCTCAGCTTACCCGACTCATTTAGCATATTCATAATCAAGCAGTTCAATACAGAAAAAAATATGCAAGGTCCCACCCTTAACCTTTGTAACAAGTTCTAGTCTAAATTAGGAATAAATTAGGAACATCTGTGATTTGGATATTCATTATCTAAAAAACTAATTTTTTTTTTAAACTTCTAAACCAAAAGGCAGGTGCCAACTTTACCATGACATTCACAATTACAGGTCAAAGATAAATCTAGATCAGTACAGGCCAACAGTACTCAACAGCAACTATGAGGATGCTCTCTGTGCCTTCCAATATGGCAGCCATTAGCGAAAAGTAACTACTAAGCACCCAAAAACATGGCTTGGCTACTGCAGGATCTGATTTTTAAATTTATCTGACTCAAATTTGTTTTTCTAAAGTTTATTTATTTATATAATCTCTATACCCAACTGAGGCTTGAACTCAAGACCCTGAGATCAAGAGTTGCACACTTCTCTGACTGAATCAGCCATGCACCCCTCAACTTAAATTTAAATAGTCATATGAGACTAGAGGCTATCACAGTGAATGGCACATGTCTACAATACAGATGACAGAAAATAATAGGCAGCCATAGAAAGCAAGCAGGAGAATTAATTATGTATCTTATTCCACAATTTAAGAATAAGCAAATTGGCAATAAATAAATAAATAAATAAATAAGCAAATTGACAACTTCCAGTCCCTATTGTCCTGCACTTTGAACCCATTCTTAGTGGATGTACAACATAAGAATTGTGGAAACCCTCACAAATTCCATCCATCTCTGTAGCTCAACTATGATCTCCAGAAAGTGCATACCTTCCAAAACTGTTTCTCTATCCTGTGCCAGGATCTAATTTCATTTACTCAACTGAATTCAAGATAAGCAAAGCACTATGCAAAGGCCACAGAGGAAAAAAAGAAAAAAAAAAAAAAAAAAAGCAAGTCACAGTCCCAGTTCTGAGTTTACAATCTAGGAAAGTGCTGTCCAATAGAAGTTTCTGTGAAAACATATGACAAGAAAAGAAAAGAAAAGAAAAGAGAAAAGAAAAAGAAAAAGAAAAAGAAAAAGAAAAAGAAAAAGAAAAAGAAAAAGAAAAAGAAAAAGAAAAGAAAAAGAAAAGGTATGGCTACCCTGTCCACGTAAAGTAGCCATTAATGGCTGGTTAGTGAATACTTGAAATGTGGCTAACACATGTAAGGAACTGCATTTTAGTTTAACTTCAACAGTCACACCGAGGTAATGGCTATTATACTGGACAACCCAGTCCTGAAAAACAAAAAACATGAATAATGGTGATATAGAACAAACAGTAGTAATAGCCACATTAAGAGCCATAAAAGAATAAAGTATTATGAGGGGTGAGGGGAGAGAGCAAAAATTCAACAGGTGAGGGGGGGGAATGAATGGTCAGAAAAAACTTGGATTACAGAGGTGATATTTCCAACAAGCTCTGGACAAGCAGGATCCCGAAAAGCCATAAAAATGAGAAAATACAAGATGTACTTTAGTAATACTGGGCAACTGGACTTGTAGGGAATCAGCAAATATGGTTATGGAAGTGGGGCTGAGTAGGAGATGTCATGGAGTAGGCAATGAAGCTCATGAATAGCAAAACAATTTAACACAAGCATTACCATATGATCTGGTAATTCTACTCCTTGGTAAATACCCAAGAGAAACGAAAACATATACATCCACACAAAAATTTGTACACAAATGTTTATAATAGTGTTATTCATAACAACCAAAAATTTTAAATAACTCAATGAAGCACTGAATACCACAAGGCTCTCCTGCCGTAAGGACCTCATAGCGTAAACCAGTAACACAATTCTACTGTACATTTGCCACTAAAAATGTACAGAATTGCACCTGAATTCTCAATACCATAAGTTCCAAACTACTCAAAAGTTACACTTCCTGAAAGCACTTTCACTTCCCCAGAGGCTAATAATGTTTCCTAGAGTGATTGAAAGTCTTTAATGAATTAAAAATTACAGGTTAAGAAAATATAACGAGACTGATAAAAAAAAAGGTTGCAGTTCCCTCTCCTATTCAATAAAAAGGCCTGAATAATATAAAGACAAAGTCCGTGAACTAATGTCAAAAAGATTCTTAGGTTACTTTTCAAATAATGAGACTTCCCCAAGATTCTGAGGCTCAAGGACTGGGAAAATAATTTTCTCAGCTCTGTCTCCTTGCATTTCATCAATGCTTGGCACACAGGTATCTTATATGTATCTTCTGAATGTTCTTGAATAAAATAACTAATAGAAAATATAACTTTTCACAGCAATAAATGTGAGATTGAGGGGTTCCCGGCTGGCTCAGTCAGTCGAGCATGGACTCTTGATCTCTAGGTTGTGAGTTTAAGCCTCATATTTGGCACAGAGCTTACTTTAAATATATGTATATGTGTATATATATATATATGTATATATATTTTTTCATATATATATATATGAAGTTGAAATGTTTATTTAAAATATAACTCAGAATTTAGGGGCACCTG
This sequence comes from Lynx canadensis, assembly GCF_007474595.2. Taxonomy (NCBI): domain Eukaryota; kingdom Metazoa; phylum Chordata; class Mammalia; order Carnivora; family Felidae; genus Lynx; species Lynx canadensis. Next base: position 108,013,688 of record NC_044310.1, read on the forward strand.
GTTGGCTCAGTCAGCTGAGCACGTGATCCTTCCTTGCTTTTGGCTCAGTTCATGATCTCACACTTTGTGAGATTGAGCCTGGCACCAGGCTCTGCCAGGATTCTCTCCCCCATCTCTCTCTGCTCCACTCCTGCTCGCCCATGCTCTCTCTCTCTCAAAATAAATAAACTTAAAAAATATATAACTCACAATTGTTGAAAACTTCTGTTTACTGATTAGTGGATATGAAAGCTGAACCCACTGGCCAATCTTAACATCATCATCACAAGTCAAACTATTTAACACTAACAAACCAAAAGGGGGCATTTTAAAAATCAAATGACCCAGTTTCTTCAGTAAGTCAAAGGTCTGGAAAAAGGTAGAGGGGTGGGGAGGGCAGTTCTAGATTAAAATAGATTTACACATAAAAGTCATTAGGTGGATTTTGTTTGGATTTTGATTTATATTGAAAAAAACTGTAAAAAGATTTTACAGTTACAAAAATGTCCTCTAGAATGCCCCAAATTTTGGGTTTGTCTGATTGCTTCATGGTTTTGCCCACCCTATTCCTCCAATTTGTCTGTAAACTGGAAGTTGGATGTATAGGATCTATTGATGCAGACTGTAATTTTTTTTGTAGCAGTACTCTTAGGTGATGCAGAGTACTTCTATCACATGAGGATGCACGTAGTGTTAAATAGTTTGACTTGTGGTGATGATGTTAAGATTGGCCAGTGGGTTTAGCTTTCATATCCACTAATCAAATATAAAAAAATTTTAAGTGTGCACACTCGTTCTCTCTTAAAACTTTTTTTTTTTTTTTTTTTTTAAAGAGGAGAAAGTTCTCAACTCCCTCAAACTCTACCTTCACTACTGAGGTAGAAATTGGAAGAAATTCATGTATTTCTACACAGGAGTGTAAAGACTTCAAAGGCATATACGTAGAGTGGAACACAGATATCAGAAAAATAACTATTACTCTTTTAGGTTAGTGTTCTGTTGTTTTAAAAGTGCTCTCAACTGATCTAGGAAAAGAAGCTGTTTATGTGAGAAATAAAATTTCCCTTTAAACTACAGAACATGCAAAAAAATTAAAATATTTTTACAACGCACTTAAGTTCTTATTTTCCAATTCTAATCCTCTACCTCTACTACTAATTTTCTCAATGTTTGAAAATCCAACAATTTTGGCATTACAATTCTAACCATAAAGTAGAAATGAGTTGAAAGGCAGGTGTAGAGTAGAACAGTAACTAAAAATCCTAACAAATTTATCACAGCCTGGTAAGAGGGCAGGGGCAGTAAGAGCTACAGCAACAGATGGTGCTTCCTCCTGAGTTGCAGGCACTCGCCTCACACACAGAACCCAATCTTTCCACTATTTCCAAAGGTAGGAGCCAGGAAGAGCGGATGCTACCTGCTCAACACTTTTAGCAATTGCTCCTCAAGGACACCCATCAGAAGGCACAGGCAGCTGGCTCGGTCTTCAACTCTTAAAGCCTGCAGGAACCTCTAATCAAATCTTAGCTTCCATTTAGTCACAAACATAACTAAACATTAGTAACATACAAACCCTCCCACCAAAGCAAGCCCACTTTATAAAGTTTAAGGGAAATCTTCACAGTGTGTACTACAGCAGCTTCAGCATTAGGAAAAAGAGCTTTCAATTGTCCAATTGGCTGTCAAAGCAAAAATAATCCATTACTTACTCACCAAAGTTGTAAAATGGATCCCTCTTATTGCTCACAGCAAAAACTTTCAAACTTTTTTACGTATTTGAGAAAATAATCTCAATTACACGATGGCTTGAAAATTTTAAATGTGGAAATGAGACAAACCTTTTCACTTATGATTTTTTCTTGCATGCCACAAACACTCCCGAATATTTTCATGTACGACTTTAATAAAACATTAACTCATACGACCCATTAAGACGCACACTTGAGTACGCTGTAACAGAAAAATAACGTTTGTGGACATGCTGCAAAGATTCACCTCTTTAAAGTTAACCCAGACTGGGCGACAAAACGTCCTTTCTGAAATTAAAAAGCCTTTCAAGCTGGAGGGCGAACACTAAGCTTCTGCCAGGCAAATAGAATCATTTTTACTTTGTAGGTAGACAAGGTGACTAGTTTACACATTCGAAATGACTGCAACCACAAGAATCCCAAATCTAAGTTAGAGAAAACAACACCCTGCTGCCTCCCCATTTTTCATACGTTTTCCTGACCTGATCTAAGTCGGACCTTAAAAAGACCCAGCGAACATTCTTGTGCATGGACTCCACCTCTCACCGGCCACCTGGGCAGCAGCCCCCCACCACCCACACCGCACCTGCCCGCGCGCCAGTCCGCGCCCAGTTCCTCCTCCCTCGGGCCCCCAGAGGCCCGGTCCGTCCCACCGGACAAAGCACAGCCTGGGTTACCGCCGCGGGTGCCGCCAGGCCGTCCCCCCGCCCGGGCACCAAGCGACCCTAAGCCGCTGGCCCGACCTTGGCGCCGCCCCAGGCCGGCCGCACAAAGCGCCGCACTTCCGGCCGGCAGCGCCGCCGCCCGAGCCCGCCGCCCGGGCCCGCGCTCAGCCCCGGGCCAGACAGGGCGCAGCGTCCCGCCCCGCCCCCGCCCGGGGGCGCCCGCCCGCACTCACCGCGCCGCGGCAGCGGCAGCGGCAGCCTGGGCCTCGATGACCAGCGCACGCCGGCCCGGGGCGGGCTCGGCGGTAGGGCTCGGCGAAGGGCGAGCGCCGCGGAGACCTGTTCTGATGCGGGGGCTGAGCCGCGAGGCCCCCGTCTCCGCCGCCGCCGCCTCCCCGGCCCGCGCTTCCAGTCGCTCCGCTCCGCCCGGCCCGCCTCTCCGCAGCCCGCGCTCCCCGCCGACGCTGCGCAGCCACCGAGCCACCGACCTCACTTCCGCCTGGAGCGCGCCGCGGCGGGGACGCGCCGGGCACGTGACTGTATGGCTCCGTCCAGACTGGGGTGGCGGCGTGCTCGCTCCCGCCGGCGTCTGAGAGACGCCCGGATGGAATCTGCGGGGAGCACCGCGTGGTGCGACCCCTGGCTGGGCTACCCCAGGGTCCGTCGTGCGGAGCTTGTAGGGCGAGAAGCCCGAGCAGCTAGCGGCGCCCGTGGGGACGTCTGTGTTGACCTTAAGGAATAGGTGCTTACTATGGACTTTTTCCTCGCGCCATTTTTGCCTTTCTAATGCAATATGGAAAGAACGTATTGGAACATAATTACAGAATTGTACTGATTTCTTAGAAAAAATGCATTTCATTTCGTATTTTTAAAATACGTACGATCCTGCCACTGTACTGCAGGAACCTGTGTGTAAATGCAGACGGCAAAGGTGCAGTGGTGGTGTGTGACCCGGTCCTGGCTGTGATGTCCAATGGTGGCAACTGAGTAGAAGGCTCACTCAGCACCCCCAGCCAGGGCTGGTGTGGTGGCGTGCAGGTGAAGTGCTATCCCACAGAGCGGCATGGGAGCCCGGCCTTGAACACCCTAAGGACCGTCGCAACAAAGCACGTCCCAGCGACGCTGGGGCACCACGTAGAGGCTGCGGGCATAGGCACTGACTGCATTCACTCTGCTAATCATTGTTTCCAGTGCTCTGCATTCCTTAAGTCATTTAATATTTGTGATAAATCATTTTACAATTGAGGGAATTAAGACACAAAGAGGCTGACAAGCTTTCAAGAACACGCTATTAGAAAGCCCACTAAGGATTCAAACCCCAACATCTGGCATCAAAGCGCTTGCTTTTAAAGGGGGAGTTCTGAGTTTTAGTTTTCCCAGAACACCTCTAGCTACTTGCACGACATTAACAGAACCTACAAGGTCCTAGCCTGAACTGAGAGTCCATGAGTTGGCTGTGGAGAAAGGTGGAGGAATCCTGAGATGCAGGCTGAGATGGGTCTCTTGTAAGGGTCTGAAGAGAGTTGGACAATCCTGTGGGCCTGTACTCAACAGAAAGAAACCAGCAGTTTATCTTGCTGACTGTGCAGGTAACAACCAGATCTGGAGGGACACTCACTATATACAGTTCCTAAAGACTCTACCTAGCATATCTGTTAAGAGTTCTGGGTACAGATTAAAGTAGTCTCAAAAGAGATGATTCCTGGCAAGCTGTAAATGTTGACAGTTGTAAAAAAACAATGTTACTTTTTAAAACAATCCATGAGAATATAAACACTATGGTGATTCAATTCGCATTTTTTTCCATTTAAAAAAGACATGAGTAAATTCTATAACTAAAAGTTTAATTGCTCCTTTTTCTCCTTCCACTGCCCCCACAGAATTTTACCCTAATATATTTGTGTGTTGAGCATCTTTTCTTTGTTTTTTCATTGTTCTTTTTTTTTTTTTTTTAAGTTTTATTTCCTTGTTTTGTGAGAGAGAGAATGGGACAGAGGATCCAAAGCAGTCTCCCTGCTAACAGCAGAGGGCCCGAAGTTCAAACTCACAAACCCATGAGATCCTGACCTGAGTTAAAGTCAGATGCTTAACCGACTGAGCCACCCAAGTGCCCCCTTTTCTTTCTTTCTTTCTTTTTAAATTACCGGTTTCTGTCAGGATAACTAGGAAATGCTCCAAGACCAAAACCTAAGTGTCTTCACATAACAGAATTTTACTTCTCACTTACACATGACGTCAAAAGCAGGTGGGATTGTCTGAAAAACTATACAAACAGTAAGAGCATTCAGCAAAAACCAATAATCAAAATGAAAAAAATATATAGCTATCATGTATCTAAATAACAACCAATTAGAAGATATAATGAAATGGTATAAAAGATCAATAGTATACAAGGATACTTACAGGATAAATAAATAAATAAATAAATAAATAAATAGACATAATACCTAGCAATAAACTTTCATAAGAATTGCACAAGATTGGGGCGCCTGGGTGGCGCAGTCGGTTAAGCGTCCGACTTCAGCTCAGGTCACGATCTCGCGGTCTGTGAGTTCGAGCCCCGCGTCGGGCTCTGGGCTGATGGCTCAGAGCCTGGAGCCTGTTTCCGATTCTGTGTCTCCCTCTCTCTCTGCCCCTCCCCCGTTCATGCTCTGTCTCTCTCTGTCTCAAAAATAAATAAACGTTAAAAAAAAAAGAATTGCACAAGATTGACGTGAATAAAACTTTGAATAATCCCTGAATGGCACAAAAGAACACTTAAACATGTGGAGAAAAACATATTCTTGGAAAAGTGGATTTAACATCAAAGAGATGTCAATGCTCCCTAAGTTAATTTACAAATTTAAATGCAATTCCTATAAAACGCCAATAATTATTTTTAACTAGATGAAGTGATTCTAATTTACCTCTAGGAAATAATCAAGAAGAATTAAAAGAAAGAATCTGCCAGGAAAACTTTGAAAATAAAGAGTAATAGGGAGGGAGCTGGCAACTAGACGTACCAAATAAGAAAACATATTTAAAAGCCTCATTAAAGGGGCACCTGCCTGTCTCAGTCAGTAGTGCATCTGACTCTTGGGGTCATGAGTTTTAAAAAAATTTTTTTAAATAAAAGCCTCAATAAAGCAGTGTGTCACTGAAATACTAATACACAGACTAATGATATATATAACGTTAAACCCAGAAATACACCCAAATAATTTTGGGAAGTCACCAGGGATAAAGATCAATTATTCAATAAATGGCATTGGGACAAAAATATAGCCATCTGAAAAAACATAAAATTGGGTCCATACCTTACACTATACTAGAATTAAATCCAAATGAAGAAAGATATGAATGTATAAGAAGAACAAGAAGAAAACATGGGAAAAAATCCTTTTTAATCTTAGAGTAAATAAAGCCATTCTAACTCCTGTTCAAAATCCAAAAGCCACATTATGAAAAACTTTGGTTTGGCAAAAAGTGCCATGAACATAGTCAAAAGACAGATGATTAACAAGGAATAAATAGTTCCAACACATATGATAGACAAAGGGTAATCTCCCTAGCATAGAGAACTTTCAGAAGTTAATAAGAAAAAAAATCCTACAACTCAATAAAAAAACAATGAGGGGAGTTCACAGAAAAGAAAGTAAATGGCTCTTAATCACATGAAAAAAATCCAACCTCACTCAAGAGAAGAATGCAAGTTAAATTTCTTTGAGATAGTATTTTCCCCCATTTGATTGGCAAGCATCCAAAAAATTGACAGTACACCTTATGAATGTGGCTGTGGGGAAGCAGGCACATTGCTAGAGTGTAGAAGGGACCACTTGATGTATTATGACAAGTATACACAAAATATTTGACTCAACAATTCTACTTCTGGGAATCTGTCTATAGAGATGCTTGCTGGTGTAAAATGAAATAGGCGCAAGTTCATACATTGCAGTATTTTTTAGAGTAGCAAAATATTGGAAACAACCCTAGTGTCCATCAATAGGGGACTGATTGGCTGGTTCATCTATACAATAAATTACTCCATAACTCAAAAAAGAAATGAGCAACCTTTCTATAAACTGAAATGGAGATACCATCAAGGTAGATTGTTAAATAAACAAGGCAAAGGATGGAACTGTTTCACAGGCTGAGTTGTGTTCCCCCACCCCTAATTCATATGCAGAAGCCCTAACCCCCAGTACCTCAGAATCTGTATTTGCAGATAGGGCCTTTAAAGAAATAGTCAGGTTAAAATGAGGTCAGTGGGGTGGGCCCTAATCCAATCTGACTGATGTCTTTATAAGAAGAGGAGATTAGGATACAGACAACACAGATGTATGAACAGCCATGTGAGGACACAGTGTGAAGGGGTCATCTACAGGCCAAGGAGAGAGGCCTCAGGAGAATCTAACCCTACTAGCACCATGATCTTGGACTTCCAGCCTCCAGACCTGGGAGAACATAAATTTTTGTCATTTAAGCTGTTTTTTTGTGTGGTATTTGTTACAGTAGCCCTATTCAACTGTGTTAAAGAACATCATGATGTTCTTTAACTGTTAAAGAACATCATGTAAAAAGGGGAAATGAAACTATGTATTTACTTGTGTATGAAGACAGACATAATTTCTAAAATCCAAGAAACTAACAGCAGTGATTTACTGTAATGAGGCTACGGACAGAGTGGACCCTGAGCAAATGGAAGACAGGGAAGAGATGAATAATTTTCAAGGTTTGTTTTTCCTTTGAAATATATGAATGTATTACATACTCTAAAATTAAATCATAAATAAATAAAATCTCATAAATTTGCAGGAGTGTAAAATGGTATAATCATTTTGGGAAAAAGTCTTGTTTCTTAAAAAACTAATCATACACCTGTCCTATCGCCTAATAAATTGTAGGTATCTGCCAAAAAGAAATGAAAACATACATCCATTCAAAAGAATTGTACAAAAATGTTCATAGCAGTTTTATTGATAATAGCCAAAAATTGAAAGAAGTCCACACATCTATCATCAGGAGAACAGCTGAACCAATTCAGTAGGGTGCCTGGGGCCTGCTTACAATGGTTTGAACTAGCTCCTGAAAGCCAAAGGATACATTTTCAGAATTTGGCAAGACACTTGGCAAGCACAATTATTAAGATTAGGTTATAGAAATTTGTTAAAAACAAAAGACGCAAAAACTTATCCCTTCCTAGTTATTGTGTTTTACTGTTGCCTGTGCCCTAAGGCTCTTTGAGGCTCTTTGGGGCTATTGGACCTGCCTGGCGGAAATGCTCTATAACACTAAGCTGCAAGAGCTTCCTTTCCTGCCTCCCATCCATGAGGTCACATTGTAGCCTGAACTCTGACCATGGTAGGACTATCTACGTCATGCAACTTGTCCAATAATACTAAACAAGGCTTAATTTATTGCTTGCCAATTTTGTAAACTTAAGAATATGATGGAGGGGTGCCTGGGTGGCTCAGTTGGTTAAGTGTCCTACTTTGGCACAGGTCATGATCTCGCAGTTTGTGAGTTCAAGCCCTGTGTCAGGCTCTGTGCTGACAGCTTGCTCAGAGCCTGGTGGCTGCTCCAGATTCTGTCTCCCTTTCTCTCTGCCCCTCCCCGACTCACACTCTGTCACTGTCTCTCTCAAAAATAAATAAACATTAAAAAAATAAAAAAAAAGAATAAGATGGAGAAAATATTAATGTAGATTAAACTTCAAAGGGGATAATGTCTATAGCTTTCCCTTTATGAATAGCACAAAAAATTTAGGAAATACTTTTCTAATATCCAAAAACTACTATCCTACTTGGGAAAGAAATCACTCATGTCATTGACAAGCAACCGAAGTTCCAATAAGGTTTTTTCACTCAAATCTTACTGTTTAATATAAAGGGAAATATCAGTCTAGGTTATGAGACACCGTAACAATAAATTGCTGTTTTAAAGCATTAAATTTTGGGGTGAATTGGTACACAGCAGTACATAATCAGAGCAGCTCTCTCTTGAACAGCAACCCAATATCAGCCCCACATTGTGAAATCAATCTAGTCATTTATTGCCTGCATTTTAGAGTGAACTAGACTGGAAAACAAAATAAAAGAGTGCCTAGCACAAGAGTATGGTTAAGTATTACTTTGTAACTCTTCATATATATGTTTTTTTAGTATAATTTATTGTCAAGTTGGCCAACATACAGTGTAAACAGTGTGCTCTTGGCTTCAAGAGTAGATTCCCGTGGTTCATTGCTTACATACAACACCCAGTGCTCATCCCCAAAAGTGCCCTCCTCAATGCCCATCACTCATTTTTCATATATGTTTTTACATATATTATGTACTAGGTTATGAAGTAAATTCATTATGTAGGCGATAGTCAAAAAGTTGGAAAATACTACTCTACAGTATTTATCGAGAAGCACAATTATTTGTTCACAGGGTACCAGCATCTTAAAACTGACTAGATAGTGCCAAATTGCTCTCTAAAGGCTTGTAATAAGCTACACCATCCGTAGTAAGATACAAGCTCTGATAGCTTCACGTATTTGTCACATTTAGTATAAAACTTTAAAATGTTTGCCAATAAGCTGAATGTGTAATGTCATCTCACAATTGTTTTAACTTCTATTTCTTATGCACCTGATATAATCCTTGTAAATAATTTTTGACCAGAGTCTGTTTATTATGGGATCATTGCCCTAAACAATTACTGGCTTAAAGAGTACGAACTATGCTACACTTCTATGTTAAATCTTATATCAAATTTAACTCTGGAAGGGTTGCACCAATCTATAGTTGCACAAGCACTGTATGCCACTCACTGTCTCATCAAATCCTTGTATTTAACATTTCATTAAAAACCTTTTAAAATTTGATCACTGAAAAACCACTTGTTTTAATTTGCATTTGTTAGATCACAGGCAAGCTTCATTTACAAGATTCATTTGTTGTATTTGTGTTTTCTCTTGTGTGAATGATTTACTCATAATTTTTTGCCTGTTTTTATACTGGAGTCTTAGGGTTTTTCATGTCAATCCGTTTGAGTTCCTTCTGCATAAAACTTGAGGAGTTAATAGGAGAACAGCACTTTTTTCCCTTTACTATCTAGCTGGAGGCAAAGTTTTTAAGAGTGCAAAACTGTTTTGGTTCAGCATATTGGATTAAACATAGGGATCTACTCTTCCCTTCCAAACCCTGTTAAGGTAAAAGAAAATGTGTTTTTAATGTACTATTATTATTATTTATTTTGTTTTTTATTAATAATTTTATTATTACTTTAAGTAGTCTCCATGCCTACCATGGGCTTTGAACTCAGGACCCTGAAATCAAGAGTTGTATGCTTTACCAACTGAGCCAGCCAGGCTAGAAAAGTTATTTTTATTTTATTTTATTTTTTATTTTTATTATTTTTTTAATGTTTATTTTTGAGAGAGAGAAAAAATGTGAGTGGGGGAGGGCAAAGAGAGAGGGAGACACAGAATCTAAAGCAGGCTCAGGGCTCAGAGCTGTCAGCACAGAGCCCGATGCGGGTTGAACTCAGAAACATGAGGTCATAACCTAGCTGAAGTCGGACACCCAACCTACTGGGCCACCCAGGTGCCCCAAGAAAAGGTATTTTTAAAAGAAGGAATCCTGAATAGTCCTGGAAAACAACTTAAGGATACTATTGGTTGACCAGATATTTACAGACAGTTGAGCATGTAGAAAGCAATTAGGGTCCGAAGCTTCTCACTCAAGATGGCAGACCAAAAACACACTTTGGTTTTCTATTCCCTCTTTAGACTTTTATGAAATAGATATTAGGTGTTTAACAAGCAACACAGCAAACTGAAGTAGTAATAGAGGCCGTGGTGAATGAGGGAGGAGAGGGACTCACTTTAATGTAAATGGTTTAAATAGGCAGAGCAGGTGTGAGGAGGGAGAGGGAAAGGTGGTGAGAAATAGCCTATGAACAGGGACAGTAACAGCTCTCTTTCCCATTCTCGTGTGCATGGACAGTTTCATGTTTATAGTGGGCAAAAACCCAAAAGAAGCGGCTCAACTGTCTGAAGAAAACTAAGGCTTTTCAGTAGATGTTGAGGGCAAAATAAAGTCAAATGTAAGTATGCAAAAACTCTTTGTTTCCTACCCAATAGAGACCGTTTCAGAATTTCTGTCTAGGTAGAGCAAAGGTATAGCAAGCTGAGTGAAAGAGCTTCCTAGTCCTGGGCTGGACTTCACTTTAGCTTGACCCAAAAGTCAAGTCTGTTTTCACTAGAAGATTTCCATTCCAAATAAAGTGGGATGTGGCATGGAGAGACATGACATATTACTTCATGTCTTATTTATTTTATTGAAGTTTATGTACTTACGTATGTATGTATTTTAGTAATCTCTACACCCAATCTCTGAGGCTTGAACTCATGACCCTGAGACTAATAGTCCCATGCTCTTTCAACTGAACCAGCCAGGCACCCGCATTTCCTATTTAGATTTTCTTTTCTAACCACAAAAGACTTAACATTTTCTTTTTTCAATTTTAGTACTAGTAAACAGGGCAAAAAAGGGAGCACATAATTTGGTTTGACCAAGTTGAGGACCACAAATTCTATGGAGCCATGGAGCAAGGCGACCAATGAATATGGAGTCCTAGCGTGGTTCCTTGAAGCCCTCTTTCAGTTCTGGACCGGAGGACACATATTCAGTATTGGCAGATATGGGGCTGGAAAGCAGGTATTCTTACCTCCACAGTTGGCCTTTTTCCTCCTATACTTTGTCAGTAAACTTGGACAGAAAACCAATTTTACTGAGCACTGCTCCTCGTGAGAGTGCCCTGCAACCATCCTCAGATCAAATGCAGCACCAGGCCTAGTGGCAGCAAGTTGGGCATGCTGGTGTCAAAATGACTTAGGTGATTTGAGAGCATGTCAGGACACTCCAGAGGAGACTTTCATTTACCTCCTGCTTCCACTTATGGAGTCCCAGTAGTCCAGGCTGATTAGGATCTGCAAGTTGCTGTTCGTATCACCAGTGACTGGCACACTGTGATTTTTCAATTCACCTTTATTGAATAAAGTGTTTGTAACCATGCACAAAACATGGTGATGGTGAGTGCTTGTGAGCTCTGCTATGTATGGTGGAATAGTGTATTAATAGCATAAGAGAACTGTTTTGACCTGAATTCAGATTAAAGAGATTGGAAAAGAAAGAAAGGAAGAAAGGAAGGAAGGAAGGAAGGAAGGAAGGAAGGAAGGAAGGAAGGAAGCAAGCCAATTTTACTAAACCAGAAAACTTACTAGGAGACACTTCCTGCTCCAGCTCCTGGAACATCCACTTAAACCAAATTGGATTCAATTATTACCTTTTTCCTGTTGTCTCAGTGATTTAAAGTCAAGTGATTAATTGAAGAAAATTTGGAAAATACAGAAAAGTATGAAGAAATAAGTCATCCACAGCCCCATTGCTCAAAGACAAAATGCTTGTGTATTTTGGGACATTTCAACTCCAAGCCTTGAAAGATACCTAAGATTAACACAGAAGATAGGGCTAGCCTTATCACTTTACTGAGAGATGGTCATGAACTTCAGTGATGTCAGGTAATTTGCTCAGACTTATTCTTGGGTAGTGGGGACCAGGAAGAATTCTAGAAGACTCCAATCTCTGAACTCTTTGTTGACTAAGTCACACTATTTTACAAAACATTAGATTGGAAAGTATCACAGGACTCCCCACCCTGAATTTCTTTTCCCAGAGAGAAGCGAGGTTAAGACAGGAGCTCTTGCCATCTCAGTTTGGAGTTTTGAAGCCCATTAACTACAGGCCTTTCCTCCAATTTTTAAAATTTAAAACGTGTGTGTGTGCGTGCGCGCGTGTGCGTGAGAGAAAGAGTTTACATGCAGATGTTAAAAATGAGAGACCAGTCCCCAAAGGGAGTCACTTGTGCCAAATTCCACACTACTAAACCAAGACTTAATACCTAAGTGTAGTTTTAACCTCCCAGGAATGTAACCTTTAACCATACAATATGGAATTACCTGGTCAGCATAGTGAGTTAATCTGCTTGATAGATCCCCTTAGGAAGGCATCCTTGCCTGAAACAATGCATTCTTTGCTAACAATTTTCCTGTTCTGTCCTCTTTCCACCTTTAAAAACCTTTCCTTTTCTACAGCTCATTGGAGTTCCTTTCTATTTGCTAGGTAGGATGCTGCCCTATTCATGAATCCTCGAATAAAATCAATTTGATCTTTAAAAAAAAAAATTAACTCAGTTACATGTTTGCTATTTATCACAGAAAAGAAAACAAATCTTAAGCGCACAGCTTGATAAATGTTTACACGGTACTTACCTTTCAGGAGTAGAGTTGCCCAAGATTCCCTCAGGCCACTTTCCAGGAAGTGTCCCAACCCTGACCCTAGAGGCCCCACAGGGGCTTAAAAGCACCATAAAAGTTTCTCAGTAAAGATAACTAACATTTCTTTTTCCCCTCCATTACCTTCTTTGTTTTTAAATAAAATTTTTATTTTGAAATAATTTTAAATTTGCAGAGAAAAATTAGTATATTCAGTTTCTCATGATGCTTACATCTCACATAACCATGGCACAATTCTCAAAACTAAAAATCACTAGTAATTATTATTAAAGTCAAGACTTTATTTGGAATTTACCAATTTTTTTCACTGTCAATTTTGCTGTTCCAGAATTCCATCTAGGATCCCTCACTGCACCTGACAGTTTCTCAGTCATTCCCTGTTTTCAATGACCTTCATAGTTTTGAGGCATACTGGTGAAGTATTTTGTGGAACATCCCTCAATAGGGATTTGCCTGATGTTTTTCTCATTCCACTGGGGTGGAAGAGCACAGGAAAAGTGACATTCTCATTACATCATGTCAGGGTTAAGTATTACCAACATGACTTACTGCCACTGTTGATGTCAACCTTGATCACATGGTTGAGTAGCGTTTGTCAGGTTTTTCCACTGTAAAGTTATTTTTCCCCCTTCTCACACTTTACTCTTTGGGAGGAAGTCATTATGCAGATTGAGGGGTGGGTGGGTGGAGATTAATAGCCCCTCATAATGGAGGATGATTAATTAGAATTCCTCTACAAAAAAAAAAAAACTTTTCTTCCCATTAATTTATTTAATCATTTATTTACAAAAGAAGGGCTTGTTTTACACTCTAAGTTATAATCCAATTATGTATAACTTATTTTGCTGCTCAAATTGTTCCAGATTTGGCCATGGAGAGCTCTTTCAGGTTGACTTCTGTATCTTATGACACGCCTCCACGGTTTATTTTTTGAGCATTCCTTACTTCTGTCGCTACATCAAGCTCCACACTCTAGGTTGTACTTTTCCTGCCCCACCTCTAGAGCCACTCATTTCTCTAAGGAGCCACGGCTCTTTTTATTGGAGGGTTATATTTAGATGCAAGATCAGGGTGCAAACAGTTCCTTTTCAGTTGAAAAGTAAGCCTCCCTCCACTCCAGCAGAACTGAGGATGTCCCAGCTCCCTCCCCTCCCTCTCCAGCTCTCCTTTCCCCTGCCCTCCCCTCGGCTCCCCTCCCCTCTCCTCCTCTCCCCTCCCCGCGAATACCGAGGCTCCGCCGTGGCCCCCAAGACCATTCCAGGCATGCCCCGCGCGGCCAGGCGCATGCGCCACGGCGGTGTGACGTTGGACGGCGGCCAGGACGCAGGCGTGGGGCATTTGCAGCCAGAGAGCTTCAGCGGCGTCCTTGCGCTCTGTCGCCCTGCTTCTGTGCTCCGCGGCGGCGGCCCGATAGTTCGCAGGTAAATGTCCCTGTCTGGTTCCGGCGACCCCGAGCCGGACCCACCCGCCTGCGCCCCTTCTTCTCCCCATCCCCTGGGGTTGGTCCCTTTGGAGCCTCTCTTGGGGCTCAGCCCTGTACTCCTCCGAGAAGACCCCCTCTCGGCTAGCGTCCCGCCCCTCTCCAGTGTCGGTCCTTGCAGAGCCTCTGCTAGAGTTGCCCCGCTCTGCGCGCCCTCCCCTTCCCTAGCGTCGGTCCCTGCTGAGCTTCCCCTTGAGCCGCCCAGCACCGCACCCTTCCGAGAGGACGCCCTCCCGGGCGTAGGTCCCAGCAGAGCCTCCTCTAGCGCCGCCCACTCGGCGCCCCTCAGAGTTGACCCCCGGCCCACATTCTTTTCTCCCGTTGCTCGTGTCGGCCCCACCAGAGCTTCTGCTAGAGCCGTCCATTTGCGCGCGCCCTCCTCTTCCACCGTGTCGGCCCCTCCAGAGCCTTCCCTAGAGCCGCCCACCCCGCGACCCTCTGAGCGGACACCGTCGGCTTCTACCAGGCTGGAGCCGCCCAACTCCGCGCCGCTCTGCAGGGACTGCCCTCGGCCCGCGCCCTCTCCCCTCCCTGGTGCTGGCCTCTCCAGAGCCTCCCCTAGAGTCTCCCAGCCCCGCCCGAGCTCTCCCGCAGCCGTTCCGCTTCCCGCAGTTTCTCCCGGCCGGCTCGCTGCCTTTCCGCTCCCCGCAAGTGCTCCCACCCGTCCCGCTGTCTTTCCTCCAGCTCGGGTGTCCTAGTGCCGGCTGTCTGGTCGAGGAGACTTGGGCTCTTTTCGTTCCCCTCCGGCACGGAGATCGCACCCTCTTTAAGGAATCCAGAACGGCATTGAAACTCTGCACTCGCGGGTGCGCTCGGCCCCCGCTTCGTTTCACCTACTCTTAGCTGTGCAGTCTTAGGGCCTTGGTTGTACTTTTTCCACATGTGATCCTTTCATTCATCCAGATCAGGAACTCTGAACCTCAGCGGGGGTTTATTTAGTGTTGACATAGAGTTTTTTGTTTTTATCTCAAATGTAGAGTAAATTACATAGAAGAGGCTTTGTAAATGAACGAATAGTAAGTTCCCGTTTTTTCAGGGAAGTGGAGGGAATGAGGTACGACTGTCACACTACCAAAAAATCTAGAGCACCGTGATTAATTCCCAACACCATTGACTCCAAGTCCCTGAGAATTTTTTTTTTTTAAGTACCTCCTCTGACTAGGACGGGGTGGAGCCACTGCCAGAGGCAGTTCCCTTGTATTTAAAGGGAGGAAAGGGTCTCCTGGTCTTTGAGGAAACCAGTGCCAGTGCAGGAAGTGAGTTGTCAGAAGTCACGAGGGGAATTAGGGCCGAGCTGGGACTGTTTAGCTGCCTGTTTACTTTGGCTCTCTTTATTTGTTGAACAAATCAATGACCAAAATATTTGCCTATATGTGCTTGTGCAGCCAGGTTACTAAGGGCCAGCCTGTACATGGGAACGAGAATGTCTAGGGTTTCCTCTTCCTGGTAGTGATTTTTTTACTTGACTCCTCCTCTTCACCCCCCCCCCCCCCAGCAGCATACTGATCTGATCTCTGAGGGCAGAAATCCAACATATGTTGGAGGATCATCCTGGCAGATGAGGTAGTGTTCAGTAAATGCTTTCTAAGGGAGGCTGCAGAAAATAACTCAGAATCTGACAAAGGTTCTTCACTAGCATATTTTTAATGATGTCAGTACATTTTATAAGTAAAATTCCTAATCTCAAGGACTGAATTTATGAAATGTGTGCATCAGTGGTATAGAAAGAACAGATACCACTCTTGTTGTGATAGTCCTATTATTCTTCTGGAAGATACTAGTTTTTCCTGACTCTCCCTAGAGGCTATGCTATGCTTCCCAGTTTGCCACCCTACAGGAATATTTGGTTTCTTTCTCCTTACCTCTGCCTTTTTTCTTTTTTCTAGATGTGTAAAGAAATTAAAAATGGTTAGTGTCTCTAACTACAAAAAACTGCAGATAGTAAAATAAACTATTAAACATGTTACAAAAAGTGGGCTGTCATGTTTTATTGGTTGTATATTTGCTTCTGAATTTGATCATGGGCACAGACAGTTGAACTTTCTTATCTGTCTAGTTTGTCTGCCCTTTGATGAGTACTTGTATTAGGCTTGTTAAGTGGTTGCTACTGCCAATGGTTGTAGTGCCAACGCTACACTGACCTCTGAGTGATGATGGCTCACCCAATTCTTGTCCCCTGTATTTAGGGTACACTTGGGACTTCTTGTTGCCTTTACATTATTGTTATTTAAAAACTTTTTTGGGGGGGCAGCTGGATGGCTCAGTTGTTTAAACATCCGACTCTTGATTTCCATTCAGGTCATGATCTCGTGGTTTGTGAGTTCGAGCCTGGGCTCCACATTGACAGTGGGAGCCTGCTTGGGATTCTCTCTCTCTCCCCCCTACTTTCTTTGCCCCTCCTATGTTCTCTCTCTCTCTCATTCTCTTAAAATAAGTAAAATAAACCTAAGAAAAAATGGTTATAATTTAAAAGAAAAATAATTTTTTTCGGGGCACCTGGGTGTCTCAGTCAGTCATCCAACTCTTCATTTTGTCTGAGGTTATGACCTTATGGTTCATGAGATTGAGCCCTAAATCGGGCTCTGCGCTAACAGCATGGAGCCTGCTTGGGATTATGTCTCTCTGCCGCTACCCTGCTCATGCTCTGTTTTTCTCAAAATAAGTAAATATACATTAAAAAAACTTTTTTTTTTTTTTTTTAAGATTTTAAGTTGTCTCTACACCCAGCATGGGGCTCGAATTTACCACCCTGAGATCAAGAGTGGCACGCTCCACCTTATCCATCCAGGTGCCCCTAACATTATCATTTTTTTTTTAAGGTTTATTTTTTTTTTTGAGAGAGAGAGAGAGAAAGACAAGAGTTCTAGCTGGGGAGGGTAGAGAGAGGGAGATAGGGAATCCTAAGCAGGCTCGGACCCATGAACCGCAAGATCATGACCTGAGCTGAAGTTGGACACTCTACTGACTGAGCCACCCAGGCCCTTCCCCTACACTATTATTTTTGAAGAACAGAGTTTTCCTCCCTTTGAAAAGGTAGGAACTTTTACAGTTAAGGTACAGAGAGGGCTAACTAGAGGAACCAGGATATTGTGAATGAGTCAGTTGTAGACACGCAACTCTAAATTGCATTTCTTAAAATAGTAACGTAATTATAGCAGTTCTCAGTTTTGGAGCACCTACAGGGCTCTTTGGGCATATTATCTCATTTAATTCTCACACTAACCCCCTATGAGATAACTAGTAGTGTCCTGTTGTACAGGTAAGAAGAAAAGTGAAACTTGGGAGGTTTAGTATTGTGCTCAAAGTCATACCAGTTAGTAAAAGGCAGAGCTCAGAACTGACAGATTCCAAAGGCAATGTTCTTTCTACCTCTTAAATTAATCTCTTTTGGATTCAGTGCTTTTAAAATGATTTCAGTTCACATTTAAAATAATTTGAATTGTTGAAGGGCACCTGCGTGGCTCCGTTGGTTAGGTGTCCAACTCTTGATTTTGGCTGAGGTCATGATCTCATGGTTTATGAGCTCAAGCCCTGCCTCAGGCTGCTGGCTGACAGCATAGAGCCTGTGTGGGAATTCCCCCCTGCCCCCCACCTTTCCCCTGCTCATGCTTGCTTTTTCTCTCTTTCTCAAAAATAAATAAACTTAAAAAAAAATATGAATTGTTGAATATGGTTTATGTTTAAAACTTCCTATAGGTTTTCTGGCATGTGTGTAATGTGGGTATTTTGCAGCTAGTTTGCTGGTGTTTTATTCTGTTGAGACCCAACAGCAGGACTTTTATCTGATGAGTTTTCGTTTATGCAGTAGATCTTGCTCCAGGATATAAAGAGTGAAGCGTTGAAATAAGTTATGAAGTGATGTGGACTTCAGCAAAGTAAGGCAAAAAAATATTCCTGTTCCTTTAAAGATGGATTTGGTTCTGTATTCAGGGAAGTTTTTTGTTTGTCTACAAGATTTTTGTTTTTACTTCTAGTGTATATATGTTCAAATTTTGACCTTCAAGAGCATCTTAATTTATTAAGTCTTCTAAGCCATTTGAGAAGCCACCTAATGTGTTTCTGTCTTCTGGAATGTTTTGGGCAAATTTTATTCATGTGCTAGTGAGGAAGTAATAGTGATAATAGTAATTGCTGCGTGAGCAGCTACCAATTCTTGAATTTTAGTAAATGTCAGGCACTATGCCAAATATTTACATGTTTTTTCACCCAATTTTCCAAATATCTATCAAGTAGGTGTTGGTATTCTCATTATATGGGCTAAGAAACTAAGCCTTGGAAAAGTTAAATAACTTGCCCAAAGTTATCTATAAGTGAGTGAGTCAGGATTTGAACATGGGTCATCTGTTTTTGTCTCTGCTGCTGGTCTCTCTGTGATTTATGCTTTGTTTTCCCCTTAACTCATTTTAGTTGCATTTCAGGAGGGAGCAGAGTTAGCTGTTTATGCTCCTAATAATCCATCTTTAATGTTGAAAATAGCAAAGCAGTCATTAGCATGGGTAATCTTGACATTATTGGTATATCTTTTGTCTTGGATTCTCATTTTAATATCACTGTGTGTCTTCTCTCTTTGAAAATAACTCTCCTGTGAATTACAGTGTTTAGTGATAAAAACACGGATTTTACATAACCGTAATATTTTTGTTTAACACAGAAAGAAAAATTTAAAAAATGGATGTTTGAAGTCTGCCTCTCCCGCCCCAGCACTGTTTCTAGGTAACTTCAAAGCAGGGCAGGCTAGTAGGATCAGGAATTGGCCTAGGCCAATGAATAGTAGGATACCTCTTTTAGGCAGTGACATGTGAGTGCTCTGTAAGGCTGAAGGCAGGACTGAGTGACAGTGTCTCCTCTGTTCTGGTCAGGGTTCAGGAGCTTGGCAGGGTATGGATTCTAGACAGATAACAGCTTCGGTCCAGCTTAGGTGAGGTGGGTCATTTAAGGAGCCAGGTACTGGCAACGGCTTATTTAAGAACTTGTTGCCCTTGGTTTATCTTCTTTATAGGGCATAGTGTGGAGGTTCTGTATTGTGTTACATACATGTTGCTTGTGGGTTGGGAGCCAGAGGCAAGGTTGCTCTTGCTGCTGGAGGCTGAGACTAAGGCTGATGAGGCAATATGCTGCATATGGTGCTGGTGATAACAAACTGGTGCCTGACAGAAGAGGCTAGTAGTCACAAAGGACACACATCTCTTCAGTGAAGGTAAAGAACTTGTTTTCCTGCCTTCAGTTGAGTGCCCACCTTGCTGTGTCTGCTAGATGGCAAAATGCCCTTGCCTCAGTCCCCCTAAGATGTGCTGTGTGGATGATATTGCCTGACTAGAGTGAAGATCCCACAGGGTGCTTGAGGAGGCTTTCATTATCATGGGGCTTTAATATTTTCTTCTTTTTGACTTTTCTGGAGACTGGCTTGTGAGTGCCTGCCCAGCAGGTACAAGTAACCGGACTCTGTATTCCTGCGGGTGTGAATTCCAGGTTTGTTTCCTAAAAGTCCTGCTCTCCAGTGGTTTAAGTTTTAGGCTGGTTTGAAGTCTATTCCTACAGTCTTCTCTACTGCTAAGTTTTATACACTTGAGCCCTTAACTCAGAAGTCTAGACTTTTTGTCTTAAAAAAGAAATTGTGGCATCTTGGTAAACACAACAAATACCCCTTATTATTACCATAATAACCATTTGAATTATCAAGTGAGGAGAAGGTATTATACAAGTCAGAGCGTTTAAACTTTCTTTTAACACCCCCCTCCCCTGGGCCCCCAGTTGGGTGAAATCCAAACTCACATCGGAAGTTGTGTGCTTTCTCTAACACATTCTATAGCAGTGTATTTGGTTTTAGTCATCATTTTATTCTTAGGATGCCTTTCATCCTCAGTTGGTTCTAATGAACTATAATTATTGTTTTCGATTTGGCATTATTAGATGCTCTTCCTTCAGCTGGTTGGTTTTTTTTAATCCTTTCTAAAGACATTCCTTCCTGAAAGCATCTTTAATTTTTTAAAGTTTAATTTACATTTTTATTTGTAGAGACAGTGTGCATGAGCAGGCGAGAGGGTCAGGGGCGGGGGAGAGAGGGAGGGAGGGAGAGAGAGAGAGGGAGGGAGGGAGGGAGGGAGAGAGAGAGAGGGAGGGAAGGAGGGAGAGAGAGAGAGGGAGGGAGGATATGAATCTTAAGCAGGCTCCATGCTCAGCGCAGAGCCTGATGCCGGGCTTGATCCCACAATTCTGGGATCATGGCCTGAGCTGAAATCATGACTGACTGAGCCACCCAGGTGCCACGTGTCTTTGCTTTTTGACAGTAGGCACAACTTGCTGTTTCCTGTCCCTAAATTGTAACCAGCTGATTTTCAAGGAGCACTGACTCCTTTTTGAGAAGACCAGTATCAGATAAAAATCTGGACATGGGGTGCATGTGAAATTGTCCCACATAATGACTAAAGATAGACAGGATGATACCAGATAAGAAGCTACTTGAGTCTACAGAATTACCCTTTCAAAAAGTCACGAGTTTCTGTTGATAATTCCAGTTTAAGTTTCTTTAGACCTTGTTATAATAGTTTTCTCTTTCTCTAATGGTTTTGAATTATTTTACATAAGCACACCAAAGGTATGTTTACGATGTCCCCTTGATGTAGAAGTTGTTTTTTTTTCCTTTTGAATTTTTATTCAGATGGTCTGAAATTGATTCCCAAGTCAGCTGATCAGATTCCTATTGTTGACATACCTTGAGTGCCAGATACCTGAAAAGTAAAACCCAGGCTTACGCCAAGGCAGTACCAAAGAGAACATGAGTAACTCAGATGTTGACCCATGCAGTTGGTAGATAATAGGAAATCTCAAGGTTTTTAAGGTTTTATTTGGAACTTCCTTTTTGACACTCTATTTTCAGGGGTGCTAGCGTTGTTAATGGTTGGTTTTACAGGTATGTAAAATTGTTGGACTCAGTTTCTTAAAAGACCTTTGAGTAAATGAAGGTTTTTTTTGTTTTTTTGTTTTAATGTTTATTTATTTTGAGAGAGAGAGAAAGGGAGAGAGAGCAGGCACGCAAGTAGGGGATTTCAGAGAGGGAGAGAATCCCAAGCAGGCTCCGCAATGTCATCGCAGAGCCCGATTCGGGGCTTGATCCCATGAACCTTATGATCACGACCTGAGCTGAAATCTGCGTCAGGTGCCTGACTGACTGAGCCAATCAGGTGCCCCAATGAAGGTGTTCTTACCAGTGTTAACACCGGTCTGACATTTTGACTATTATGAATGACAGCAAATAGAGTCAAAATGATATCAAGAATCATTTGAGAATACAAAAAAGTTACCAGAAAAGTTCAGGAAACATCTTTCTATTGCTCCACATTTTTACACAACCACCAGCTGTTGAAGTACCAGCAAAGTTGTAGGACAACTTTGCAGCCAGGGTTTTTTTTTTTTTTTTTTTTTAACGTTTATTTATTTTTGAGACAGAGAGAGACAGAGTATGAACAGGGGAGGGGCAGAGAGAGAGGGAGACACAGAATGTGAAATGGGCTCCAGGCTCTGAGCTGTCAGCACAGAGCCCGACGCGGGGCTCGAACTCACAGACTGTGAGATCATGACCTGAGCCCAAGTCGGACGCTTAACCAACTGAGCCACCCAGGCGCCCCTGCAGCCAAGTTTTATAATAATCGTATTGTGACTTGGTAGCTCCCAATACCTGCTAGTAATTTTTGGCCTATTCCCAGATATTTTCTTTTTCACATGAAATACAGACTGAGAATTCATGTTACGATGGTAGACACTTTACTATAATTACCTAGGATTTGGCATGAATGAATGTGGTTTGATGTTCTGGGGTAATAACACAGCTGTTCGAGATGTAATGCTGTCTATAACATTGCATCACCCATCTGTTTAATTTATAAGTTTGACCTGTTGCTTTTACTAAAGTATAAGTACGTAAAAACGGGGACTTTGGCTTGGTCCCTGCTGTGTTCTTAGTGCCTACCACAGGCTGGGAACATATTAGCACTCAAAGGATATGTGTTGCATGAAAATATGGTGGTGTCCGTTTGGAACTAAATGATTGTTTTAGGATGTTTTAGGCTCCAAGTTTTAGGAAACCAGTTCAACCCAGTTTAAATAATAAAGAAACGTTCATTTTGCCTAACAGAGAGCCTTGGATTAGGGTGGGTTTCCCTGCCAGTGCACCTGCATATCCACTGGGGGAAAGGGGGAGACATTGCCTTTCTGATTCTCATTCACCTGGGACTGTTTGAGCATCTAAATATGTGGGAGAAAAATGGGGAAAGATGGAAAACTTCCTTTCTTGGTGAGGACAGATAGCATGAGTTGGCAGAAATTGCAAGGACATTAAGAACCTTTAGAGTATGAGATTTTGGAGATGCTGGAGTATAGGATGAACCAAGCTTGTGGAGCTCTTTTTGCAAAGGTTTGGAGAGGGGAGAATTTAGCCGTACTTAGATGCGGGAAAAATTAAAGGTGGGGAGACTAATTTGTTCTTTTCAGGTGCCTACTTGGGCTTTTGCTCTGTTTTGCTAACCCTTAAAGAGAATACCTAAAAATGCTAAAGTAGAGAACCAAAGTGGCCCATAATTTCAGCCTCCAAAAAAAATCTATTTTTTTAATTAAAAAAAATTTTTAAGTAATCTTCATGCCCAACATGAGGCTCAAACTCATGACGTGAGATCAAGAGTTGCACGCTCTACCAACTGAGCCAGCCAGGCGCCTCTAAAATCTGTTGATTAAAAAAAAAAGGATAGAAGTTGCTGGGTGATTCAATTGATTGAACGTCCCACTCTTGATCTCATTAGTTAGTTCAAGCCCTGCATTGGGGGCTTGAAATATCACAAAAAAGGTGTAATAGGACTGAATAGTCACTTTTCTGATACATACCCAGCATTGCCTCTCTCCTCTCTTCAGATGCACATCCTTAGCAGTTTCTTTGATTCCTTCCACAAAACAATTACGCAGGTATCAGCACATACTGTTCTACCCCCTTTTAAACATCTGCGAAATGATCTGTCACGTGTGGAGGGTGGGTATCCTTTGAGTGGTCTTCTGATGTGGGGCACTTTGATTGGAGCTAGTTCTTTCCAGTATAAGCGATATTACCACAAATACACAGATATGTTGGTGAACCTCTGCACATGTATCAATGAGGTATAATCCTAGTAATGGTGAAATCGCTGGGTCAGAGTTTATGAACATTTAAAATTTTGATAGATGTTGTCAAAGTTTCCTCCCAAAAGTTTGCAACATTTTTTGTTCCTGCCATCATACATACTCCTTTCTGGATATAATAGTGTTTTTCATTTGTGCCCATCTGATAGGTAATATTGTTAACTTGTGTTTTGAATTTTGTCTCTTGAATTGAGAGATAAATTGAATGTCTTACAAATTTATTGCTCATTTATGTTTTTTTTTTGTGAACTGCCTGATGATAATCATTTGTTATATGTGAGTTTTGTACATGCAGGAAATTAGCTTGTTGCTGCCATATAATTGTAAATGTTTTTTTTTTTTCCTTTTTTAAAGTTTATTTATTTTTGAGAGAGAGGGAGGGAGGGAAGGAGACAGAGATGGGGGGCTGGGAGGGGCAGAGAGCTGACAGCAGAGAGTCCAGTTTGGGGCTTGAACTCATGAACCTTGAGATCATGACCTGAGCCAAAGTCAGACACTTAACCGACTGAGCCACCCAGGCACCCTGTAAGTGTTTTCTCTTAATCTTTTATCTTTTTGACTTTTTATTTTGTCACTCAGATTTTTATTTTTATGGAGTTAAATTTATCGCACCTTTTCTTGACTTCTGGTGTTCTGCTTTGACTGGGCCACTCTGCCTGTTGACACCAGTTCACATCTGACTGGGCTGTGTGAAGTCAACTGGGCACACCAAATATAAAGCTAAGGCAGCAGACCCCAGAGCCCCAGGACACTGGGCATGTTAGGAGAAGCTACAGGTCCTTGACAGAGTCTTAGTGTTCCTGGGGCTGCTTTATGTTTCTTGAGTGGCATTAGATTTCGTAAGGTGGGTAAGAGTGTTGAGGCCAAACCCTAGAGTGGAAGGTGGGGGGAGGGTTTATATTGACCCCACTGAGGAGGTATTAGGTAAATGCCAAGTGGCCAGTTAGGTAAAATGGCTTTGGTCCCTTCCTCAGCTGACACAGAAAGGGATGAGAATGGAGAGATGGCTGTGATTTTGTGATGTAATAAGAAATATGTGAACTTCTAAAACCTTGTAATTTCTCCGGGATCCTGGGTGGCTCAGTTGGTTAAGTGTTTGACTTCGGCTCAGGTCATGGGTTTGAGCTCTGCATCAGGCTCTGCACTGACAGCTCAGATCCTGGAGCCTGTTTTGGATTCTGTGTTTCCCTCTCTCTTTTTCTCTGCCCCTTCCCCACTTGTGCATGCTCTCTCTCTTCCAAAAATAAACTTAAAAAAAAAAATAAATAAAACCTTGAAATTTCCTGAGATAGAGGTGCTAGGAGTGTCTTGTGATTCATAATAAGTCCCTTTCAGCCATACATAAGTTTATGCTAATGAGGTGACTCTTGGTGGGTCCCCAGATAACTTCAAAATGGGGCTGGTTGCTGAGGGTCACTGTTGTGATTACAAGCTTAGAACATTCAGGGGCGCCTGGGGGACTCAGTTAAGCATCCAACTCTTGATTTCTGCTGAGGCTGTGATCTCACGGTTCATGAGTTCAAGCCCCTGCACTGTCAGCACAGAGCCCACTGGGGATTCTCTCTGTCTCTCTCTCTGCCCTTCCCCTGCTTACACGCTCTCTTTCTCTCTCAAAATAAATAAATAAACTTTAAAAAAAAAAAAAAAAAAGCTTAGAACTTTCAGCCCCATCCCTGGACCTGCAGGGATGGGGAGAGCCTGGGTATTAAGTTCAGTCACCAGTGGCCAGTGATGTAATCAATCATGCCTACCTAATGGAACCTCCCTTAAAACCCCTAAATGCCGGGGTTCCAAGAGCTGGGTTGATGATCGCATAGAGGTGCTGAGGGGGTGGTGTGCCTAGAGAAGGCACTTTGCCCTCACTCTTCCATCTTGTTCTTCTTGAGTTATATCCTTTAGGATAAACAGGCAATGGTAAATAAAATGCTTTTTCCTGAGTTCTGTGAGCAATTCTGGCAGATTATCAAATTTGAGGAGAGGTTGTGGGAACTCCCAGTTAGTAGGTCAGAAATACTGGAGACTCAGGACTTGTGTCTAAAGTGGGACCACTCTTGTGGAACTGAGCCCGGAACCTGTGGGGTCGGATGCTAACTCCAGGTCAGAATTGGGTTGAATCAGTAGACATCAAGTTGGTGTCCTGAGATAGGGAGAATTGGTTATTAATGTTGGAAAGACCCCACACGTTTGGTGTCAGAAGTGTAAGTGAAAAACAGCTCATGTGGGCCATTCTCTTTTCTGGGTGTAACTTTGAACCTGGCTTTTTTTATAGGTGGAAAGATGGCGTTTGTGAAGAGTGGCTGGTTGCTGCGACAGAGTAAGTACAGGACATGAGCACCTTGGTCTGGGTTTAATGTTGCCTTAGGGTACATATTTATTTCTGTTGCTGAAACAGATCACACTTAAAAACAAATAGGGGGACTGGGTGGCTCAGTTGTTAAGCATCTGACTTCAGCTCAGATCATGATCTTGTGGTTTGTGAGTTCAAGCTCTGTGTCGGTCTCTGTGCTGACAGTTCAGCCTGGAGCCTGCTTCAGATTCTGTTCTCCCCCTCTCTCTCTGACCGCTTGCATTCTCTCTCTCTCTCTCTCTCTCTCCCCCAAAAACAAACAAACAAAAAAAAAACAAATAGCAAAGTCTTATTAATATTGTTGCTCTGGATTTTCTCTTGGAAATTTTACAGCTCTATGAGCTGTGTTTCTGTTCACACAGAGTTCTTTCTTGGTTGCTGCCTTGACAGAAACCAGAGAATGGTGGTAATCCCTGCTGGTTTTTCTCTTTTTCTCACTAGCATGCTGTATTATTCATGGCTGACCTGAGGCCCTGCTTGAATGTAACCAAGCTGAGCTCTGATATATTAGCATGGAGGTACTGCTCTTTTTGCGGGAAATACCTGTCTTGTCTGGGGATTGAACAGTGACTAAGATTCTGAAGTACTGGAGACTTTAATTATAGGGATGAAGATTAGACCTGAGGGAATGAGTTTATTTAAAGAAGGTCTTTTGGATCTCCAAAAGGACTCTGCAGAATAGACTCAATTCTTTATGGAGTTGAATTCACATTCTTAGACTCATCTGTGTGTGTGATGATCTTTCATATACTGTCTGTTCATCTCTGAGACTGCCACTAGAAGTAGAATTCATGGTGTGTTCTGGAGCAGGGAGAACTGACTGCTCATTGAAGAAGGAGTAAACACATTATTCTGCTGTTCTTCTAGAAACAGCAGAGTTAAGGGAAAAGTGACATCATTTATGACTCAAGAAAAAACCTGAGCTGTAGTTTACACTCTTTATTGTTGAGATACAAATTTCTGTATGGGGGATACTTTTAGAACTTAGCTAAAATGGAGACTAACTGTGAAGAATGGACTGCATACCTTAGATGGTTTATAAAAGCTAATATTTGTGAAGCTTGTTTGTGACCCTGTTATAAAGATTTTACATATATTATGTAATCACAACAGCTCTTCTAGTAGAAGAAATTGAATTTCAGTGATAATTGGTAACTTGGTAACACAGGGTAGCAAACCTGTATTCAGACGCAGGACTGTGTCATTTCAACATTGACACACTTTGTACCAGGAGAGAAGCTTTCAGCTTATTTGTCCTGTCACTAGTTCTACATTCGCAGACCTGGAGCTGAACCAGGTGTCCTTCAAGGTCTGTGACAGTTCTGTATTCTAAGAATAGAGAGAGCCATTACAATGTTGGCTTTAAAAAGAAAGTCCTGGCGTATTGGAGCCTAGCCCCAGGCTTTGTGTAAGTTTTCTTGTCTTGGATTTTGTGATCCTATCCTTCCCTAAATTGTCAGGGTATGAAGAGAGCCTTGCTCAGACCTTGAGGATATATGTGCCTTCCTTTCCTGGCCCTTTGGATGTCCTCTGGTTTTCTCCTTAGGCTTTACTGCGCCCTTGACTGAGGGCAGTCTCCCTGTCAGCGTAAGTGAACAGTGACCATTTTGACAATTGTTTTTTGCTCCCTCTCCCCACCCATCAGTGCCTAGCATGATGACGTACACAAAATAGATGTCTTTTAAATAAGTTGTATAGACTTTTCCAGTGTCCTGGTCCATGACAGTCTCAAATCCGTATATTCAGAAGATTTACTCCATTTCCCCATCTGCCAATGTGTGGGTTGATTTTCCTTCTTTGAAAAAGCAGAACTATCAATCACAATAAAATAAAATGAGGTGAAATGCATTATATTCACTGGGTAGCAGAGGTACACAGATAATTACATGTTTGCAAAGAGGTCTCCCAGGCTCCTTTTCTTGCCATTGCCACATAGACCCTTAGGACCTCTGGGCTCTGGAGGACGCTTAATTTGGGAATCTGCAGTCAGGGCTTCGGTGGCAGGTGAAATATTTGGGTAGAACTCTCTAATCCAGTGATTCCACCTGTCTCTGTTTTGGTGGCTCTCTTGGGTAGTTTCTGTATAGCTCAGGGGCTGCCAATCACATGGATGCTAATGTCACTTATTTATCAGTTTGGGCCAATGCTGTGGATGCCCCTCTCAGCAAGGAGGGTACCTGATAGTGGTAAAAAGTTTGGAAGGATGATGTGTTGCCTATTTGGTTAACACTGGTAGCAGCCACAGGAGCATAAGGAGAGGTACACAGAATGGGATTTGTGCATGATGGCCGCCAACAACAGAGTGGGATCTATGGGATCAAAGGATATAGTACTTAGTGTCTGGGTGTGAGGAAAGGGTAGGAGTGACTTGGCCTTTTAGTTTTCCCTTCTCGCTGACAGAGATATTTGAGTTTTATGAAGTTGAGTGCCTAGCCCTACAAATGACAGAATGAATTCCTTAAACTGAAAGGGACATGTGAGGTAGTAGTAGGGATGCACACAGGATGGGGGTCAGCTTCCTGGTTGTGGGTGCCTCCAGTGTCTGAGCCACCCTCCCACACCCATGGGTTTTAAGGGAAGGTGAATGTTAGAGAAGAATAGATGTGAAAGCCCTTAAAGAAAAAGAAAAACATATTTTCCCTAAAGTGGAAGGTACTATGTTATCTGTATATAGAGACTTCACAGTGCCATGTTTTCTGAACAGTCTAGCAAAGTTAAATAGTACTGGGAAAGTTTTGAGAAGATAAAATATTAGATGTTCATTTTCTATTTAAAAAATGTTTTTAAAAACAGTTGACACAATTAGTTTCAGGTATATAACTCTATTATATATATATATATATATATATATATATATATATATGCATGCTGTGCTCCCCACAAGTGTAGCTACCATCTGTCCCCATACATTACTATTACAGTGTCATTGACTTTACTCCTTATGCTGTGCCTTTTATTCCAGTGACT